>NW_028186360.1:89746-261146 GCF_003343005.1 Rhea americana | reverse complement strand
AAAAAAAAAAAAAAAAAAAAAAAAAAAAAAGTGCCTTTGGAAGAGGAGGGGCATGCTGGAGGATGCAATTGCTGAGAACTCTTCCCAGCTTCTCCACACTTTTATTTCTCCCTTACAGAAATCACTTGGAGGCTTGCGTGTGACTGGTGAGCCACATCAGCTCCTCTGGGAAAATGTCACTTCACTTTGGCGTATGATCCTCACTGGACTAAACGGCAACTAATTGTTTTCTGCTCCAAGGTTTCCCTCAGAAAAGCAGCTACTTCTCCTGAAGTGCCTTCTCAGTTGCCAGTAGGCACTACGTGTCTTCAGGAAACCGAATGAAAGTTAAAAGCTCTCTGTTGAGAAGTGCACGCACACAACACACACACACGATGATCTGCTGCTTCTTCACAGCCTCTTTCTCCATTATATTTCTGTGATTAAGATTTCCAGGCAGACTTCTATATGGACTCCAAAACTAATAAGGACCCCTGCATGCTTTGGTGATATAAATATTCCTGCTTTCACTATAGTAAATCAATCTATTTTTTCCTCTCACAAAAATCTTGATCTCAACAATTTTCTGGAGCAAAGATTTCCACAGTTGAAGCACACTTCTGGTGATGAAATAATTCATTAGATTAGCATTTCCCACTTATTTCCAGCTCTTGTGCTGTATCCTCCACAGCACAGAATTAATAATAATAATAAAAAAAAACTAACTGGAAAACCAAAGGCTTTGCCTAGAATCTACTGAATTTCACACAAAATCTGTGATGTATTCTTTCGCACAGGTCTCTATTCAGTAGTTCAAAAAACTTCATCAGAAATATGAATAGAGAGTTTCCCACCTACAGCATGAATGTACTTCCTTCTAACTGAAAGGAAGCATTTGTAGTTTGCAGAAAATCAAGCAAATTATGACTGTTTTGATTACTGTTGTACCTACTGTGTGCTTTTGTTTCCTCCTAGTCAAGATTACGGATCTATGACATCCTCAGAACTCACCAAGTTAAACTCCCCAAAAGCAGTACCACTGAATAATTCCAACATTTTAATGACTAATAATTCCACCAGTTAACTGAATTTACATTTCAGTGTCATTGTACTGCGCAACTGGCTGATTTGGTAGCTTACATATCTGGTAAAAAGCAAAAATCTTCCCATATTTTTATTTTAAAATAACAATATTAGGAACATACATAATTTCTTATCTTACACTTTTTTTTTCCAAATATCCCTCTCCTTACAGTTCTCCTTGGCTAATGCATCACCTTGGTTCACACACACCCCTAAATTCTCAAGTATTTTTAAACATGACTTTATTGTATATAAATAGCACACTAGGACTCTTAATTTCTGACTGAGGTTTCTATGTAAATAGTAATAGATAGTGCCTCCCAATAGGCATATCAGTTTATATGAGTGGTGTGCAAGTAGGTAGGAAAGAAATCTTCCAGGACTAGAATTTTTTTTCTTTATATAAGGAATAATTTTTGAAGGCCATCAGGGATATAATCAGATGACTTTCTAAGGCACATGAGATGAATTTGTATGCTTCTAATGACGTCTACCTTGATGAGTGATTCACGACTCCCACTGTCCAGACCTGTAGAGTCAATAGAAAGTGGTAGGCTCCGATTATTTGCTGTGAATATATAACTTGGGTCTTGCCCTTAATGCTCTCCAAATTGACTGCAGAGCTCCAAAATATAGCACCTTTGGGGGAGGGGAGCAGTTGGTCACACTCTTCTGAATAGGGATCATATTAAAAACATTAAGGATAAGCCTCTTCCAGGCGTCACAGTGATTAATGAGACAAACATATCCCAACAGAGTAGGTATGTTCGACCTGAAATCAACATGAAAAATAAATACATCAGCCCCAGAAAGCCAAGGCTAGGTTATGGTCAGAGCAAAGTCCCCTGAGTGGGGTGGATTCTGTAGTTTCTGTGGACACCCACTAAAACGCAAGTCGGTGGAAATAAAAATGACCCAGCTACCACCAGAGTAGGTTTCCTATGAATTGCACTGCCCTTGCCAGCTGCTTAAACAGCTCCTCTTCAGCCTAACATCAGCTCTGGAAGAGGAGAATAAGTGGGGCAGGGTGGTCGCTGCTGGCAGCAGATTCACTGCTGCAGCCAGAAACCCCGCTCACTACAGCCGACTTAGGAGAGAAACACACGACCTCATGCTAAAAATATCCCCGCTTGCTTCTTTTCTCAGGCACTTCTTTCACCCCAGAGAGTGGAAATATGGCTGAGGAGGCTGATCCTGTCACCCTGGGGGTAACAGAAATGAGCGCTCTGGTTTGAACGGTCTCTGGTGGATCCTAATGAGCAACGCGCGCTGGTAGCAGCAGCAGCGCTCGTTAGCTTCTGGCCCGGATCACCAGGCTCCGGGAATGTGCGGCTTGCAGCGTGCTTCGCGGTTACCGCCGTGRCTCTCGTATGTGGGTTACTGTTCAAAATGACCTTCCTTTCTGGAAGGCTTGTGCCTGCCTCAGCAACGTCCTATTTAATGAGAAAAATGTGACAGGAACTCACAGGGCTTCTCAAAAAAAAGGAGAAGTGTTTAACACAGACTTCCACATCTGTGATTTCAGGTATACAACCTGTTAATATTAGCAAAGGTATTAGATAAGAGGAATCTGTAAGGAAAAATACAATTATTTTCTTCTTCCTTTTCTTTGACTTCTGTAGCCCATATACTTCCTTCTTCAAAAACAAAGCCTCCCATGAGACTGGTCTGTAGCTGAGGACAGCTAGTGCATACATTAAYCATTTCCACAAAGCCAAAGACTAGTGTAAGAAGCAAGTATCTGGCTTTGAACGGTCTTCTGCAGCTGGCAATATCCAATTGCCTTTTTAATGCCTTTTAGTCATCAAAAAGAGCAAAATTTCCCCACGTGGGCTTGTGATGGTATTTAAAAGCCAAATTTGGGGCTTTTAATGCTGAATCAAAAATGCCACTCAACTCAAAGTCCTGATACCATTTTATTTCAAGCTGCTTATCAGATTTGTTCGAAAGGTACTGGAAGGCTGTTGGAAACCTGCCAGGAACCTGGGAGGAAACCAGCCAGATCAGGTGTCAAATGGATTCTTACAATCAGCATAAAGTCAGCATTAAGTCTAGATCATGCACCCTGGGCAATTTAGAGGAAACGCAAATTCTGGCAAAGGTGACAGCAGAGGTGAGCAGAATAGACAGGAGATACCTTTTTACTAGTTTTGACCCCAGATTAAAAGCTTATGGAAATGCACCCTCAGTCCTTTAGGCTACCATCTCAAATCAGTACCTGTTCAGTATTGCCCCCAAATTGTTAATTTAATAATGTCCAGCTCTTTGTCTCAGAACTAAGTCATATCTCAAGAAACACATAGGGACAAACATTCATCACAACACAGCATGTTATTCCAAGAGCCTTCACTGACACCTTCTTTGTCAGCCTCAAAAGGGAATGAGGAAACATTACTACTGCCTATAAAAAGTTACAACTTCTAGGATAAAATTTAAAACTTTTGAGTAGGTAGGTCAAGAGACCCACTGTTGTAAATGGCTTGCTTTACCACCAAAATGCAGGAGAAACATTTATGCAATATTAGAAAAGCAAAAAAAAAAAGTGCATTTAAGGGCTCTGTCCAGCTAGAGAAAATAGTAAACAGACCCTTTAGGTGAAAGAAATGAGTCTGTGATCAGCATTATCTTACTAATATTGAAAAATTTTCTTTATTTGAATTTAACCCAATTTTGAAACTTGAAATGTATCTTCCTGTTTTCTATTATCTCCTTGTCCTAGCAGGTATGCATTCTATTCTATACTCACATTCATTTTTTCTTTACATCAGTCAAAGTATGCTACTATTTCAGGGAAATAAAAAAACATTTTGAATCCACTTATGTCATCCAAGTACCAGCACGGTTTGATGTATCAGTTTGCCATTTTTTTTGTTATTGACATAATATTTTCATTTTCCCCTATAAACAGGACAAGGACTTTTTATAAGTCATCTTTCTTTCCTTTCCTCCAGCTATGGTGCTGGTATGCAATATATTGGCATTAGATCATGGTGGTCAGCCAAAGAGGGCTTGATTAACACATAATGAGGCATTTGGGCAGAAATTTTTATTATGAAACATTCTCAAGAAAATGTTCTCAGTCTTCAAAACTGTTCTCAGCCATGGCTCACATAGTTCCTAAGCTTCCAGATGGGCAGTAGGATCCAGGGATTCAGGATCCAGCTCCGCCACCATAGCCCAGGAGACCCAGCAGCCTCCAGAACAAACTGAGCTTGGCCTCCATGGCAGCAAGCCTGGAAACCCTGGAGGGTTTCCCAGGAGGACTTTTCTGAGTCCAAGATAATTCAAATCCTGCACTTCCCAGAGCTGTGGAGCGCCTGACCCTACTCACTGGGTCACGCTTCAGTCAGGGACTGGGAAAACCCCTGCTATGCCTAATCCAATTTAGGAACCTTAAACTAGTTGAGACTATCTTTTAAAAGAGATCACTTCTTTGCCTGATGAAATACCATGGTCTAGTCTTTATTGCTAAAAGTATTCATCTCTCAGGCTGTAGATTTTTTCTCTTAATATCATTATTTTCTTATGTTTCAAGCTACTTGTTTTTCTACTTAAGAAAATTTCTCATGAGCTTCTTTACCACCATTTACAAAGTTCACAGTTACGATTATCAAGTGAGTTCCTACCTTCCTTTATTTTGGCACTGCTGGTTCTCTTCCATTGGTTTCAGAGTTTCTGCTTTGTGTAGGTGGTTCTGCTTTGTATCCAGTCTCCGCTCTGTATAAATGGATCTGGTTTCTGCTTTGTATAAGTGGTTCTGGTAATATTTTGATCCAGTAAAAATAAAACAACGGATCAAAACTTCTGTTGACTTCATTGGTGCAATAGCAGGTCCTTAATTCATTTAATTACAGTCAGGAAAGAATCATAAAAATGTGATGCTATCCAAAAACCTGAACTTCATTTTTTGAGGTATAATACTGGTAATGCGTTCCTATTTTCCTGGCTGTGTATTACAAACTGGCAGCAATTAAAGTAAACATTTATAATAACAATTTCTTCAAAGAAATCACTTGTGACCCACATTTGATTATCTTTGTATGTATTCTCACAGACTGCTAATGCAACAGTCCTGTGTGCTGGGGTAATACATAGGGAAAGAGCCATAAGAGGGGCCAGGTTCACATGCTTTCCGTAAAATGTATCTATATCTCCTTCGCAGAGCACATGAAGGTCCTACAGAATAAGGCCACCTGGGCTTAATTTGCTATGAATTTAAAAGCCTTGTCTTAGACACTTGAAATCTGAGCCCAAATAAACAAATGTCCCGGGTCAGGGGGTTACTTGCAGCCCTGCATGTGTACAGACTGGTACACTGCGTCTTGACAGAAATGTGCACTTTCACTCAAATTGATCTCTGGCTTCAATTCAATTAAAAAATTCCAGGGTTAACCAGGTGATTTAGCTCTACCGCTCTCAGTGACGTTAACTTATTAACATCAAGTGACATTGGCCCCAAAGTRTGCGCTTAAATTACATATTTGTAATTTACTCTTTCATCCTCATTTGCAGTGATTTATTTAATATAATGGGGATGGACCAGAAGTTTCTCACTGCTTTCATTAATCACRGCGTTCTGAAAATAACAGCTTCATATGATGATCTTTTGATGCACAAAAAAGGTTATAATCAGTTAAACAATGTTTTCCTACTATTCTGCTCTCAGGGAGCAGGGAGAGTGGGGTTGTCCCTGGTCTGGGGAACCGGAGGCTACGCTAGGACTGAGGACCTGAGCTTCGCAGGGCCATGCCAGGGCCTCCGCGGGTGTGAGTGAGGCCATGGAGSTGCAGGATACAGAGGTGCTCAACTAAAGCAGCAACAGAAAAGCGTAAGGTTACTTAAACCTGAATACATTCTTGTGAGGGTGGGCAGTGTCCTCCCACCTCACCCGCTGTGGTGACCACCCTTGGGCGGTGCTGCCACATCTCAGATTAGTGCCGTAGCCCTGTGGGAATAAGGACCAGCACAGTCTGCCTCCGATACTGGTTACATGGGCAATTTTGGAAGCTATGCACGGTTAGTAAGAGGTGGAGGCATTCTGGGGCCATACTCAGCTCTACTGTGAAAAGAGGAAACCAGAAGAGATGTAATTTCCAGTTACTGAAGGGATACAGCGTGGTTCTCTCTGCTATTCAATTTAGATTATGTCAGTAGCAACAAATCCTCCTTAACCAATGGCCTTTTTCCACAGTTTTTAGGCTGACTTCATTAGCTTCCCTTCTTTAAAAGCCAAATTCTCCCTGAATCGTAAATGCTTCCCTTAGTAAGTAGTGAACAGCTTCCTTCACCGAGGGCTTTACTATGCAAAGGCGTTACCCTCGCCGAGGAGCCAGCCGGGGTTTCCGCGCGGTCTGTGCAGCTGCCCTCACTTCTCAGCACACATGAAGCAGCTCACATCTGACGAGAGGAGCCTTCCTCCTGGCTGGACTGAAGAAATGCAGAAGGACCTTGTAAAGAAGCCTTAACCATCAATGTTATCCTCAGCTTTGGTCAAGGATGTTTACTGTCCGGGGTGGCCAGTAGTGCAATGCTACATTTCACGGAGTTCATATGTAGGAAGATGAGCAGAAAGCTCAACTGTATGATTTAAAAGGRGAAACCATCTACTATAAGTGACAGATTTATTCTCCATGTTAATGAAATCTATTACATAAGGGAAAAATAGGGCCAACTTTTAGTGGATGCTCACCATACTGTATGCTTGGCCATTTGTAAACTCCACCAGACACAGACAGGCATTTATTCCCTTGGCAGTATCCTCAAACACTGAAACAAACACTTCATAAGAGGCACTGTGAACCTTTTCCCCCACGCCCAAGGCTTTTTTGGATCATGTATTATAGAAAGAAGGAAAACAGTGAAACATTCAATTTAAAAGAAATATTTGGAATATCAACAATCACATTTTTTCTTCCAATTTAGTATCCCCATGAGCTAGAATAGCACATATCCAACCAAGAGAATGCAACTTCTATTTTTGCCCATGAGCTGGGTGGTCCAACTGGTTAGAGCATTGGTCTTTCTCCTACAAATAATTTGATTTTAACAATAGCTTTGGGCACAACTAAGTGAGAATGTGATGGGTTCATTCTAACTCTGTACAACATTTACTTTAGTGCACTGGGGATGTTTGGAAACCAAGAGAAAATATCAGTGTATAACTATTTTTGCATAAATTATTTTTACCAAAATAATGAAAATTTCAATGAATAATTACATTGATCATAAAATTCATGGCATTTCTTGCTTGCTAGAGCTACTGTAAAATTTCCATTTTTTTACAAAACTTAACAATTTTGTCGTTATATTTTCTTTTCCGCAAGAAACTTGTGAGATTCTTCTTATCTCTGTTATACATAACTATGTACATATTTATAATGTATCTATACACATTTATAATGTATCTAGAAGTCAAGATGAAGGAKGGACAGATGCATCCTGTGTGGGGTGGAAATTGACCCTAACCATTTTCATCCTGTCCTCAAATAAAATGTTTGCAAAAAGTCTAGCATTTAGGGAACATTTCCCTAAACAGATTTATGACAAGAAAGGCTTTGGTATCCTCCTGTCTCCCCATTACCACCTCCTGCAGACACTCTCTGTTGCATGGTGTGATCGTGATGCTTCCCCTTAAAACAGGACTGCCTCTGTTGCAGCTGTCAGTCATGATGATCAATGCTGTGGTAGATTTTAGATATGGACTTAGAGGTCCTGTAAGTCATGTAAGGTGGACTGTAAGTTCTAGCCTGAAATATATTTGAAGCATGACATAGTCTTTTGGTTTTTCTATGAAATAAAAGAAAGAAAAAGCCACAAAAAAAGGCAAGGAAAAGAACTGCCCACACACACAAAAAAGAGGGGGCAATTAATAAAATTATAATCTTTACAATCTCACCTGCTAATACGTTACTAAAACTAGTAATATTTTTAAAGGAYCTTAAATGATGACTCGTGTATCTTTGGAGGCCTGAAGTTTGTAAGTCTGTAGTCTGCATTGAGAGCAGATAAAGGAAACTGTGGAGCAGATGTTTGGTGATGTTTGACTGACATTTGGTTAAAGCAGTTGAGCTAAGATGAAGGCTGACCTCTGTAAAGAAAGACATTAAGATAGTCATGTGCTGAGAACCCAAAGGAAAGTTCTTATTCTTTGAATTCTCCCCTCTGAAGAGTATCTATCTCCATCGTTGTACTCAGAGGTATTTGAGTAGAATATTGGAAAGTATTGGAAGATCGGGAAGGATGACATCCAGAAATGCATTTCTTTGCTTCCTCATAAGAAGAGAACATRAGAGGAATGCCAAAGGATACATTTCTCTATTTCTGACAACACTTCTCTGAGAACCTTCTCTTCATGAACCTCAGAGGTGTTATTTACATGCATAGTTAATACCCAGTGGAGATGGAGACCTTCAAAAAGCACCTGATGTCATCAGACAAGGAGCTGGTCCTCCCTGCTGCTGCTCTGAGAGCRAACAAGTTGAATTCTCATCTCTTACCATAAAGTACATCAGAAGAATATTAGTATCTATTTAACAGTATACAAATATTATATGTTTATCTTAAAGTAATGGAAAGTACAGTTTGAACCTCTATAATTATCTCACCTCTAACCCAAACTTCATTTGCAAGGTTAAAGTGATAGATCTAAGTTAAAGGCAACTTGATTTTCAGAAGYATTGAGCATCTGTAATTCTTACTAACCTCTGTAACCTCTGTTTCAAGTGGCTRTTTCCAAAAAGTGAAGTAGTATGCAGGTGATGTTGAATTCTGGCCACAAAAATGCATCATCACTAAATCATACTATTCTAGCCTTTCTAACAAAACAAAAAGCCAGACTTGTTCAGTATGGAGGCACGGGACTCTGCCACGTTAAGAGACTTAGTAGTAAAGAAATAAAGAACTAGAATTTAGATTTTTTTTTTTTTACTATTGTGGGGTTTTTTTAAGAAGATAAAATAACCGTAAACTGAAACAAAACAAAACCACTCACTGAGATAAAGATTACCACAATGACTTACAYGAGAGAATTTCGGAGTGTTTTCAGAAGGACAGACCACAGCCAAGTGTATGTAGATGCATGCAGAAAACASCTAAGTCTGTGTATTACTATTACATTTTATTGATTTTGTATGTCAAACTTATCATGCTCCAGAAATCTATTTTTTAATTATAGCCTCATATGATAACACATTTCCAATACTGTACACTGTTTTGCAGCAATGTTTCTCAGTAATATGGAAGATCTATATTTAGTGCACAGATATTCATGCATTGGCCATACAAAACACTACCTGAGAAGGGATTTATGGATAGATATCAAGTGCCTACGATATGTGGTTAACTCATATGAGACAGACTGTGAACATAGCTATTGTCTGCTGCCTGCAAATATTTTTAATATGTCAAGTTGAGAGAAGGACATCTCATGTATTCTTTCTTTATCATGACTTTGCAATTTATGTAACATATACATGGCAGTTGATTTTATTAAGTCCCTCAGTCTACTCATGCAACGTTACACTGCATATTGTCTAAGTCAGACYCAAACCTTTATTTGCAAGTTTTTCATGCTCATTAGAGAAATATTAGAGAAAGACATTCCTAATTAAACTGTTAATTATATTAATTCACTGATACATGTTTACTAGGGTTCAAGTGTTTTCAGAGGGACAGAGATTACTATTTCCATAATCCTCTTTTCATATTGAGCTGACAGAAATCAGACATTTTATGAGAGTTCTCAGTGTCTACAACTTTGGAGTCAAATGATACTTTTACCTGCTTCTTTTTTTCTTTCAGTTAACAGACCATATAGATTTTTTTAAGGAAATAATTACTGTCACCAGAATATCATAATGGTCTGACTTATAAATTGGTCTTATTGCTTTAACAAGTGCATTACATTGGAAAAGGAATTACTACTATTAATTACTATTATTATAGCTTTTAGATATATAGACTTTTATTATATTTTTAAAGTAGCACATAAGGGCAAATCACTGATCAGAGAAATATTGGAATTCCCTCATTCAGTTTCCACAGCTGCTGATATATTTGGATAATTTAATTTAAACTAGACAAATTTAAATCTTTTTTTCAGTATGTGCTTAATTGGCACTTTTACAGACACAGTAGCAATATATTTTACAGATTCAGCAGTAATATAATTGAAGAATATTTTTACTTTTGCATATGCAGTTTTCCAGGTAAACAGCCACTGGATTTTGCCATCATGTTAGTTACTGCCCTAGAGACTCAGATCTCAAACTGGCTTCAAATTCTTCAGTTTTCAGATTTCACTTCCAGATCAACAGACATTTGGAGGCTAAAACTGTAACACAACAGGTGTCACTTGAGAAATATGAACAGGGACGTTTGGGAAAGAAGAAGCAAAAACACAGTTTCAGCAATGTACTTTCTTAATATAGAATTAATTGCATTATGATGTCTGGAAATTAAATTATTTAAGCTGCAACAGTTTTTCAAATTTTGCTATGTTATTGGTGTTTACTTTCACAAATCTAATGCTCTGAAAGCTTCTAGAACCCAGGACTATTAATCATAGTCATCCAAAACATTTGACAGACTCAAATATTTTGATTCTTTACATCTAAAAGCTAATGCAGGTCTAGACCTATTCTCTTTCAAATATTCATTTAACTATATTCTTGCTCTTTTTCATGTGTATTTTTGGAAAAAAAAAACTCAGTTGGCACAAACTGTAACACTGGTTATATGCTTGACATATCTATGTAAAGTTTATAATACTGCTTTTTCCTCAGGAAAACCCTCCAGTTTAATTAGTACAGGCAACAAGCATCAGAAATCTTTGTAGCCTATTATCAGATATCATTTATTTCTATTTCTAAACTATTACTCTATAGCATAAATTGACAATAATATATATTACATAAGACAGTCTATCCTTCAGCTGTATAATCTGCTGAATTCATGGTAWTTAGTTAGAGCCATTTTCCTTGACCTTTTGCAATTTAATCAAAATTATTCAGCCCTATTTCATAATTATTTCAGATTGGATACACACAGATAGATAGGAACCACTGATCAATCACAATAGAAATACAAAAAATATGAAAACTGGTTTGATTTCCTTACACCAGTGTAACATATTACACCAGTAATATGTTATTGCTTATATAGAAGATTTACCAGAGTATTTTGCTTTAATATCATAGCTTTAGTTATCACCAAAAGTGTTTTTACATTTGGGCTGCCAGTTTTGCTACTCTGCCAAAGAAAGCACTCCTAAAATAAGTCATTTTTGCTAGTAAAAAAAAAAATGTTGAAAGATAGAAAAAAATGGGAAGGGAGCCTGCAAATATACTGCCAGCATGATCGTCAAATAATGSTATTTATCCAAAGGTTTCAAAGGTAGTTTCAATGCCCAAATTAATTCCTAAAAAGGCCAAAAATTGCTGGAAGATATTTTCATTTTAAAATAATCTGGGATAAATTAGGCAGTCCAAAAAAAGCTGGGATATACTCTTTGTGGACAGAAAAATTCATTGCTACCACCTAATAAATATTATACGCTAAGCAAATCTCTCTTCTTAAGAGACTCATGCTTATGGGAATCCTCTTAGTCAAACAACTAGGAAAGGCACATAGCTCTGGAAGATGCTGTTCCTATAAAATTCCCATAAACCATGGTCTTATAAAATTTATCCTTAAAAATAACCCTCTTTGACAAAACTCAGCAAACCCAAGTCTTTCTGAGGGAGGCTTTTAAGTCCGTAGACTGACTCCGGATAGCCCCAAGCTGATCCAAGCACCCTTTTTACTATGTCCCATGACGGATAGGAAGAKTCTCTGTTTTCTCATTTCTGCTGGCTTAAAGACAGTGACCTACCACAACCATCTCCACCAGCATATTCTAGAGATGCCCTAAGTGTCCAACCAGCAAGCAACAGCTGGATCTCACCATTCGCGAAATAGAAAGCAAAGCACCTGCATTTCCAAAGGTGGCTGTGTTAATAGCTTCATGCCTTTGAAAAAGTACAYGTGTTTGACCTTGCAAAAAGTAATGTACTTCGTATAAATTCCACATTGCAGAGTAAACCCAAGCATTGATAAATACAATTATGAATTTCTTGATAGTTCAAAGAATATTTCTATTTTATTTCTTTCTTCTTCACCCTTCTCTCTTCTTCAAGGTTAAAATTCATGTCAGTAGAGATGACCCACTTAAAAACCAAAACATAACTTCACATGCATCTATTTTATTCAAAAGTGAATATTTAGTTGAGTGCATTTGCTAGAGCTCACTCAAATCTGAGCCTGTTTTCAGTCATTTACAATAGAAATGATTTAATGTGACATTTCCTATCTACTCCAAACTGGTTCCCACCCAAACAAAACTGCTGGTTTGGTCAGTTCTGATAAATGAGATATCTTTGCTTTTACAGCAGTTACCCAAACACAAAGTACCGAAAGCCTTCTCCAGCTCTAGCTAGCAAGACGCGTAGGCAAYGCTGTTATGAAAATGTGATCGGACACAGAGGCGCTTCATGACCTGCATCAGTCCATGTCCCCGGAGGCTTTTCGTTCTAATGCTGCTCCTCGCTCTGTGCTCCTGCACGCGGCTCAGCTGTGCTGCAACGGCATCTGTGCCCCCACAGGAACCAGAAAGCATGGTTTCGTCATGCCGATAAGCTACCAGAATTTCACCTTTAAAGTAACAAGCGCCCCCATAACCCTGACCGTTGGTTTAGTGYGCGTTTGTGCATTAAATAGTGAGCAGATGATACTCCGTTCACCCACAGCTTTACTTACTCCCCATAGGATACAGATAAACTATTAGTCCAKCTGGAAAATAGCAGCACACCCTCTTGCAGCTGTGCTACAGCCCCGTTAGAGGGAAGGCAGAAATCAGTCAGTCTCTTATGCACATGACTGACATACTGTTAAGCTTTCCCTGCTCGTTTTTGAATGATTATTTAAACTGAGGTGATTCTATGAAGCGAGTCATTAAATGTATCGTAACTTCMCGGGTTTCTAAGTGAAACATTTAAAAGTAATGCACTGGAATGATCTGTGCGTTCCTGCTCGCTGCTTGTATGTTTACATACACAGTGCCTTGGAGAGCTCTCCCAGAAACAGTTCAGTTGTTTTAATTTCCAAGCCGGGCAAGGTATTTCAGTTCTAAGGAGCTGCGTGCTAAACAGCTTCCACTCCGCTGTCATTCTGCAGCTTCAGCGTTACTGAACCTGTCAGGCAAAAATTGCTTTTGAATTAGCTAGGAGCTGCAGCAAAATGAGGATGACAAAAGACTCGTGCTAACGTCAACCACAGAGGGGAAATGCAGTCGCATTTTTGTACATATATCGAGCTATGCCTTAATGGATATCAGGCTGTTTACTTCTCTCTTCTAGTCCATTTATTGTTTAAAAAGAATAACTGCAAGGCAAAGAAAAACAACAACAAAGGAAAACAATTAGCCAAATGGACTGAAACATGGAAATTCTCCCAGCATCTTTTTCCCATTTTTTTGTTAGTTGCTTTGTACATTAATGACTGCTGTAAACATGATCTATATACTCACTATTATCTAAGTATCTTGTAATCATTTATGCATTTATCCTCATAACACTCYTCTGAGATTATTCCCTTTTCAGATAGGGCATTGAAGCACAGAGGACTAAGGTACTTGAGAGCATGATTACCTTCTCTATAATTTAGGTGTCCACTTTGTAGCTGAGACTACATGAAGTGAGACTATCAAAAAGATCCGGTCAATGGATCCCAGGTAACATTCTGACCATTAAAATGACCAAAAACAGGGATCTTATTTAGACTGAGGTCATTGTGAGTTTAACGAATTTGCTCCCAAGTAGATACCTATCCTCTAGCTATCTAAACTTAGAAAGAAAAAAAACAATCCCACTTTCTTAGAAATCCCCTTTCTTAGAAAGAAAAAAATAATAATTCGGATACCTCCATAACAAATGAGAATGAGTAACTGCAGCTACACTGCTGCCAGCTCTGCAGGTTCCCAAACAACCAAACACATCCCAGTCACATGCCTGATACACTTGTTTGTATRCATTTACTCTCAGGAAACTCTACAAAGACACATTTTCTCCAGCCCATTAGTCAGGTAATTAATTGCATTAGTATGGCTCTGTRCACAAGGCAGTAGGACCTGCCTCTCAAAGCCAAATCAAGCACAATATCACGTTAATGTAGCTCCATACGTTTTACAGCAGAGCTATCTTTTTCCCCAACAKCTCTAAGCAGGTTTGCTTGCCCATTTGTTGCCCCTGCCTGGCTGGGATCCAGAAACAGCACATTTTCCCACTACCATTCCCTGAGTGTCTTCACCCAGTTGGAATGGACAGAGCACACCCGTTGTGCTCCGTTAGTGTACGTCTCCTCTCCAAGTACCTTGCTGAGTTYACCTGAAGACAAAGTAGTAGCCAATGATGTGCTCCAGAGCCACTGGTACCATCCAGCTCCCAGTACCTTAGATTTCCTATAAAGCAGATGGTCTGCTTTTCTTGTCAAATTCACAGAGCTATTTTGGGGTCTCAGCTCATTCTTGCAAAGTTCTTTGTGAAGGAAGTGGAAATACAGATTGGTTTAACTAAAATTAAATAGCTTGTGCCATGTCCTGCATTATTTCCTCAATATTAAGGTAACATTGCATGTTTTCCTGTGTTTCTGCCTAAGAAGTTACTGAGCTCTGTTCTCCCCTTGGGAACAGAAGCACTGCAAATTCTGTCCAAAATGTTTAATTCTAGGAGAATTTGGTATTTTCATATCTTTAAGGATTCAAGCAGAATTTATGGTTCACATCAGCTTCCAAAAGACCCAAATAATGTACTGGGGCAGCTAAACACCTCCCAGCGGGATCCACAGATGCCATTTAGATAGGCAGAGACATCACCATCTATAGCAGCCATGAGGAAATGCCGCCACAGAACGGGATGATCGTTAGTCTCACTCCCCGAGGTAGCTAAGGACCTAACGTCAGGCAGGTTCTCACCCACGACAAACCTACAGGATTTACCACATCAGGCCATTCCAGAGCACAAGGCATCTCCTCAATTCAAACAACTCTATAAAGTTGAAAACAGGCTAAGGCCTATTTTCAAATCTCTTTCAAATCAAGGCTTTGGACCTTTCATCTTCAAGATAGAAGCTCTCTGGTAGGGTCTGGTCGAGCTCCTTGCTGAAACTCTTTTCACTCCTGGAAATCCAAACATTCCCTGTTCTTCCTGCATGCAAAAAAGCCCACAGCAGTGAAGCTGACTGTCTTTGCTAGCTGCTTAGCAAGGTTGTCATTTCTCTTCTGGTCCACACACTGCTAGAGAACAAACATTATTTCAAGTCTAAGATGGATTTTGGACCACTTATTTTCTTTCTATTTGAATCTCTTACTCTCCTTCTCTGAGACTCTGCTGTAACACAAAATTAGCTTGCAATTACAAAATAAGCCAGATTCTTGGTCCCAGGCGTGATTTTCTTGGTAATGCACAAAGTTTTGGGAAAGGTAGCTCTGAACAGTAGGAAAAAAAACACTAGACAGAATTATCTCTCACCAACACATAGCATACATAATGTCGAAAGAGTCAATATTTACCATACTGGGCCCCTATTAATGTATACAGCTGTTAAGAACTGGATGCTGTGGTTGCTTTTTTCCTTACAAATACTAGAAGTGTTTCTGTAGATTTAACTACTGAGTCTGCATTAAATTAGTGATGTCTTTTCCCCTACATTGATTCAACTTCTCTGCCTTGCTATCAAATGTATCCAATAAATAGCGGAAGAACCTACGCCGAATGGAGGAGATGGAAAAACTGAATAAATTTTCACATCTAAAGCACACTGCAGCTACAGAATCCTCCCTCTCCTCAACAGCACAGGTTCATTTGTTTAAAGCCAATAATAAACATATAGCAGCATGATGTCATTAATGTGACAGTTTCCTCTCCATATAATTTCCAGATCAATGTGTGTCATAAGGAATTAAGTTAGCTGATATCACTCAGGTGCCTTTTGGTCAGGTGAATGCAGTTTCAAATAAGCCAGAACTGGTCAGAATTTTGTAATAAATATGGCAATGAGATTGAAATGAATATATTTTTGAAGAAGTCAAGATTTTTGCCATTTGGTTTTCAAATAGAAGTTTTGTCTTGAAACATGCTTAAATTTAAACTAAAGTAAGGATTTAAAAAAAGATTACATGCAGAAAAGAGAATGATTTGGTTTTGGCCAAACAAAATGTTTGAATGAATATTCTTTTGGATCAAATGAATGGGCTTTTTTTTTTTTTTTTTTAAGTTCACCACTGGTTTTGGTGGACCAAAATATTTTGTTTCAGAAAATAGTAGTTAAACAGAAACAGAATCCATACCACATATTTCACTCTTTTACAAAGAACAATCTTCCAATAGCTTCCAGAAAATTAAAGAGTGTCTTTGGAAAAATACACAGGAAACACCTTACAAAATGAATCATTCTACCACAAACGTAATGAAAATAACAAGTAACTGTGTTCGACTCTTGGGAAAGGATGTGAAAACAAAACAGTAGAGCTACAGGTGTTCTTTATCTATCTACACATAAGCAATTTTAATAAAAGTGGCAATTCTATTTTGATTCAGGCCTAGAAACACTCCTCATATGCACAGATCTGAATCTCAAATATCAGACCAGAATCTTAAAGGAGAAAAATCTACCTCACATGGATAGAAAACATAATTATTTGGGCAGTGTAGCTGCATTTTATTTGTGAGTATAAGGTACAGAAAAAATGGAGACCCACTTCTAACAGAATTTGGTCACTTATAGTAATGGGGCATTTGACTTGAAGGCATTTTATGCAATGACAGACAAGAAAAGTTTACAACACAAACACAGAAGTTGTCTTATTTTAGGCATATGATATTTATTTAAATTGTTACATAGCAATAGTTTCATCAAATAAGACTTTTGATTAGATTTTTTTTCTCTTGCCTCCTCTGTCCATTCCAAGAAAGGTTCATACCTTTTTGATGTTCATACTTTAGTTCCCACACTCTTCACACGACGAAAATCGATTTATGTACAAAATTATTCTCTGAAAGGCACCTCAATCAACATCACACCTTTGTGTTTATCTGTAGGGCATCACTTGCACAATTCGAAGTGAGAGTGAGGAGTGAACACAAGTCGTCAAGAATTATAAAAGAGGAAAAATAAAGAGTCTGGCATATTTAAGTTTCTTCACCAATCTTTAGTGTATCGTCCTAACTCCTCTCGTATTTTCCAGATCTGTGAAACAAGACCTATATCCTTCCCAAAGTTTGTTTGTGAGCCATTCAATTCCATCCATGGCTAGTTAGCCATGCTTAAAGGCATTTATAAGTATTTTATAATATGGCATGACCTAGTCCCTGTAGAGATAGTTACTGACCATATAAATTGTTCTTTTTGCCAATGAAATACTTCCAGTTCTTGATAATGATGTTTGTAATTAGCTTCCAGGAAAAGTTACCACTTGGTTACATCCATATTCAGTTCCTTGCTGATGATCTTCCATTCAAGTCACAAGGTTCACAGATGAAAGCCTCAAGTGTCCTACATGCAAAATCAAGACATATCACCTTGCCAAAGTTGATGCTATAGCACACGTACATACAATTACATACAGTTTTGGAGAACATACTTTACCAACCAGCTTTAACTGCAGGAAAGTAACTTTACCTCTCTTGTAGCTAACAGGTCTATTTTCCCGGGGACTATTCTGCTTCTCAGAACTGCCTGTGAAATCCATGCTGATGGCTCCTAATGTTAGCAGAAAGCTTTCTATCATCAGCACTGATGGCCAGCTCAGAAGCAGTGACTTTCGGCAGTGGCAGCAGCTGTTTGAACACAGGATCGTCCTCTCTCTCTTAGTATCTCACAGGTTCCATATCTGCAGATCTGAAATGTTTATATTGTTTCTCTTTTTTTCCTCCATGTTAAGTTTTTAAGGAGAAAGAAATGAGGGGGGGAAAAAAGCCCAGAGGATCAACTTAAACCAGGATATCACTTCTTTTACTGCACCATACTACCAGTGTGATCATGGCACATGTCAGCATGACTGGGATCAAGATTAGGGTTATAAGAATTTCATCTGGTGGATCTTCCCAGTGAACCTTTTCTGAAGTACAGTTTGAAAAGAATTGTTTATGGATTCCAGTGATAAAGCCCTCTGCAAGAGGGTTTGGCCAAAAGCAACTTGCATTGTTGGCTTCACGCTCTGTGCACTGGGTAAAGTTGTCATAATACCTAGGAAAAAGAAGAAAATGAAGAGAAGTTGAAACAGAACACATCCATATAACTTAAAGAAAGCTACAATGGGTACCCTATAGAATCTGTAAGATTGGTTCTATCATACAGATACTCTGCTGGAGGACCTTGAATGGAAGCTATGGGTATCAAACCCAACACTTACAGTTAGATGGAGAACTGACTCACATGTGTAATCATACAACCAAGAGATTCCAGATAAAAGACAGATATCCTGGAAGGACAGGGGACAAAAAGCCTTTTGGGTGCTTTCACTATGGATAGGAATTCCTAATTCCATTTAAATACTATAGAATTACAATCCCCTCAGTAGAGGTGGCTACAATATCATTAAAAATATACACACAAATGTGCCAAGAACAGTACGACTTAAGCAAAGCACAGATAACCATGCACCCTCTGTCACTGGACAGGAGGCTGTGGTCAAAATGAGGATATGATGCTGGAACTACATAGCATGCATTACCGTGTAATAATTCCAGTTCTGGTACATCCTTTGGAAATTAAAAGACAATGGGAAAATAAACACAGAAAAGTCAGCTTTTTCCCAGCTCCAGTAAGTGCCCAATAGGAAAAACAAAAAAACCCATCCTACTTAAACCTATTCTTAATACTCATGAGGGATTGGGAATCCCCTGAAATGTGTAACACTCAATTTCARCACAGCATGTGCTGGAACTTACCTGTCCAAGGATAACTTGTATTTATTTCATGAAAATTGGCTCTCCCTCAAAGGAAAAAAAAAGAAAAGAAAAAAAAAAGGAAACAATATACCTAAATGACTAATCGGATGAGTTTTGTGGAGTTATCATAAGCCAAGGATATTCAGGAAAGGAATGAAGTATGAGGGAGGAGATAGGAAATTAAGACGACGAAGACTGTCTGGTCAGTACGCGAACAGGGGAAGAAATAAGGAAGCTGAATTATTATCTGCTGTGTTCTTAAGCGTTTCAGTTCAGTTCTGGGTGACTCAATAACCTCACTTCAAAGGGAAAGAAAAAATAGAAAGGAGAGAGAAAACAAACACATGATGCCTCAAGGGATGGCATTCTGCATTATTATCTGAAGGTCCTACCTCCTCTTCAGTATGTATAAATACAGTAACGCCTGCTGAATGACTCACTCTTATGTTAAATACCACAGGGGACTCATGCTGACTCAGTCCTTTGCCGTGAAGTAGTGGAGGAGAGACATTCTGTGTCTAGGTCAAGACTGCATTGATATCTACTGTGTAAAGCCTGTCTCTGAGGAGAAATGGCTGCTTGCTTATGCCACCACCACCCTGGCTGGGGACACAGCCTGCAGAGTAACCTTCTTAGGGTTGTGTTCACAAAATAGAGAATGAAGAAAGAAAATGTCTCACAGAAAGGCCCTTCTGCASCCCTCTTCTCATTCTCAGTGAGTTTGCACTGACATTGCTTTATTCATAAGCAAATACATTGCATGATCTGGCGGGTTCACATCCAGATGCTCTGTCACACAGATGTATGTATACACTMTATATATATATACTTTAAGCAAAGCAACTAGAAAGGAAGCTTTTGTTACAAGGTCAGCAGCCACAGGGAAACAACAGGAAATAAGCTAAAAATGAAATACAAATACTATCCGTTTGTTATTTTAATAGTGCCATTCTTCCACGTAATCCCATAGCATTCATCCTTTTTGTCCTTGGACTAAATTAGAATCTATAGATGTCCAGCTGAATATGGGAGAAACAGTCCCAAAGGACCTGAAGAATAATACATCTAAAGGCATGCCTTCGAGGCTTGACAGACTACAGAGCAGAGGCGCTTGGAGCTAGCACGGGGTTGCCCAAGCCGCTCGGTGCTCCATCTAGCACAAGCACAAGGCAGAGCTCCAGGAAGGCTCGGGCTCTGCTCCGGCCCTGCTCTGTGCCACGCTCTGGCTGGTGCTGCCTGCCACCAAAGGGCACCTAGCGTCCCCACAGCTTTTGGGTCCCATCTGTCCCTGCAGAATAAAAGATACAACAAAAAACAAATCCTGGTGGTCTGTAGCAGCTTCATATAAACGGGTCCTAAATGGAAGGACTTCATGCCAGGAATTTCTTCCCTCCTGCCCCGAGGTGGTACAAATATCCTGTAGCGAGTTTACTSTTCTTTCAGGAATTCTGCAGAATTTTGTTGTAAAATATTAGCTGGTRTGAACAACAAAATTTCCCACTGATACGCAATTTCAAGTACAACACAGCCATAAAAAATGGTCTTCCAAAATGCAAGATAAAAATAATGAAGGAGTTATGTTGTATTTAAAAGAWTGAATCCCTGGGAGCCAAGATAGAACATAAATGTTATCTTAAAGTTTGAATTCCTCACAACACTCACTTAATACTCTTTCTCTAAAAACAAACAGAAAAAACCTGTTACACCACCATAACTATTTTTCCGACAAATGTGAGAATTTAGATAAAAATGAAAAATCCAAACTATTTGAGAACTATGCAAGTAATACTCCATTCACTTAAATATTTATGTAATTTAGTAATTTAGAGCTTTTTTGCACTGCAACAGAATGTTCACTTTAAAAACAGAAAAATCCACTGCCTGGTACTGGGTAACATCCACTTTAGAAGGTATCAACTGAACTGTAATTACTACAGCTTYGGCATTTTATAGTTGATCAATTGGTCTGCAAGGTTTTTGTWTGCTTGTTTTTCAAGAGCGAGGTAGAGTTTAATAAATATTTAATGCCAATTCAATTCTTCTGTGTTTAATTCTCTTACGCCTTATGTAATTCTCTTAATTCAAATTGTAAAGGTTRGGGAAAGAACCCCTTTCATTCCGTGTAATACACTACCTCTCACAAAGAAGCCCTGGCCTCTAACTGGGGGTATTGCAACATAAATACATAAAAATCATATGTTTTGCRAAAGGAAAGAAGTAGAAATGACATTGTATACTTATTCCCAGAACAAGTAACTGGAGAGCTGGAGTACAAGCTCCAATACTTCAACCCCAGGGATTAGAAGAAGGTGTGGGAAGGTTGTTATTCTCGGCACTGAGTCAC
The DNA here is from genome assembly GCF_003343005.1 of Rhea americana. Taxonomy (NCBI): domain Eukaryota; kingdom Metazoa; phylum Chordata; class Aves; order Rheiformes; family Rheidae; genus Rhea; species Rhea americana. The sequence continues at coordinate 239,759 of NW_028186360.1, read as the reverse complement.
ATTTTCAGCCCTTTTTCAGGCTAGCTACAAGGGCTCTAGTTAGTCAACAAGGATATTTATTGAGGGCCAGGTACTCCACGTCTCACACAAGCTGTTTGATCAGTGGGTCAAAAAATTAATGTAGCCAGGAATTTGAACTCATTTTGGTAGGCCAGTACTGAAGCACAAACAAAAACTAAGCATAACCTGAGCACTGAAATTTGCATAAATATATCTTCTCCACTGGTATGCTCAGGAGAACCGTTGCAAGTTTTATTGAGGAACGAACAAATTGGTCGTACTGCATATTATTGATAACATTCACTGTCAAAAGAATATTAAAAATAGCTGATTCCTTTTTGGAGCAATCTCTAGTCTGTAACATATTTGTCTTAAAAGATTATTTGCAGCATTTAAGAACAATACTGTTATTTTCAAAGTTTATTTTTTCTCCTGTACTTTATATTTCCAGTAAACCAGATAATAACAGCCATATGGTTCATTTTTCTAAAAACTGTGGAAATTTTATTTTGTGATTTATTTTACCTGTGGGAAAATTCATTTATATATCTATACATATAACTAAGAACATGGACTGTGGGTAGGTATCATTGGAGACTCAAACATATGCACGTGCCTTGATGGGACAACGTTTCACAGAGCCTTACTCAGAGAAACAGACAGCTGGATGTATTTCATCTCACCCTCTTCAGGGTATCCAGTCACCTACCTCTTAGGGCACAGGTCAGTCTAAGCGGGGATCTGAATCCCATCCTTAGTTTCCCACAACCCAGGGAAGTAATGTGACAAATTCTTTCTTGGTCATCCTTAACCCTCCAGCATTAAAAAACTGCAGAGACGGTTGGTTAGAAAAAAAATAGATACAGTTCGCTCCTCTAAATTTTCATCAGCAAAAATGTCAAGATACCAAATAGATGGTTTCTTTAGCAGTTTCAACAAATGAGCACTTCCTGGAAGAAGGCTTTTGTTTCAAAAGCTCTCAGAATGCAGAGCACCTTATACTACATTATTCATAGAGTCACAAAGGTTGGAAGCGACCTCTGGAGATCATCTAGTCCAACCTCCCAAAGGTGTCCTGATGCTAGTTCCACTGGGGCTTGAACCCAGGACCCTCAGCATGTAAAGCATACATGATAACCACTACACTATTCTTCTACCCCAGAAAAGCTCACAAAGTTATTTGCCAGATGTGGCCAGTGTATCAACCAGCAGTTGCAGTAAAGGGATCGTGCCATCTGTCCAGCACTCATGTAGACAGGCCACCCCAGAGACTCTCTCTGGTTGCATACAACCAGGCATATACTAGGAGGCTTAAAGGTTTTACCATGGCTGAATGAGATACATCAGGAATTAAAAAGCTAAAGACATCCACCATTTCACATTTATCCCTTTATATTTATCAGTTTCATCATCAGTGACATAATATAATTAAAGAAAGGTATTGTTATCAAACATCAATATATATATATATTACCAGTTGATGTTTGTTATTTTCAGTCTAGTGAGTATTCAAAAATAYGGGGAAAAATTCTCCTTAGCATAAACTGGGTTTGAGGCAACTTTGGTAATAGTCCAGGGACACTCTCTTCTGCTACTCCACACTCCTGGTCAGAAATCTAGAGGCCCTGTTCCAGGACACTAGGAGATACATGGCATATTTAAATAAATAAATGCATTTTGAACCTCTTTGTATTTCTCAGAAGGGAAAAGATCCCTCTTTTGCTAGGCCTGACTTGTTACATCAGTCCTCACTCTTGACTTGTTCTGCTGCCTGTAAGCAGCTCTAAAAATGTCTTCAAACTTCTAGTTCAGTTGCTGATTACTGGAGAGAAATCTTCTTAATTGATCCCAAAACTGCAAGCCCTGTAGATAACAGCAACCCTCATGCATTGGAAATAGGTATCCTCAAAATACATGTTCAATCAAGAAATTTCCTTATACTCAACCATATATTAAATTACATTTCAAAATGAATGATCAGTCCTGTTATAACCCTATTTGCTTCCCTGAATTTATATCTGATATGAATCTAGCCAGTAATGTACTCTTCACTGAACAGCATAGAGAATTTAAGTAACTAGATTCCCAAAGATGGAAAATTAATTCTATATCTCACTTGCTTTCAAGAAAAAGGTTGAAGTTCTCAAAAGAAGAAAGCTTATCCATCTTAAGTCAAATTACCATTAGTATACATTTCTAAATGAATTTATATATATTTTTAACAAAAAGGAATCAGCATCTTCTCAAAACAATATTCAGATAAAGGCCCTTTAATGGTAATTTTTCATTCTAGCATGTTTTCAGTACTTTGAGTCTCCACCAGGTCTGGAATGAGAAATACTGAAATAATAATAATTGTAAATATCATAGCAGGAGAAAGGCTCTTCTTACAGCATTTCCAACTGAAGTGGAAGAAGGACGTACCAAACAACCTCACAAAAAAGCTTACTCTTCTGTGATATCCAGCCAAATTTTGTAGAATTTAAGGGTATACCAGCCTGGATGAACTTCAAATAGCGATCCAAACCTTAAGATGATTATCTCTTGAGGCTTCCCCATCAGTTTAAAAGCGAAGCTTTAGTTTTACGATCAGCTATGAGCCTATAAATAAGAGAGAAGGCTTCCATGCCTTTTTCATTCAACATCCCTCCAAACATATTTGTGGCTGCATTTCACCATGCCTTTAATCCCACATCATCTTCTGCCAAGAGCAGTATTCTCACAGACACACTTGTACCTCCCTAGTCAGATCCAATCTGCCGTTCTGCATTTCCAACATAGGATTAAACCAGGAGAAAATAATACACTATGAAATGTAAGGAAGGAAATGTATGCAGAAAAGAAATGGCAAAAATCCTTTGCTGGGTTAATGAGAATATTATAAAGCATAGTTTACTCTCACGCCACTGAATAATGGGCATTGTGACAGATTTACTCACTTAGGCTGAAAATAATAAATACATTCTGGTGTCCTTTGAAATAGTTACAGGACTCCACCCTTGGCTTCACATCAACAACCTTCTGGAAAATGAAAAATGGATGAATAAATCTAACTGAAAACCCCAAAATGCACAATTATTAGTAAACTCTTGTTAAATTCTTAGAGCTATAGCAAGAAAATGTAAATACAAAGATTAACTCTAGATTTAAGCAACAGTTTAGGTATCTATCTCCCATGAGCAAGAGAAGCTGCTATATTAAGCAAATGTAGAATGAGGAGGAAAATGTAGCCTGACATCAGGTTCCATGCTATAAAGATTAAAAATTTAGTAGCACGGGAATTTTACCAAGCTTTTACTACCACCCCTGAGCTATATTTTAACGATTACTTAGTATTAAACTCTATCCATTCCTTTGGGATCAGTAGTTCAGAGGAGATGTATTTTCTGCAGTCAATACTGTGCCATGGCTACAGAAGCCAACCCCACAACCCTCTCGTATCAGACAAAAATCAAAACAGTAGGAAGAGGTAAACCCTAGTTCTGCAAAAACTTAAGTATACATATGTATACCACACCAGTTAAGCAGCCATCGCTATCAGTAATGAGGTGTGGAAAAACACGTACTTAACCTACTGAAGAAGCTGCACTGGGTCTCAGATGCTGTCAGCTGCCTCACAAGTTCCCACTTCAGTGGCAGAGAGAGAAACCGAGACACAGGGAATGCACCAGGGAGGGCAAAGGAGAATGCAGGAGCGCCAAAGCAGCACGTGGAGCTGGCCTCGGGGAAATCCTGGTAAGCCTCTGGCTTGCAAAGGTTCATCCATGTACAGCATCTTCCAGACATGACTCTGTTTTGCTCCTTAGAGATGATTACACAGTCACAGTATTACAGCGTCACCCTCTTCACCGTGATCTGGCTCAAGAGCTATGGCTTTAAATTTGTTTGACTAAAGCACTATTAACTATACTATTGTATAAACAATGAATTAGGTCAGAATACATTACTTAATCACAAGCTCTTCAGGGACAAAGGCAATCTAAAATGAAGAAGGCTGAACTACTCCAAAGAAACTCTACTAGAACTAGGTTTCAGAGGAAAAATACATGTAGCAATAAATGTGCCATGTGCATGTGCTATTTTAGTGTGCTCTATATTTAGAGAAAGAACATAAGAAAAAAAATGTTATCTTTCACCTTTTATATGAAAAAATGCTGTTGTCCAGGAGTGTTTATGTATGTACGTATATCTGTATACACATAATTGAGCTTCAGTGGCCATGGAAAGCCAAATCTTTTGTCACCAGATTTTGTTGGAAGATTCTTCTTAATTTTTGAAAATGCTCATGGGAGAGATCACTGAGATGAACAACAACTCTGCTGGAAATCTTCAAGGTGAGGCAAATCCCTTCACTAGTTTGATGCAACAGATATTAAGCTGCTATGTTAATTTTTCAAATTCATATATATTGGGCACTTGGCATTTCTGGGTTAAAATAGAGCATTTCGTATGTGGCAATACGGTCACCTGTGACACATCAATCTTCAATCATCACTGGTCATTTTCTGAAGTTTACTTGAATTATAACTTTGATGACACAGCAGCTGATAGGGACCACAGTTACAGCTGCAGCTAATTTCTGTGTATGTCCCTAAGACATAGCAAAGTTGTTTGTTAACAAGTGCTGATGTAACCAGATATACTCAGGTTTGCAGCAGCAAACCTGCTATCTCAGTTTAGAATAAGCTTAACATATACCACTGCAAACAGGACTGAGGCCTGGGTTTGGTGCTATTTTAGGAAGTCTGATGCCTGCTCTCTGTCCTGGCCCTACTCCAGAAAATGTTGTAGTAACACTTGCATTTGATGGAAAACAGAGAAAATGGCAAGGAGGAAAAGAGAAGCCATTTATTATTCATGGTAGGTTCAAAGAAAGAAGAATAATTTTTAAAATAAATTTCAGCCTGTTATTTAAAAATAAAACTTTTCACTTTAGAAACATATATTATAGCAGTACCTTTCATTTTAAAAAGGTATATTATAGCTAATGAAGACAGAGTAATTCTACTATCTTTTATCACTCTTTTTGGGCTCCTGTTGATGGGTTGTTTAGGATTTGTCTGTTTAAAATTTTGTGCTTAAAATTATTTCAGAAGCAGAGTTTAAGACAATCATCCGGGTCTGGAGGGACACAAGCCTTTATGTACACGTATATACAACAAATTGTTTAGAGTCAGATTTTTAAAACTACTGAAATCCCAAAACACAATCTCTAAAAGCCCTTGAAGCCTGTTATTTTGAAATCAGTATAACATAGGGAATTTGTATGAGCCCAGGAATCTATGAAGTATTTCTAAGCCTCTTTTTCTTCCTTTTCTTTTGGTAACTACTACTATCTCCATAGCTGAATTTCAAGTACAATCATTCAAAACTATTTGGGAATTCAGGTCATATAATTGAAAAGTAGCAACAGTTTAACTTGGCAGATGATAGGGTTTTTGCGCTATGCTGTATTCCTCCCCAGCCAGCACCGACATAAGCACTCCTTGCAAACCAGTTGCTGAACCATCACGGCGTGCAGAACGACGTGGAGCTGCCGATCTTACAGCACCACGATTTACTGTGCTGGTTCGTCCTGCAGATGTTCACGAAGGAGAGGTGCTGCCAAGCCAATCTCCGTCTGCTCATCAGTCAGACATCTCTGGCCCTTATTCGTCCTTCTGAATGAAGCTTAAGTAGCGTTGTCCAACCTCAGAAAAATATTGTGTAAGAGAAGACAACGTGGTCTCTATCGACTACCTTAATAGGGGCCATGTGTGCCATATATAAATAATTGCATCATTTCAGAAGTCTGAAAACTTTTTAAGTATAAAAGAAAAATCCCTGTGTTATTTGGTTGCCTTGTAGGTGTTAAAATGAAGTATACAGTAGCTATATCTGTGTGAAACACAGTTTCACACAGATATAGCTACTGTATACTTTCTCACAATTTTCGCTGTAAAAGAAGCAGACAAATGTAGCATATTTTCAATATCACTTCACAACATCTGTACTCAAAAACTTACACATGTAAGTATTCCTGCAGTGACAGTGAGAGATAGAAAGAGATAGTGAGAAATGCAAACTTTAATTCTTTTTCTGTAATTACAACTGGGATATGCAAACCTCAGCATGCCAGCTGGACCAGACCTCTGACACGCTTCAACAGTGTCCTTCTGATTTGGGTTCCTAGCAGAGAAAACTCCTGGAGCAAAGCACAGCAAGTGAACTACAACACCATACCAGAAATTTGACACAAAATAGAGGTGGGACTCATCACATTTTGTTTTGATCTCACTAATTCCCCTGAAAATACATGAAGTTTGTATTTTTTCAACCGTAGATCAAAACCCTGTCTACAGTCCACAAATGGCTTAGCAATTTTAAGTTTTTTATAGTTCTGAGAAAGCTATAGAAAATAAATTTATGTTACACAGAGCTTGCATATTCCAACAGCTTGAAACCATACTTTTGAGATATGCTACAAACAAGTTCATAAAGGTGAGGAGTAAAACAGATTGAAGAATGCACAATACTTTTGCAGCTAAATTTTCATACCTACTGTTTCTCCTTTTCACAGTTTACCATTAAAATTGTTACCTCAAACAGCAGAAAAGAATGAGTCAGGAAATAAATAACTGCATTTAACACTAGAACAGGCTCTTGAGTTCTGGCTCACAAAAGGAAATACGTGGAATTGGAAATGTTCCTTTATGAACGCAGGCCAGAGGTCAATAGCATTTATTTGCTCTAAATAAGTTGATCTTTCAGCAGTTCAGGACACCTAAGATTATGTGAGGTTCGGTTGTAGCTGGTGTTATGGACTGATGCTGTTTTTTACTCTCTCCGAGGGCTATCAGCTTTTTTTCCCCATACTTGCAGAAGCAAACTCTGCTTTTGGAAGGACATACTGTGCTGCTAGCTTTAGAGTAGGCAAAATGATTCAGAGGAGCAGCTTAAAAGACAGAAACCTGCATAAGCAGCAGCAGAGTTTGTGGTGTGCCTGAGTCAACTCTTTAGAATGACCAAGCCTCAGCRAGGAAACAAATGCACAAAACACACAGACACCTTCCCTAATACTGGGACCCCTGGCAAAACACCCAAGAGAGATGTGCAGGAGAGATGGGCTCTGCCAAACAATTATGGACTCAGCAGCAATTAATGAACAACTATTCCTTCAGGAATCAATCCCACCCCAGCTACTTCAAGTGTAGATGAAAAAGGACATTACCTGCTTTCATGGCAAAACAACATGGGAGTGGTCAGTGCTAAATTGCAGCAATGATCTCTTAAACTTAGATCTAATGAAATCAAGTATTCCCATAGGAATAGAGTTCCTCCTACAGTCAAATCTCTCAAAAATTACAACCTTCAAATTCAGCCAAAGGAAAAATGACATTACAGCTAAACCACACACCTTGCCCTACACCTTAAATGTAATTCCTCAGCAATAATATTTTATTGCTATTTAAATAATCACTTCCAGACCCAGATAAAGGAAGTGGTATTCCAGTGGGAAGGGCAGTAAAAAGCCTCAATGTAAACAGCCTATGTAATGTTTTCAAATAACTCCTACCCTCAGTATCATGAATGAAGTGGCACGGGAACAAACTATTAATCTGGCCAAGCAGCAAGACATAGTTTCTCCGCAATCATTCTCTGAAAAAAACTTAAGCAACTCTAACACAGTAATTTTACTAGTAATTAGAGCTATACAACATAGGTCCATACTCATTATTCCTATAGCAAATGAATCACAAAGATCCTCTTTCAATCTGTAGGTCAGTTTATATTTAAGTCACTAAACCAATACAGGGCAACAGTTATACCAAATTAACTCTCAACCAGCCAACCTGAATATTAGAAACAACTTAGCCTTACCCACGTGTACCTCAGAACAAGCTTATTCCAGTTCTGCAGATGGTTTTGCTAAGCTCCGTTCTCCTGCGAGTAGGCTGGTATCATCCTCAGCCTGGTTTAAAGGAGGCCAGCTGAGCTGACATTACACTGCAGCTGCTGCTGAAGCTTTTACATGGACCTGTCCACTGCGAGATRTCTGCTCTTCAGTCCTCTCCAACTCCAGAAGCAGTAACTCACATGAACAAGAAGACAAACCCATTTACTGTCATTTGACTAATTCAGAACTTATTTGCGGAACTGTAGCCAATAGGGAGCATCCCATCTTACCAGTAAACACATATTTTTCATGCTTCTGCAAAGAGTCATGTGTTTTCAGCCCTTCTTGGAAACAAGAATAGCAAGACTCACATCATCTAGACAGGTGATAAGTTCCCTTCAATCAAGTCCTTTCCCATTTGTATTCAAAGCAACATCACAGAAAGTATAAGGAATGCCATAGCAACATTTGTACAAGATTACCAAGATTCTTTGTTTCAGGGACTTTTATCATTCTCCCATCTTCTTTAGAAAAAAATAAAACTGAAAATAAATGCAACAATAGAGGAATGAGGACTTGGCATATTTCTTGATATCTTCAAGTAAGCAGAGCCAGAGACAACAAAACTAAAGGATCCCAAACAACATCCATGCAGGCTAAATGTCAAGTTCACATTGTTCTAAAATACACGCTTTCTTTCCCTACACTGTCACTTACTTCCTGCTCAGAGTTGTTCTTTACCTCCCAGGCACACAGCTGGCTATGTATGCATGAACAGGTATTTGCTTGCTAACAGTCTGCAGCGAACAAAAACATACCTTACGAGGTTGGTGAAAGCAGAAAATGCACAAGAGCACAAGTTAGCTCAATGGCTCAGAGCATTTAATTATTTATATTAAATAATCCTCCTAAGTGTGAGAACAAAGTTTTCTTGATCCAAGGACACTATCCTAAAAAATTAAAATTCAATACTGTTCAGTATTTTTTCTTCTTTAAGAAAAAGAAACAACCCTCCTTTTCAAATTCAGCCAATTAATTGAGAGATGCGATTCGCTTTTCAGAGAGAATGGAGTAAATCAAAAGAGCTGTTGGAGAAAGGCTCTCAAGCTTCTGCCTACTTCAGGAACCTCCTAAATTCCTGGACTTAGGAATCCAGGCTCCTAAGGCTGAGGATTTGCACCCACTTTAAGTTCTTTTGCCTCTAAAGCTGAAGAGATCCTCGAGGTAACRTCGTGTTTCAGTGCTCACATGCACACCTGAAAGGCTGACATGCAACTACTGTAAAAATAAATTATGAAATTTTCCCAGAATCACAAAGGTTTTGCTCCAAAAAAGTTGCTTCCATATGGAGACTTATTTTCCCTTCTGCAATTTGCTTTCCCWAACACTTGACGTGGCTACATCAGTATGACTAGTCCTTAATACTGAGCTCTAAAAAACTGCACTTTGGATAGAGTTATCAAACAGCTCTGTCAAGACTTGTGTCCTGTGTTTCAAGGTCTCATCAGATATCTTTCCTGTTTCCACTGATCCTCAGTGTCTCACTTTCCTGTTGTTTGGTGTAAGCTTACCAACACTTTCTRTGTGAACCTATGGTATCTTTAATACAAACTTTCCTCTCTGCTTCAAAGTAATGTCTGAATTTTGAGCATTTTCATTAGAAAATGGGTTTTTAACTTCTCCAGGAACATGTAACCATGAGGCACCTAATATTTAAAGCACTAATACACAAAATGTAGGAAAGGCAAGGAGGAAAAAATGAGATATGCTTCGGAATTTAACACGGTTAAGGTACGAGATTCCTGACAATTCCTGTCAACTGCACAATTAAAATATCCCCTAGGTAGGAATATAATTGGTCAGACAACATGCCAGGGCACACCCTGACCTTAAAGAGATGTGCTTTCTCCCTGACCACACAGATATATATCAAGTAAGATCAACTGACCACATCATTACATACCTCCCCTGTAGAATCAAAGGCATCAAGCTTGTGTTTCTGTAAATGAAATGACAACTTTAAAATTTCTTACTTATGGATAAAGTTTCAAAATTTTTGTCATCACTGTAGGCAGTTAATGAAAGGGTTTGAAATCCCTTCATCCTCGTGGGCTTCTCATGAAAAGCAGATGGCATATTTCTGAGGCAGACACGCAAACACATCACATCCTTTTGTGTCACTTCACACGCTCATCAGTATTTGAAATTTTACATCTAAAATTTTATTCCTTGTACTAGAACTTGTGAGGGAAAGCAGAGAGCACTTCAAAATACAAATCCAAATGACTAGATTGTCTTTCGATTTCTAATAAATACTTCTCCATGCCAAAAAACACAATCTCTGAACTACTGCTGCATCATCTGCTTTTTCTCTATTACAATYAGCTTTCTTTGTTCAACTCAGTTTATTTCAAAATATGTCCAGCCAAAGGCAAAACCAGGCTAAGATTTCGAAATTTTTCTTTGCTATCAGCTTTGCCTCTCCCTTCAGTCTCATTAAGAAAAYCATTAGCATTTTCTAGTGTGTATCCTCCTTCAGAAACCCAAGCATGAAGAAGATAAGAACCCTGGGGAGGAGTGGGCTCATCTTCTCTGCTGGTCCTGCACTGAAACTTGCTTAAAGCCAAAAAGTATATGACTTGCTCCAGGGGAAAGAAAGAAGGAAAAAAGAAAACACAGAAAAAAGTAGATGCTGTGAATGTGAGAATGGTGACAATCCAAGCTACTAACACCGTTTGAAAATACATTCCATCATTTTTTGATGAGTTAGATTCAAAGCAAACTTCTCCATGTTCAGAAAATTTATAGTCAGTGGAGACAGTGGAGTAATTTTGGGGTATGATGCATCACATTAAAAGCAAATTAGTCAAGAATTACACTCAGATACACCACCTTTACTGATGGAGAAACATTCAACCACTATGCTTCTATCTACCTAAACCTGCCTCCTACCTCCAGCATAACCATTACAGTCACCACTTGTCTGCATAGTCCTTGCTCCAGTCAGCTCAAGTGCAAATGCACTAGTTACATGCTGGTATTCAGGTCTGTCATCAACATCAGCCATTTGATGAGACAAGTCAGCTTTCTCCCAGATGCATCAGCCACTTTGTTCATTCATCTCCTAAAGTCTGCTAAGAGTAATGGTTTATTGCCTCCAAAACATAACTCTCAACCCACTTCAAGCCAGTCCTGCAACATCTAGAGAGGAGCCAGAGTCAGGAGAAAACAGTGGTCCCCAGCCCAGTACTGCTCTAAGCTAGTCATTTCCAGTTTTCTTTCCGCCTAGCTGAGCCAAGTGGACATGCAAGAAGAAAAAATCTGGCTTTTTTCCAGATCAGTACTACACAGTACTACTCCTGACAACAATTCCAGAAAGGCACCTGTGAACTTAGTCATGTTTCTGACTAAGAGTCAAAAATTCAGAGGAAAAGAGATAACAAAATAAGTGGGAGCCCTCCTCATTCATTTCAGCTTTCATCTAAAAACAACTGCTTCAGATCCTATTTTTAAAAGGCTATTAAAGAGTCATCTGCTGGAATAGAAGCTGTTATTAGAYTCCACTTAGTCCAAATAGCACAAGCCCTTTAAAATGCCTCAGCATCATTTTTTAAGTAGAAACATGGGAGAGAAATATATGATGATATCCAGCTGTGAAATATAAATCACAGGTCAGCTAGGTTCATACTTTGCGAAATATCCACTGGTGCATTTGCACAGAGAGAAAAATAACTAAAATATGAAAATAATTCATCTGCTTCTAAGTAGAATTTTCCACCATAATTTTCACATCCTTAATTTCTGTGAGCATTCCAAAGAATGGAGATTTTGTATAATTATTCATGGAAAAGTAGATTTTACATACACAGATAAGACTCCTATAATTACAAATTCCRTTTGTTTTGGGAGGAAAGCAGTAGTTGTTTTCCAATTCAATCAGAAATGAAATAAGGAGAGTCAGGAACCAGGTGACTAATTGTAGATCTTAAACTTCAAATCAKGTAATCTACTAGACTAGTTAATGAGCAGATGATTTCTGCAGTTCTGAATAACAAATATTCTTAAAAATTCCAATCTGTTCCTGGACAATTCATAAACAAGACCAAAATTTATGAAAAATTATCCATAGAACCAGAGGAACAGTAATAACATTAAAAGAATTTTAAAAACAGCAAAAATTGGATGAGGAAGAGTTGCGTATAGGAAAGTACTGTTTAACTATTATTCAAGCACAATAYTATATTTGAACACGAGTCTTGAATGTACAGGCTTTACACCTTGTATATCACAGATGGTGGGTTTTGCTGTTGTTTCAAGGATACTGTACACGAACACTGTAGTAAATACTTAATCAAACACTAACATCCTTTTGATATTATCCATATTTCTCCTCCAGTCATCATAATCTCTCCCCACTCCAATTTATTCCAAATGCAAGAAAAATAAGTTACTCATGGCAGTAAAGACACATGCCTTCTTCTTAAATAACTTGTTGYACTGAGTAGCTCCTCTAACCTGTGCTGACATCTCACACATACAAACCGAAGCAGATGGTGGGCCCAAAGTCCCTATCCCTTCTCCACATTTGTTTATGGAAGACATTAAYGTGCAACACTCCCTGCAGTTCCTAAAGGACACGTCAGCAGCCTCGTAAGTAGGTGCAAAAAATACTGTGGCAGGAGATGTTGAATTCAAAAAGATTGGCTCTGGATCCACAGCAGGAAGACACGGCTTCTTGAGAGATTCATCCGTGAGAGGCAGCTGGTTTTCAGCTCTTGACACTGCTGTGTTTACAGCAACATCTTCCTGGGACYTGCTCTACCTTAATTTGAGAAAGAGCAGTGTAATATAGCCCATCATCTATGAAAGATTACTAGCCCCTGCCGTAAGAAAACTATTACGGACTTCTGTTAATTTTTAAATACAATGACTGGCAAAGTAGTATATTTACCTTTTGAGCCTTATCTAATTCCTCTTTGTGTGATGAAAAGAATTCATCTTCTTATTTTCACTTGGAATATATAAAAAAAAAGCAATAATTTTTGCATGTCGACATGTTCCTTGCATGTCAACAGTCAAAAGCAGAAAAAAAATTACTTGCAGTGAAAATAGACACATCTATTTTTGTACCTGTTTTTTTTATAATAGGTAACATTAATAACTAACAGCTGTATACTACATGTCAGTATAGATATGTATTAGGTATACGTACTCCCCCAAAATATGATGCAAACATCCACATGATAAATTACAGCACAATGTGACAAATCATACATAACATAGATCACTTCAAGATTATTCTGCTTTTTAACCTATTTTCCTGCAGAAAAACTCAGACTCAGGGCCCAATGATTAACTCACAATCCCATAATTTGTGAACTCAAGAGAAATACAAAATATCTGTTCCTTGGAAGTTGAAAAGAATGGTGTTCTTAATCGTTCACTTATGCACTATGTCTTTGGGACCTTTGTTTTTTCTACTCTTTATACTTTCTTTGTTCTTTCTACTCTTACACATTCAGCTCTCATCATGGAAAAAAATCCATAACTTTATGAAGCTGCTGCACCCTTAGATATCATTTTTCTTCAGTATTTCAACCATTTCTTACGTTGTCATCAAGTTCATCAAAAAATCCAGCAACCTATCTTCCGTTTGCAAACTGCACAATAGTTTGAAAAAAAATGACTGATCTCTTTAAGAATGCAGAACACTGTATTTCTTGTCTGAGAACTGCTTTCCAACACTGAATTATATATTGTTTTGCAAGGCTAAATAGAAATGCCAGAGCCTTGTCAATTAGCAGTGTAAAATACTTCTTTAAAGTATCATTATATAATAAAATTCTATAATTGAAACAAGGTCCTGAATACAGAACAAACGGGTAGTATTAATTCATACCTCGTTGTGCTGTCAACAGTTAACCACATGACTAATACCACATGTAGCTTGAAGTAAGAAAATCCATTTTTTTTCCTCTGCTGAGTTAATCTGGGTTATTATGCATTCGTGGTTGATTCATTTAGAAAACAAGAATGTAGAAACTGTCTTGCAAAACAAAACAGAAGAACCACAAAAGTTTGTATCAAGTATTCATTTGCATAGCACAGATTTATTTTTTTTCATTTTCATTGCCTCTAAAAATATACCAGGCGTGATAGCTGCATGGCCTAATTGGTACCAGTCTATCAGTTATGCCGTATTATTTTACCACCAAAAAAATTTAGACAAACATCTTACGTATTGCTTATACTTAAATATGATCTTTCATAATAAGCTCCACGAAGATTGTTTTCCCTTACTGATCTTGTTATAATAAAATTCAAATAGGCCATACAAGCTGTTGAAAGGGCATACCAGCTGACAGACAGGAGATTTCATTAGGCAATGCTTTCCAGTATCAGTTCTAAATGGTTTACATTCTTTTTGCAAGCAATTTTACTCATTAGAATCACTGTATTGTTCCATTCTGAACTATTTGTTAATTGAATTTTTTTAAGGAATTATCAATATTTACATGGCTGACCTTTTGGTAAACAGTATGTATCAGATTTCACTTTTTTTTTTTTTTAATAATGGTCCAATAAATGTAATAAATGTCAAAAATTGCTGGAAAAAAACACTTGAAAAACTGGAATCTGATATTAAGAATTGATGAGTTTTCAGCTATTAGTGAAGAAGAGATCATTTTTTTTCCTACTTAGTAGCAGCCTCAGAAAATCTCTCTCTTTTCTCATAGGAGTTATAAACGCAAAAATTTGCAAAAGGAATGGAGAGAAATGGAAGAATAGGAAGGTCTGATTTTTCACTAACCTTGGAGAGACTGAGAACAGACAGTAAGAGAATACTGTTTTGACATGATGCAGTCATGATTATCACAATGTCAGAACCAGAGTACCCATAGGTTTAACAAGAAAGAAAGAGCTGTCTTTGAAGAAGACCAAAATGCAATCATTTTATCTTCTCCCCATTCCTCAGGAACAGTCTTCCTGAATTAAGGTTTCTGTAGACTGTAACTACATGTGTTGTGGTATAAATAACTAATAAAATTGTTTTGGTTCACTAAATCTGAGCTTTTGGAAGTTTGTGTGTCTAACTCAGCAGACTCCCAAAAGATTGGCCAATTTCCCTTTATTCTATTCATTCAACTCATTTAATGAATTGAATGGGTAATCTCAAAGAAACTCTCTAAAGCCAATATTTTTCTTGCAAAAAGTAAGATTTCTCAGTGTCTGAACCTACAAAACTCAAAAATTAGCATCAGATGAAAAAAACTGATAAGGCTTAGTTAGTTTGTAGCATAGCTATTTCTACAATATGCTGCAGAACAAAGTGGTAATCTTGCATTTATAAGCAAAATGGTCTCTAGATTTTCAGAGGTTCATAAACAGCAGTATTCTTAATATAGCATTAAAATTCAGAAGTGATATTTAGAATAGACCATTACAACAAATCTTGGGTACTATTTCCAGATACCTAAGGGACAGGAAGGTGCTTGCAAGTAGTCAGTATGGATTTACCTTTGTAGAAGAAGAAATCACGCTCAACCAACCTGATACCTTTCTATGATGAGATGACTGGCTTGGTAGATGAGAAAGAGCAATGGATATTGTCTACCTTGACTTCAGTAAAACTTTTGACACTGTCAGCCATAACATCCTCATACACAARCTGCCAAAGCATAGGATAAAGCAGTCAGTGAGGTGGACTGAAAACTGACTGAACTACCTGGCTCAGAGAGTTGTGGTCAGCAGCACAAAGTCCAGTTGAAGACCAGAGACTAATAGTGTCCCCCAGGGGTCAACACTGGGACCAATACTGTTTAACATCTTTATTAATGATCCGGATGACAGGAGCTAGTTGACCCTCAGCAATTTTGCAGATGGTACAAAACTGGAAGGAGTAGCTGATACACCAGACAGTTGCAGTGCTATTCAGAAGGACTTCAACAGGCTGCAGAAGGGGGCTGAAAAGAACCTCATAAAGTTCAACAAATGCAAAGTCCTGCACTGGAGGAGGAATAACCCCCTTGCACCAGTATAGGCTTGGGTACAACTCCCTCAAGAGCAGCTTTGTAGAGAAGGATGTGGGGGTTCTAGTGGACAATAAATTGAACATAAGCCAGATGTGCCCTTGTGGGGTACATCACATCAACCAGTACATCAAGTGAGGGGACCCTTCCCATCTACTCAGCACTGGGGAGACACATCTGGAGTGCTGGGTCCAATTCTGGGCTCCTCAGTGTTAGAAAGACATGGAGTTACCAAAGCAAGGCCAGCAAACAGCCACAAAGACAATCATGGGATCAGAGAAACCCTTATATGAGAAAGCTGGAAGTGTGAGAGCTGGGACTGTCTAGAGAAGAGAAGGCTCAGGAGGAGGGGGGTGGATCTTATCAATGTATACAAATATGTGATGGGAGGATGTCAAGAGGATGGGGCCAGACTCTTCTCAGTGGTGCCCAGTGATAGGACACGAATCAAAGGGCAAAACTGGAACAATCGGGATATTCTACTTGAACATAGGAAAATACTTCTGCACTGTCAATATGGTTGAACATTGGAAAAGGCTGTCTAGAGAGCTTGTGGAGTCTGTATCCTTGGAGATATTCAAAACTAAACTAGACAAGGTCCTAGGCAACCTATTCTACCTGATTCTGCTTGAGCAGGGGGTTGGACAGGATGATCTCTAAAAGGCCTTGCCAACTCCAACTATTCTGTGATTTTGTAAACCACTTATTTAAGTCCTAGCCATCCAAAATTAGAACTAAGCTAAAGAGACATCTATAGAATTCAGTAAACAATTGTGGAGAATAACCAAAAAAAAATATATCCATTCAGTGCTGCATGTATACCTTGTGACACTACTTTGTAATTTGAAAACAAGTGGCTTATGTTTATAAGTATGCCTAGGAGGGACATGGGTCCTGTGAAACAGTCAATACTCCAAAGAAATCATCATCCGTTTATGAAAAAAAAGAGATGCCAATTAATGTTCCTGTAGACATTTTGATGGTTGAAATAATTTGTCCAATAGCCATAGTCTACTGTATTATAAAATATCTTCCCCTCATCTGTGTAGTAAGGAGAAAAAATTATAATTGTATTAAATAACTGTATTTCAGCCTCTGCATCTATTAGGAAGAAAGTAATTATGTGGTAATAAATAGACTATTCTTGCTATTAGCCTGATAAATAAACTGGTGTCTGAATTCAAAGTGACTGCTTTATTCACATTCATCAGGACATACTCTCATCTGTACAATATAAAACAAAGCAAATATATTTGATATGAAAATAATGGAGATTCACCTGAAAAGCAGCTCCTCTTAAAGATATTCTAATACAGCCACATTCAGGGAAAAGCTATGTCTTAACAGGAACTTCACATTTACTTTGTAGCTTGGCTAATTCCAAACAATGTGTGAATGCACATAATTTCAGCATGGTCCCACATCCAGCAAACTAGTGAGATTTCACAAGCAGAAGGGTTCTTTTATTTCCAATTTTTAAAATAATACATGGCAAACGTTATTTTTCCTGCAAAGAAAAAGTGGTATTGTCAGCCACCAGCATGATGGCAATACAATTGTTCAAATATGACATTCTTTTCCATTGTTTTACTTGCTAGCACCTGATTTATAAGCTATTTTTCTTTGCTTTTGAAAAGAAAGGCATGAATCACAGAGAGAAAATAATAGGTTTTGGGGGGTAATTAGTACCAGCCTCTGTTTGCCACTGCTACTAAGCCCTCTAGGAGTTTTTAGAGAGAATTTTTTAATACAAAATTACTCTAAGTTTTGATATTTGAAGAGGCGAATAAGGAGGAGGCAAAGAGAAAGGATAAAAGATCAGAATTTAAACTTCATTGAGTGTTGCAAAAATGCAGCA
The DNA here is from genome assembly GCF_003343005.1 of Rhea americana. NCBI lineage: Eukaryota > Metazoa > Chordata > Aves > Rheiformes > Rheidae > Rhea > Rhea americana. The sequence continues at coordinate 221,995 of NW_028186360.1, read as the reverse complement.
ACTAGAACTGTATGGGAAGCTCAGAGGAAGACAGATGTCAGGTAGGCTCACAATGCCAAGAGCTCTTGGAAGATTCAAAGGGTGGAGGCTGTCTTTCTCCAGTTCAGCACTCCTCCAGAAACATGCATGATTAATGCTCTAGGTTTCACCACACCCAAGAATAATTCTGGCTAGCTGTGTCCACCTTAGCATGTTGCTAAAAAAAAAACAGCTGCTTTTGCTGCCAAAGTTCGCTTTCCCATGCTACTTGCTTTTATCTGTATCCATCATAACATAAAACAAGTGAGCAGAACCAGCCTACTAAAGAAAAAGAGAATGCTAGCTAGCATCCTAGCACAACAGTCCCCATTTTTCTATACCTGAGCATCATACTTTACTGTAAACAAATCCTACAAATATGAGTCTACCTAAGGTTCAGGTTTCTAAAACTTTCCTTCACAGAGACATTAAGCTAATGAAGAAAATGTTCTTCTACAAAGTCTGGGCTGGCTAAACGGGGAGGGGCTATAGCAAGCTAAACAAGGAATTTGGGTTCGCTTCCCCCATAAGTCTCCAAGGGGGTGGGGGGTGGGGTGGAAGAGTTAGTCCTCAAACAYATAGAAAGTTACTCAAAAACATTACTGAAAATAATCTGGATACCAGGCAACAACAACACAGCAAGCTCTTCTTGTGCAAGCACATTCCTCATTTGCAGTGTTTTACCATGACTTTGTCTAAGGCACAACCTATATGCTAGTTTGTCTACCTGAATATAAATCCTAAGGCAAATRCACACCTTTACCCCCACATGGCACAACTGGGGAAGAGAGAGACTCCTTTAACCAATACTACTCTGGATCTGAAATCATAGTGTGCCAGCTACTTAAAGTCCAGCTCCAGGCAGCCCCAGTTCTACCTCCAGACCCAGTAACTAGTGTCGCCTATTAACTGAACCTGTATGTCCAGAAGTGCCTTACTAACATTAGTTGCAGGCATGTAGGTGCCAGGTGTATGCCAGACCACCAACAACACTCCACACTAGAAGAAGAGCACAGAGTGTTTCCAAAGCTCTTCCTTATTAATACCATGCTCCTGTTTAACTGAACTCTTTTGTTTCCTTCTGTCTTCCATGCCAGAAAAATCACATGCCAAAAAACAGAATTCAGGCTTCATTGCTAATGTTGAAAAGAACAAGCCAAAGCTATTCATTTTCTAACTGTGAGATATGTATGTCATTACAGGAAAGAACTATCTACACATCAGTCATTGCCTCACCTTAGCTGCAAAACAAACCCAGTGGTTTCTCTGAGATTTTCACAGTACATTTCTCTTCTACAGATGTTCTGATAGCAGCAGCTGGATGCAATCATGATCAGGATCTAAATCAGACTTCCTGCAGCATTCAATGGGGAAGATGAAAAAACCTATACAACTGACCAAGAAAATGAGTCAGTTTGGAGGGCTCTTATAACACAGGCAGCCATCAGAGGTTATTAGTTCAAAGCTTTAAGAACTGGAGACATATAATTTCATCTTGGTTTGCACTGTGTTCCTTTCAGTTTTCCAACTAACCTTAACATCATCTCACCTTCTTTTCTTTAATATTCCTCTGCAAACTAGTTGCTTTTATAATTAGCTTAGTTTATTTAAGTGAAATTGTAACACAGGCAAAACTCCCATTGACTTTAAAATTGAGCAACAACTTTGGGATATTTTTCCAGAAGATTAGATCAAATCTGGCTCTAGTCACACACATCTTTTTCATTAATTTCTTTTTCAAATCTTTGACATCTGTACAGAACATGGGTGGATCTCCTTCATCGTCTTCAGTATTATTAAAGCTTCTGTTTATATAACTCATTTTGATATAAAGAGTTCTGGGAAAGCTACACTGAGGCTGTAAAGAAAATAAAACGATTGATCAGCATGGGAACAAGACCTCGGATCATCCTCATAACAAAACAGAACTCCGTCAGACACACGAACGCTTACAACRACGTGAATCAGTTTCGGACTTATAGCTAAAGACAGATCTTGCCCTCTCCTTTTTGGGTAAGGACCCAAATTTGAATATGTAGAAAAATAAAAATTCTATCGTCTGCCAGGAATTAGAGCRCCATTCTCCCACTGCAACACGAGGGGCTCTCTGAGCCACAAAGACAGGCCTGATGAGATTGAAGGTAATGCAGGGACCTCAGGAAAAACTGTTACAATTAATTCTTTCAGCAAAACAGAGAAACCAGTTCTCATTATATGTGTTAGTCTGCCAAAACTCTCTGCCAAAACATAAATTGTCATTTCACTCTCAGTCTTTGAATTCACARTTATTCCTTGGCCAGCAAATGCGGAACGATTGGCTGGGAGATCCCCTGAGTAACAGGTATGTGACTTTATAAACTTCCAAGATGACTGTTGCAGTAGCAACGTAGCCTGGAAATAACAGAATACCGTACATTGAAATAGATTACACATGACTAAATCAGAGGGCAAAGGTAACAGTCAAAYCCTACATTTCTCAATTTCAGTCCAATAGCAAATAAATTTTCCTGGGGCTGGTCTCTCCCCTCAAGGACTGGTTATTGGACTCAAACACTGGGAATTGCAACTCAGAACTATTTCTTGTATCTTGAATTATTAACAGTTTATTGCATTTATCAAATTAGCTGCAGAAAAGCATGCCATAGTTTGCTTTGTTCCCATGAGAAACTGTTTGAGGATGAACTACTTACACAATGAACTCCAGGCTGGCATGCGTATGTGGAAATTCAGATTAAGAGAGGACTGTTGGCATGACCAGATGTGTGAGGATACAACTGAATAAATGTGCAGCAGGAGAATATAAGACGTACAAAACACGCAGGTGTCCTTTGCTCTTTGTTGAAAGCAATGTCTGCGAATAAAATTACCTTCTGGGCTCACTTTTAAACTACGTCTAAGGGAGATTGGTCTGCTCTGCTCATATGCAGAACAATGCTCTCTTCACTGTCCAGAGTCAAGCAGCATCATGCCCTAATTTTTGATTTCCTGATATATTTGCTTGAGCAATGGTGGTAAGGTCACAATCTTTAGTGGCATTTAGTGTCCAGTGCCCTTGGCACACAATGTCCATCTTTTGTCTAATCAGGATCCTTCAGGCAGTTGAGTAAAATAAGCATCAACTCTAAGAGATGAATCAAAGAAAGGAAACRCCCTATGATTAAATATGTTAGGGTCATCTTCACTCTTTCAAAAGTTACCCCTTGATTATTTTTCTGTATTCTGACAGTCTAATAATTTTAATATGGAAAAATTTAAATAAGTCCAGTTCAATGACGAGGAAGTCCACATATTTCTGTACAGAGAAGGTGTTTGGTGGTCTGTCAACACAAAGAGTAGGCCTCCTCCATAGCTGTAACTGTCAGAGAGTATCATTATTAGCCCTATTGCTAATATCTCTGCACTTTATTTTTAGATATAATGATGCAATAAAATCAGGGTAGTTGACTGGATTGTACTACAACGTAGGTTAATTTGTGCGCTTTTTCTGTATAAGTGCTGTCTTTGAATGCAGTTACTGGATTCCTTTGTGAAATAAAGTATTATAACTCTTTGCCTTTAAGAAATGCAATGGAGGATTAACCAATAGCTAAGATTAATGTTAATGTAGCAAGACTTGTTATCACTTTCTAAGTAAAGGTTTCAGATTAATCAGAGCTCTTTATATATGTATCATTTCTGGTAATAAATCAGTACTAAAACTTTTTGCCATGCTRTGTAGATCTGTATTTCTTACCTATATAGTGTTTGTTATCACGGCAGCTAATCAACCAGAAATGCAGTCTGTAATATTTTTTTCTGGATTTTTCAAATTAATCCTTTGGGAATTTTGTCTGAGCAGATACTGTCTAATTCCTTATAATCACTGTATTTCATTCATTGATGTCTAAGAACTGAATGTTTTATTAAACATTGTCTTAAAACATTCTGCTAAAAATACTATGAAATACCATGGTAGCCCATGAATTAAAAATAAATGTAACTTGAAAACTAGTGATAAACAAGGAATCACCATTCAAAGAGGGCCAAATATCTTAATCAATAATATGAAGAAAAYGGAATAGTTTTTGCTAAAAATGTAGGTATTATATAAATAACTCAGGAGGAAAAGAAGATGTAGCTACAGGTACACAGACCAATTGGATCACCAATTTGGATGTGGTCTCATCTAAATAGAACACTGGAAAATGCCAGATGATAGATCCAGAAACACATAAGGTACATCATACTAGTCACTCTGGGAAGGATTTAACGTCATGTATAGTTTGTAAAACACATGCTCCTGGTATAGCTGGTATTATTATGCAGCTGAGATTTAATGCATTACTCACTTTGGCAGAAGAAAAATCCTGTATACCCAGTAGGATTAGAGACAAAACTATTAAGTCTGCATATAATATTATGAAAACTATTGCTGGATGAAACATTCAATTCTACAGTGGAATCTGTTCCTCAACAGAAAAGCTGCTAAAACTTGCAAAGGAYTCAGCAAGTCTGGAATACTTTGAAAGTATTATCACGATAGACTTTGAAAGATTGATCTTAATTTATCCAAAAAAAAGAGATTGAGAAATTACTTAAAACTGACTTGTATGCAGTTATACAGGAAAAAAGGATTTCCAGTAACAATGAATCTTACTATATCAGGGAAAGGCATAAGAAGGTATAATCACGGGGAACTGAAGTTAGGCAAACGCTGATTGGAAATAAGGCACACATTTTCCTCTAACAGTAAAAACAGTTACCATTTGGAACAATATACCTACAAATGTAATGGATTAGTATTCATTTGATATCTATAAATTAACAGTCAATGTCTTCCTGTAACATATTCAGTTACTCTTACGCGTTTAGGATAGTAATTACTAGGTGGATTCTGTGGACTGTATTATTCAGCAGTGCAGACTGGATGACCACAGCCATCTCTCTGACCTCAAAATTACTGAAATGCTAATCAAAATACTCAGAAATGTTTGGAAAACGGTAACACGGAATATAGAGGAGATACTGTTGCCTGGGAGCTGGCCAAAAGCTTAACAAGCAACTGAGAACAAAAATTAGCACACTGCAGCTCTGTATTTCCATAAAGGTTAGAGCTGGGAGAGACCGAGAGATTTGTTTGGGGACTGTTTGTTCTAGCAAAACTGTTTCCAGGATCTAGTTAGAATTCTTTGGAAAATCCTTCCAATAGCTAATGATAGAAAATAATCTATGCAACTACAACAAGCGTTTTTCAGGTACATGTAAAACTGCTCCATCTTCATCTGGTCACTTCCCTAAGGAACTAATAGCTGGCCTCTTGACTATAGTCCCATTATAACCAGATCAGGTCTTATCACAAAGAGCATGATGAAAAATATCCTGAATGGCTAATAATGGTCTTAGGTGTGTGGACAATAGTAAAAAAAACAGATTTTACCCATTTAGCTGTTGTTAACAAGTATTAAGAATATAATGCATAAAGAATAAAAATTTAGCATGTTAAGAATAAAAAGCATTCAGTAATTTTCAGTCTTCTAGTGAACAGAAAGGTTGTCTGCCTTCGTTAACTCACACTTCAGTCTCTGCTCATTTAGTTACTGTACTATGATAGTTTCCTGTCGTTTAAACTACCCAGMCACATTTTAGCCTTTAGGATTATTTCTGAATAACCTGAAAGCATCAGCAAAACTATGGACAACTGATCCCTTCCTCTTTTGTCAATGAGTATGATAAATTATACATTATACAGATTGTTATACAATTCTAGCAAGGCCAAGATCAGTCATGGAGGCTAAAAAAAATCTTACACTGGTTTCCAGTCCTAGTTGCTATATATGACAGCATCATCTGTTTAAATCAGGCAAAAGGCTGCTTTTTTAAAAGAATGAAAATCAGGCCTGAAGTTTGTTAAGAATAAAGTTAAGAAACAAGTAACAGAGCTGTCAGAAAATCTTACGGTATAATTAAGTTACTGCAAGCTGAAGTCARCCAAAGCTGTCTAATGACATTTTGGCCAAGCAGTGAAAAATAGAAGATAATTGCTATTTACAATTCCATAATCAAGGGCAGTTATTTACCAGGAAGAGATAAAACTCCTCCATAAACAAACAGCYTTACAAAAAGCACAGCTCCATGAACAATTATATTTTGATATAAGATACAGAGCCAATTTTGCAAGATCTTTGCAAGTGAAGAGTGCCATGCAGAAATTACTGTATGAAGAAGGTGTAATCCTTACATTAGTTTTAAACCCCTATCTGTTCCAAGACGGCTAATTTTACTGCTGGAGGCTAGACTTAAAATCAGAGTAGACTATAAATTATCAAGCCTAAATATTTGAACTTTAAGTGATCATTGCTACTGATAAATTAATAAAGAAGCAGTCTCATCACTCAGTGTTCCTCCAGACAGTTGAAGACATTAGCCTATATGTTTATCATATTAGGGATGATGTCAAACCATAATGTCTGTTCTTAGCACAGTTCCTACAGTGCCATGAAACTTTATGATAAGTTTGTAGTCTGGGGAAGAAATGCCTCATCAATACTTGATTCAGCAAATAAATGCCCAAACAAATTTATCTCTCCTCTCTCTCTCTCTTCTAAAACAGAATTTCAAATACAAGTGATAGTTTACATTTTTACRTCATATATAGGTTTTCTTAAACTGCTTTCTATCTTTCTTGTTGCATTTGGAAAAGGCTGGCATTTCTTTTGGTGCTGCACAAGGGGAAAAATGAACATAATTTTTCCAAAAATGTTTAATTTTCATTTCACAGTTCTACAAACAAACAAAAAAAGTATCACATTTACAGTTTTCTTTAGACGAAATACTCTCTAGAAATAGGCAGGAATATCTGGTACAGGGATTGAAGATGATACAAAAGGGGAAGAGCAATCAGAAAGGACAAAGGCAAGGTGAATTGTTAACACTAATTGAAAGTCAAGAGAACTCAAGAGTCTTCAGTCACCTTTAAACATTAGAAGAATCTTCCAATAGAGTATTTTAATTCTTGAAGCAATTTTAGCACAAGGCTTGCAAAATGCTGCCCCTTTCTTCACCTGCATTAAACAAAGGCAGAGTCTAATATTTGACTCCTGTAGGTACCCTTGACTGCACTGCTAATAATCCAATTAGTGGAGGAAACTCATCAATATGAACAAGATATCAGCAATGAATTCAAATTTATGATTATAATACAATTATGATGGAGATCATTTCAGGGAAAATTGCAGTTCTTCCTTCAAAATGAGGAAAATAACTTGCAACTAGATGTGTTACAATATTAAAATTGTTGCTCCTAGTATAATCTAGTATTTAATTTAAATTATTTATTAAATAAATTTAGTAGCACTTGCATTCTAAGACTTTTCTTCTTGTGGTGTAGATATATTTCTTTGTCAGATTTCAGTGCAATTTTGGGCTATGTAAGAGAGAAGATATTGGAATAAACACAGCTTACGCACACAAAATGAGAATTCTGCTGTTCATTTTTTGCTTTCTGTGGTGTCGGAGCCCTGTGTTGGGCTGCGGCACTGTAGAACATCAATACATCCATGTCACTGTAAAGAAATAAATACTTCTACACTTTTTCAGTTCTGAGGGACCACTTTTCTATTACCTTTAATGAAACTGCTATTTTTTTGATGAAGAAATTGTGCAAGCAAAACAGAAATCAAAACAGRTCTTGCCTTTCCCATGACATGCATAACTAGTTTTAACAGTATGTCTTTAGCTCTAAAAAATAATCTCTTGAGCTCAGCAATATCCAGAAGTCTAATGTCAACACTGTGACATACACTGCTCACTTCTCTGACTGAGAAGTTACAATACAATTAGCCAACATGCTGACTATCAGCTCTCCATTTCAAGGACCTTATTCTCCACTGGTTGTGTGAATACTTCGCTTTGAAAGAATTAATCTGGATTACTTATTTTGCTCGACTTGTTGCTAGTACACTGCAAAATAATTTCTCCAGTGCTGACTTCCAATTGCAATGATTATCACAGAAAAGTTAGGCTCCAGCACATCCGACTCAGTTATCCTGACATTTAAGTATTTCTGTATAGCACAAAAGCTGAACTCAGTAATACACCCAAGGCTGTAATACAACTCTACACACACCCTGAAATCTGCGCCCTCTTTTCTTGTGGATTTCTGCTTTCTCATCTATTTACGAACACTGTTTTCCTCTTTGCTCTAAGATTTGCACTCTTACATAACAAGTCTGCTTCTATATGGTAAGAGACTTTCAATAGCTCTGTACTAACAACGTTTCCAGGAAYGTGACACATTCATTTCTTTCTTCTTCCCTCCTTGTTCTTCTCAGATGAGGAAAAAAAATGTATTGTCAAGCATTCAGTTCCACCATTTTCTAGTACAGCCTAAAAGTATAGTAGACAGATTCGGATTCATGGTAAGAAGTTTGGGCAAGATGGAAGAAATATCTCAAAATATTCACGGAGTACTGGAAGATCAGAATAACCCCCTTGAGATTCCCAGGTCCTTTAGGCCATCCTGCTATCTACTCAAAGAGAAGAAAGCAGTAACTAGGGTTTTCTCTGTTCATAAGTTATTTTGAGTACAATAGGCAGAAATGCCAGTTATACTGCTCACATTATAAAACACACCCCATGCAGTACTGATGTCTGAGCCATCAGGGCAGGACAGGCAAATTTCCTCAATGAAAGGTAGCCAAAGAGCCCRTTTTCAGCCATTCCACCACCTGCAGGAAGAGGGTTTCAATGTACTGTACATGTCCCAAAAGCTCTCTCTGACTAGATCTGGCCATGGGACAGAGACAGGAGCAAGAATCTATTGTCATCCTCCGGGCACAAAAGGGACCAAGATGCATACCAAGGAGTTATCTCCTCTTGCTTTTCTCCATAATTGAAGAGATGCATGCATGCATCTTTCACATGAGTGCTGCATAGTTTAAGAAGCTACACATAAAAGCTGAGCTGTAGTGTAATCCAGCACCAGCAAATAAAAGTGCTAAAAGGGAACAGCATCTAAGTGGTTAATGTGCTGTCAGATTATGAAACATTATCAACAGGCGGGACATTTGATACTGGTGGCAACAGCAGAGAAACACAGGGAACTGCTGCAGCGTAGCACGGAGGTCCAATGCTTCATTATCTGTTGTGTCTATTGATGGCCAGCCAGTTAAAATCTACGTGATCAACATGAAGTGATAATAAACAGGGGACACAATCAGAGTTCATATGAGACAAGGACATATCTGGAGCTAAAGGAAATTGTAATAGATGTGGTAAGAGTGAACCTGTGGCTACACTGCTTCAGGAGCACTTCCAAAACCAGGGCACTGCATTAGTGTAGTTTTAAATCTGAAGCTCTGTTTCAGCTTGGCTTGTATTTCACCAGAGCTAATTCACTTGAACCTAGTTTTCTGAAGTACTGAACACCTGCAGTTTCCTGTGATTTCAATCGGTGTAGAGGGTACTTGGCACTTCCGAAAACCAAGTATTATGCATGAGCAGACATGCTCTGAAGAAGCAGATGCTCCATGAAGCCAAAAAAGCCACAAATCGCATGAGCTCACATTACTGTGAGTTTCTTCCAGACAGAGTTTGAAGTGCACAGCTTAAGATGTTTAAATACCCCCAGCAACTACAAATCAAGAATAGAGATAAGAAAATAATGCCTCCATCATCACTGTCTGTCTAGGGGTCTTTCTAGTCATTCAAAGAGAACAGGTGGTGCTTACTCTCCCCAGGTTATCTGGCAGGCATAGAAACAAACTGCAACAGTATCAGTACAACAGAGCATTTTACATTTGGACAGGATAATTTCACACAAGAGCTAGATTTCTGGAACTATGCCTCGGGAAATATTATTGTCATCTTATTGAAAGAGAAATCAGGGAATGAAACTGCATTGCTACCAACAAAGAAAACAAAGTAGAGTGATTCTGGAATCACATTACCTTAATGCTTTCAGAGAAAAAATGGATTTAAATAACATTTGCATAAAATATACTRAAATAAAAATGAAATATAAACACAACCGAGGTAAAARTAATACCAAATTATATTCATTAGCCTACCRGTTAATCTCCACTAACATGATTTATTTTGTGCACTCCTAGAGTCAGGAACTGGGTTTCTTTCTGTGAGCACATGGTCATACTGCAGGGACTTAAGAGCTACTGTTTAGCCCTCTGCAATGGGAACCAAATACAGGAGGTTTTCAATATATCTGGAACACAAACATTTTAGACACTTTAGGGAGACTGGTATACCATGGCTTTCATTAGGTACTGATAAAATAGCCATCTGGCATTGAATATAAATTGTTCTGAAAGACACTCTACGAGAAAATGCAAAAGAAAGGATTATTAATGGAATTATTTATTTATGAAACATTTCTCTGACTTTCACTCCTATAGTAAGTGAAAGGAGAAGTAAAGGCAAGTGAAAGACTAAGGCAAAAATTCCCTCCACTGACTTCAAAATATGGCGAACATTTTATATTGAGTAGGGTAAAACCTTTTCTTCAACAGAATTGCTAAAATCTATCAAACTTGACCTGTGAAGATAAAATACATGTCTGAACCATTCTGCTTTAGAGAACTTGCATATCCCTTCTAGGTGTTAAGGTGTCCTTGGCACTTGTGAGAATCAATTTTATTAAAGGACAGCCATTATAAGAAGATAACAATGTATCAAAATCAAAACTAACTCTTACATGATAAATTCCGTCAAGTTGCACCATTTTTTAGAGTCCACTTTCTTCATCATCTCTTCAAAGGATTTTCCACAGGCAGGCAACTTTTCTAACATGAGTGATTCATTGCAGAGATTACTCTGTTGACGTGCACCTAGGTAAAGTCAGAAAGCACATTAAATCCCAAACATTGAAATAGAAGAACTATGAATTCTTTTTTTAAAAAAAAAAGAAGAAGAAGAAGAAGAAGAAGAAGAAGAAGAAGAAGAAGAAAACCCACTCATTCACATAATTCTGCCTGCCACTTAAATTGCTGTAAATTTAACATTCAATTTTCCACACAACTTAATATGTAAAACATAAGTTTACTAAAAAACCCTCAGTATAAAATACTGTACCTTACTATATCATCTTTTAGGCCTTGCACAGAGAAACCTACCTAGTCACTTTTCTAATCTTTCTGAATTTCTAATCTCACTAACTTCTTACTGAACACTGGCACCACTAATTAAAAGCTAACTGGAATTAGCTTCCTTCACAGCCTTGCCCTTTATTTCCCAGCCCTTCACTGTAGAAAGCACTGCTCAAGCTTATACAGATGTGTCCCATTGAAATAACTGTATACTATAAATATACTTCTCTTTCAGAAAGATTTGTATACCTTATGAACTAAACGCTTGAAAGCCCACAATCACAATTAAGACTTTTGTTTAGTATATCCATTAATGGAATTATTTGCCATTATCTGATGTTAATGTTACAAACAACCAGCTACTGGGAAAGAAGGAATTAACCTTGTCATGAGCAAGCCTGTACCCTTTGCAATATAAAATGGCAACTTCACAACAATATTTAGAGTCAAAGTCGAAAGTACTTATACAGCCCACACCTGAAATGAAATACAAGGCCAATATTTTGACTTTTGTTATAAAATTAAAATTCTGAAAAATTTTTATTCAGAGTAGCTGAAGTATTCAGTTTTGCTAAGGTTGTAACATTCTGTTTTGATTATCTAATTTGATTTGGAATATGTCTTCCTTTACCTTTATCATTTCAATTATTTTGATTCTACTTTTACATACAAAATACATAAATTTTGGAGCAAACTAAAAAATGCTTGCTTAATTTTAACTTTAATTTTTTAATATAATGCCTAAATTAAATTAGTAAGCTAGTTAGAATAAAACATTGGCATTTCTTCTCTTTAAACCAAAGAAAATCTGAGGAAAAAATCCCATCTCAACAAAACTGTAGTCCTAGCAAATCTGTGTGCCAGACGGCTCCCTTTGAGAATTCTGGAGGAAAAGTTAGTTTTAAGAGAAAAGGCAGGAGGAACAGACCATTTAGTCCATTTTTAATCACTGAGAAAGGAAGTCTATGTAGAATGAAGTCTTGCACCAATTTCTGAACCAACATTTTTATCTATCTACATTGCAGAGAGGAGATATTTCTTTTCCTTGTATCAGTTACATTTTGAGAGTAGGATTCTGTCAGTGCTGAAAAGCTGGTTGCCTTGTTCCTACCTCAGCTTCTTTGCCTACTGCTCCTGAAAACCTGAAATCCTGCTTCCTCCCATGCAGGGAGGAGGTGCTTTATGGTTACCCTTTTCAGAACTCTTCCTCCAGCATCTAAAAGTTACTTCATTCACAGCTGCCATATAAACAACAAATGGTAATAATCTGTGGCTGTCACTCAGGAAATTTGACTGAAAAATCAAGGTTCCTTCCAACTTTTCCCCTCCTCCTATGTTCTAATTTTATGTTGTGTTAGCAAAAAGTATTGTTAAGTGAAGTAAGGTCAAAAGCATGCCAGTCTTCATTTCATGAGAATCTAGATAGAGTCCTCAGTCTCAACAGGGTACAGATTCTTAATATTTAGCCCAATAAAAGAGACGCAAGATGATTGGTTTCAGACTTCTTAACATGATATAGTTGTTGATTACAAATTCTAACATCTCCATTCGAAATGAGATGTGTAATTGTAAAACAGCACCAGGTGCACACTACAGTGCTTAATCCATGAAGGAGACTCTTCAGAGCTCTTCTTTCAGAGCCCGAGCAGGAATGCCTTGCCAATCTAATTCATACTATAGCAGCTGATTCTTTTAGCTGGAGAAGTCACCGACTCAGTCACGCCAGGTGCCAACTAAGAGGCAGCCACCACATCTGATCAACAAAATACTCTGCTTTCATACAACAGCAGGACTAGAACTGGACAGTCTATTTTACATCTAAGACCCTAAGTCTATTACTTCATACTAGCCACAAACCTCTTCAGGCCTACAGCTAATCGGGACCGTCTGAATAAATCCATTACTTCTGACCCTACCTACTTCATCACATCTCATTGTTAGAGCTCTTCTGGCTGATGTTAAGACTTCAGCAACATTACAAAAATTCAGAACTGCAATTCAGCGCCAGTAATGCAAATGGTAAAAGTTATGAAATAGGGAAAGTGTAATTTTATCCTTCGGAAGTTAACATGATAGTTAAGAAACTTGACTATTAAAATGTTCCCACCAATTCATCTAACAGGTAAAATTTATATCTTTCAATGGTAGATGTGCAGATGAACATTAAAACTGGGCAGAATAGACAACCAGATACGTATGATAGATGTATGCCTGGCAATTTGAATTCTGCAGGGATGCTTTTACAAAATTTAGGCTACACTGGCTGCTTTGGCTGAGTATTCTAAATAGCTTGCTATCACTTGATTTATAATCCTATAAATTCAATAGAATACAAGCCTTCTCATTACATAATGTACACCGACTGTTGACTCCGGCTCCTTCTCAGTGGGGTGTTTAAATGGATTTGTTATGGCCTTGGTATTTTTGGTTGCATTTCTTCAGAACTTTAATGTTTTGGAAGGTTGTAAGAAATCTCTGAAAGTCATAGTACGAATAGTATGAAAATTATCTGCCTCCTTGAACAATGCAATGTCGTAAGAGTTTCTGTCTAAAACCCTGGCCAAAGGGTTTCAAATTTATGAATAATTCTGCATCTTTACCATCACTATTGAGACTGATCTTTGCAAACACTGAGCCACTCTCTGTTCACATAACCAATACACGAGACCAATTGTAAAAAAATGCATGAACCTGACTAACTGAAATGAGATAGAATGGAAGTGCTTTTTAAATAGTTACCACGAACAAAACAAATGTATGTTTGAATTTTAGAAGTAAAGCTCACCTGTTAATCCAAGCGTCATTAGACCATTCACTAGGGGAAGGAAAAAAAAAAGAGAGAGAGAGAGAGATTGGTTAGATATCCTTACGTTATTCCATAACAGTGAGAATTAACGTAGATACAAACAAACCTCAGCATACTTCATGTTTCAACAAAACACTGCATTTGAACATTAGTTTTATTTTTATTAGAATGTGTTTGAATGGAAAAATCAACATTTAGAGAATGTGATTTTTTTCATTGCTTTTTATTTATCTTTTAAACAGCTGAGTCATGTAGACTTTTATGGGTCTGTTGACATTGCTTTTTTCTGTAGTTTCTAAAGTTAAGGATTAGGGATAAGGGAATTCTTATTTTAGTTTTTTGATGGGCTGACATAAAAAAATTGGAAAAGCAAACACATCCACATGAAATGTAGGTCAACTACACATTCTAAAGTACAAAACAAATTCTTTTGTTATTGAAATTAAGCAAGCACAAAATCAAAAATACATAACGTGTGCTCTAGTCATTTGGAAATATAAGACTGTGATTTATGGTCTACATCTTTTCCAGAGTGAACTTATGTATTTTGAAATATATAAGCTTAAAACCTTTATGTGTCTAATGTGGAAGTTATGTCAACATACATATGTCAGATGAGTCTTCTAATGGAAACATGGAATATGCCAACAAAAGAAATCTTCTGATCAACAATTTGCAGTACCTCCAGATGGATGAAATTAGCAGAAGCCCACTCTGTGAGCAGAGCTGCACCACACTTAGCATTTTGCAAACATAGCAAACATAGGAATGATGTGATTTCAATTATTTTTGACCTCCTACTGGAAAAAAAAAGAAAAAAAAAACTGCTGGCAAATCTTTGCAGTACTAACCTTGTATCAGAAATGAAATGAGTAATTTTACACAGATGAGTACCTCCTGTTCCTTATTTATAACCTGTGTGTCACTCCAATAAAATAAGCCAAGATATATGGAACAAAATATCAGTCCCAATTACACTGATCTACATTCTGCCTACACTGAAATATGCCAAACCCATGATTAAGCTAAATGCAAACTGTTGTGTATACACATCTGAGAAGAATTTAGATCCCTCTAATATAATTTTCTTCCACTCAAGCACTAATTTATGTTAATTGCTAATGAGCCAGAATGTACTGAAATTATGAAGAGTATCAGAATCCGTGTATCAGAATACTTTAGTGCCTCCAAACAGAAAGAGTTGAAAAGAGTTGAAATTCCATTATACGCTCTGATGGTTGTATCTCTTTTGTAAATAAAACATCTTTTTTCTTTTTTTTTTCCAACGCTACTAACTCCTATACTAGTAAATAGAGAGTCCCTGGACAGGTTTTTCTTTAACTTGCACTTGAAAATGTGCTTCATCAATTCCATAAAACTGAAGATGAGATTAAAAGTACACATTCTAAGAAGCTAAAACCACCTTTTCTGAGGAAAGTTTAGATGCACAACCATAGATGCTCCCTTGATGACTGCAGATTGCACCTGGAATTCTTATTCTATGAATTCCTGACACTAATCTCTAAATACTTTGTAGATATTTCTGTGTTAATCCTCAAAATCTTCACTGCAAGGTAAATAAAAAGAGTGATTTACAATGAGAGAGAACCAATAAGAGAAAACAATGTATCCATATTTTACAGATAGAGAGATTAAGTGACTTCTCCAGGGTCACATAAGGAAGCTATGATCAGCCAAGTACAGAATAAAGGGCTTTTAGTTCTCAGATTTGTGTTCTTCTCGTAAGTCTCTCTGGTCACAGAAGAACATGTTTTTAGCATTTTTTGATCTGATCAAAACAGAGTAACACAGGATGCTTCATACCTATCCACAACCAAAGGTGTCCAGATACATTCTGACAAGGGTAAAATAACAATACAGATGACCACATGCTATCATACTTAACCATCACTATTTTCAGTGGTCTCAGATATTCAACTCATAAGAAAGGTTTAACAAAGAAATGACAGCTTTTTGGTCATGCCACTTTACACAGAAAGCAGGACCTTTCCATCAGCTCTTTTAAGAAGGGACAAGTCCAGTGTATTTCCAGTGTATCGAAACGTTTATGCCATCACATCACGTAGAAGAAATATATCAATGGGAAGCATAAGAGCAATCATAGTCGTTGGAAGATGCTGCCACAACCCCATTATAAGCAATTTCCTAGCTACTTTTCCATGCATTCTTACCTGAACCAACATTTGAAAGGAAAAGAGGAGGTTCAGTTTAACTGTACCAGCTACCTTTAGGCTTAATCATATTAATATCAGATCATAATAACTGCCTTCAACTTTTATTTATTTCAAATACCATACGTAGCAGGAATGACTGCCCCTAGCATTAGTGGAATCAGGTATTAAAGGACCAACCAATTTAAAACTGGAGCAACTGGTACAATGACAGTGAAGGCAAGATGGGGAAAAATAGGATTGGAAAGGTATTGCAAAGAAAAGTAAAAGATAAGCAAAAGAAGGAAAAAAATAGAAAATAAGTAAACCAAGAAACAGAGCAAGCTTTTATCACCAACCTACTCCAAAATCTTGTTCATTGAAAAAGGAACAAGCTGATCCTAGATATTCACTGCAGCCTTTTATTGCTTAGTCTGTATTCTCCTTTTGTGATCAGAAATCCTACCGACATTAAGAAGGAAATTCAGACTGGACTCACAGCAGTATGTAAATTTAACAATGAGATGCATGAGAAGGACACTTTTGTCCTATAATTACTCAAGTATAGAAACTTCTGCTTTTTGTGACATGGATAAATATTTCTCAATTTTTTTACCATATATTATTATTATGCGCTGTTGTTTCTTTTCCACCAGAGGCTTAAGAGTAGCACTGAAAGTCTTTGTATCTCTACCTAATAAATTTAAACAGTATGATTGATGTGTGTTATTTTCATTTTGTAACAACAATCTTGAAACCTTGTATAAGTGCATAAGAGGAAAGTAGCAGAATATTATTTTCCCTTATCTGACCATTTCTTCAGTATGCTGCAATTAATGGCAAGATTGTAAGATTTCTCCAAGGCCACAATACTTCCTCAGAGTACAGATAGAAAGTACTTCTAGTTTTATCTGACCTATGTATGCAGTTTTTCATCAGCAATTACAGAAGTATAATCCTTTTTTTTTTTTTTTGCCTTGTATACAGTCAGCTTTGAAATTTGTTGTCTAATCCAAAAATATGTTTCTTCTTGATCATATTTCTCACAACAAACAAAAACATTTAAAGATATCAAGTTAAACCTCAAGTCTATACTGTTAGACATCCTTTTAGAAACAGCTCTGCTAACCACCATCATCTAATGCTAACAATAAGTCTGGACATCAGATCAGTACTGMGACTTACGCAAACTAAAACAACATCTGCCTCTTTCTGCAGAATCTTAAGTCTGCACAAAAAATGACTGACATAGACCAAAAAAGCAATTAAGATCACAGTCTGAAATGCAGCTGCTGCTCTGCAGTCATGTTACAATTTGTTGGAGATGTAGTAGAGAGATTAAAATTCTATTAATATCATTTGGTTGTATTGGTCAAATGCTACTACCCACACTTCTTTTGTAGGTCTTAAATGCTGAACAAATTGCTCTTACAGTACCTGTGTTCCTCCAGGTATTTAAAAGCTGTATAGATAAATCTATCAGTTGCACAGATGGTGTTAAAGATGATGTTAAATCCACCGATCTTTTATTTAAACCTAGCTTTATCTTTACAGAACACTCACATTCCAAAGGTGCGTGAAGTGTTTTCTGGCAGAAATCAATAGACACTTCAGGATATCTATTGCATAAGAAACTGCTATGGACCTCCACCTATGTTCTGACACAAGGTCAAAAAGGCAGTCTGGAGCATGGTGAAAATACTGGTTACAATTGGAGTAGGACTTCTTTATGTTTATTATCCGTGTTACTATTGCATCTCTGAGCTCAAGAGCCTCACTGCACTCAGCCTGTACTAACACAGAAAGAAAAGATGAGCTTACCCTAGAACTCCAYGTGTGCCTGCCAAGGATTTCTCCAAAAGCTCTGTAAAGGGGACATGTCAAACACGTGGCCAAGACACTTCAGGCTACAAGGTGGCTGAGCAGTCCTGAAAGAGGATGGGAAAGCCCAAGCAGCTCTCCCACCTGAGCCCACTACAGAAGGAACCTGCTCACACCTGGGGTAACTYCAGATTCACTTTGATGTTACCCCACCCTTCACTTCAGCACAACTTCTCACTGTGGCTCACTGGACCTTGGGGAAAAAGAAAGGACTTTCCCATGACAGCCTTTAAATACAAGGAGTATAAGGCAAAYAGTTTCTTCAAACATATTTCATCAAATACTCTTTTTTACTCTGCATAAGCTCTACATCTACCCTTAGTCAAATACAGAAAGTAAGCCTTTCTTTAAAGACAGATGCAAGTACATCTCCCTATTCCAATTTTTTATCATTTTAGTACACAAATCTTTGTAACATCAACTCAAGCACAGAGCTGGCAGGAGAGGAAGAAGGGTGTTAGTATACGGCTATGGAGCTCAGCGAGCAGAAACTGTTCCAAGCAGCAAAAGAAATATCTGGAAGAATGTATCATTTCTGTAACTTCAGCTACAAGCCAAGGTTTGCTATGTCAGATGTTGGGGAAAAAAGGTGCTGATTCTCAGCTAGTGCAAAATAGCATGCATTGAGTTTTGACCATTTCAATCTTCAGATAAAGATCTAACCCTAACATAAGTCAACCTATCAAGCCATTGAAAGTGAGAGAAGATAAAATTACAAATTATTGAGATAGATTTGGCTTAATACTCTCAGTGCCACTGTCCACAACCCAGAGAGAAGAGTCTAATGCTGCTAACTTCATACATGTGGAAGCTTGAAGATACCAGTTTCCCAACAACCTTACAACACACCTTGCTCAAGTACCCTAGGAAGCCGGCTCATCCTTCCCCTACTGCACGCTGTGTTTAAGGATCTATGCCTTTATCCTTACCGTCTTTTTAGGCCTACTTCATACCACAGCAAACTGTAGCTCTGGGTTATTTTTTAAATTGCTTCTCTGAGCTCAAGTCTTATTTCAACTAATCACACCAGGATGCTAAACCATCAACAGAGATAACAAAGGATAATTTGGCATAAAATTGCTAAGTAGACAGGCAAAGTATCAATTTCTGGCAAGGAAAAAAACTGCAACACGCTCAGGAAAGCAAAAATTGGTGATGATTGTCCATTCTGACATGAGTTCTCATGGGCAAAGCACAGAGAGAGCTCACTGAACGGGGAGGCTTGCAGGGCTGCTCACAGGCAGCACAACATTAACTGAGCATGTATCAAAGGGCAGCACAATCTGGGTTGCTCAGCGATGAGGGCCGAGCCAGCAGTGACCCCAGTACAGGCTTTGCCCTTGCCAACAGGGTGCTGACCACCAGGGTACAAGCTGGCTGGGCAGAGCTGGTTGGGCTGGAGGCAAGGTGACCCAACACACAGCCCAGGGTCAACCCATGAATAAGGCAGAAGAGCAGGTGGCAAGGCCAGGCTCATATCTACATACAGGGGGCCCCAGCCTCAGCTGAAATGGAGCCTCTGGGCCCACGTCCTAATTCTTCAAGTCTAGAGGCTGTTGTAAAAGTACAGAACAGAAAAATAATTAGTAGAAAAAAMCAAATTCCCACCTGCTGATCTTAAAAAAACCCTCACCACAATATAGATGGCTCAGAAGGTCGTCTTTCATTCTGTTGCTGATTGTGCTTTCTACGCTTGCCTTTATAGCAGGAGCAGGCTGGTTGTGGGAGAAGGCAGTAGCAACCATAGTGCGGTGTGAAAGCAGCAGAGCAAATGAGGCAACCAAAGTTCACAGAGCCAGGYCATGAGAGGAACCTGGCACAAAGGAAGGATGCAGGGAATAAACAGAAGCTTGCAATAAGCAAAGTGCTTGAAAGAAATGTTACACTTGCATACAAAATTGGCCCAGAAAAAATGTACCTACATCAGAATATCAATGGGCAGAAGCAAGGTGAACTTGGTGCGGGAGTGGATYGATCTCTCACTGCATCAGTGAAGTATAACATCAGCCCAGCTCTACGGGACTTCAGCTCCATGTCAGTACTATGCTACAGGGCAATCTGGGTCTGGGAAAGACCAATGGGCTAGTCAGCAGGACATCAACATGCAGTGCAGCACATGTGAAACGATTTTCACTRAGGTGAGCTCTAAGGGAAAGTTCAGGAGTTTTATCATTGCTGACAATGAGTTGGAGATCTGGTAAGAGAGGAAGTCTTTTTTATTATTATTAATCAGAGTTAACAGTTATCAAGTCTCTGTAACAAACATAGTCAGAAGAGATATAGACAATTGATTCAGCTCGTTTGGGCTAGAGTACAACCTGGAAATTGAAAGAGGATTCCCTACGTCCAAGAAGTTTTCTAGAGATCTACAGTAACACAGAAGGCCACTTTGCTTTATCCTCTGCTTTGATGCTAAATCCTTTGTAATACCTTCTCATCTTTTTCCCTGTATCCAGTATATGGAAGACAGATATATTAGCCAAGGAAATTTAATACTTTAAAACTGGAGTTCAGTTCTGTACTGTATCATCATTTTAAGTATTATGCTATTGCTTCTGAACTGGTAAGGTAATTTAAGACAGTTAACAACTCTGGATATTAGAGTCCTTTCTCCTGCAGAGCAAGAAAAGCATGAAAAAGAAGCAATTTAAGCTTTTTGTATTTCATCAGTGCAAATCAACTGGGAACATTACTGAGGGCATCAACTGTTCAGTCTCATGATGGTTCAGAATTCCTCAACTTTCCAGAGACTGCAAAGAAGTTACCAATCATTCTGAAGTCATACTTCCACTGCAAATATTTCAGATAAGAAATACAAATGATTGTGCTTCACATTCACTTGTAAATACTTAAATCACTGTTGGTAGTATATAAATAGCACTTGATAATTTCTGAACACTTTATGTCTATTTCCAGAATTGCTGGATGAGTTTTCTACTACTTTACTTGAAACCTGTATATTTTATTTTATCATACTAATTCAATCACAGATTTAGGCAACTTTCAGCAATTGACTGAACCTTTAGATCAGTATTATAATGGAAGTCATGTCACTCAACCTGAAATATCAAACAGCATTTTCTTCACATCTTTTCTGTCCTGTTACATTTTTGATGAAGCAGTGTATAACTGAAATATAAAATAACATTGTTTATAACTGCTGATTTTCAGATAGTATATCTTTCAGACTAAATGCTCTAATAATAAGATCCATTGCTCGAAGTAAACTCACTTCATGCTCTTGAAGAGTGGCATAGATAAATGTGTCCCTCCTTGGAAAAGCCAACTCAAGATCCTTCCAGAGAGGAAAAACTGAGGAAGAGTAAGAAGAATATATTTGTTTCAAGAGTAGAAAGAAAGTCACAGCATTAGAAACTTTAAAGATGACTCTCAAAAACAATACASGGACCATGATCTGATTTAAGATGGCCAGAAGAGAGTTCCAGAGAATTGAGCCACTCAGGAAGGTGTACAGCATACAGCTAGTAGAGATGAGCAGGGTAGCTATTGAGACAAACCCAAATCACCTCTGGTTGAGTTCACTTCTGTGCACGTTCACTGGAACATGAGAAAAGATCCTTATTCAGGATGTAAGTAGCATTTGCAGGCTTTACACAAGTCCTCGTGTTCCTTGTTTTCATCTAACCTCCATCTGCATAACCTGGTCTTCTGGGTCAATGGTATGCAGAGCTGTCACACTGATGTATATCACTTCAGTATTAAGATCATAGCTCTTAATAATTTATGATTACAGACAAATATGTTTTTAATAAGAGGAGGTAAAAATCTTATTTCCCACTCTAAACATCTGCACTTCTTAAGGTTCGCTATTGCCTTGTGAGGAACTATTACAGTAGTCTCCATTTACATCAGCTATGGAAATAATGACAGAAGTGATAAGAGATTTGTCTAAGACCACAGACAGGAATCAGCATCACGATAAGTATAGTGTGACCCAAACAGCAGTCCTGTGCCAGGACCTCTGCCTCTCAACAACCTCCTCCTGTCAGAAGCAGCTGCCAGAGCAGTTGACATGCCTGATCTTTCTCTGCCTGAAAGATCATCGTGAAATGTGACCTCTGTGTAACATAATGGGAAAGGTACATCAACAGACGAGGTAACCTCATAGTTTAGATTTGCTCCCCACAAAAGGGCCAGCAAGCTTGCGATTACTGTGGAAAGTCCTCTCRCCTGCCCCAGTCCACCTGCAAACTCATGGCTCAAGCAATGCAAGTTGCTCAAGTGAACCCGGGACAGTAGAGCACCCTCAGTCTACCGCTCTACCACATTGCACCTGATTACCTACAAGCACCTATTTGACCTAGGGAGTGCTCATTGTTGCAACCTAGCTGCCTGTCATTGGCCAGAGAAGCAGGGAAAGACACAAGAAAATGTAATATGGCATTTGGTTTACCTACAATAAGGAAACAAAAGATCAGCACAATATTGGCTCTACTCAGCACCTATCCACCTGTGAATGAGATGTAAAACATCAGCCCCTTGAGACAAATAAGGACTTCAATCTGCTCCTCTGGAGAAGCCTTAGAGAGGCCAAATGGCTTTGTAATGACTTTTATATAAATATATATATATATATATATATATAACCTTAGGAAGGGGAAATGACCCGTGAAGGTTTCACAGACAGAGGTCACAGCACACTCCCTCCTGAGGAAGTGCTTAGGACCATGTGATACTTAAAGACATTAAAAGTGTCTTCTTCCCTTGACCGGCAGAAACTTTAAATCAAGATAATGCCATCACAGAAGGCTTGCAAAATTGTTTTTCCCTTTTCTGACTAGACAACAAAAATCCCTACGCTGAACGTCCACCCTCTCTTGATACTACATGTATTTCTCTCTCAGGCTCCTACTGCTGTTACTAATCAATGTCAAATCATTACATCAATATGATTTTAATGGAGTCATGTTTTCAATGAATATAGTCTATGCCTGCTATGAAAGAGTAAGTTGGCCTGAATGTGTGAAAATGGGGTTGCCTTTTCCTAAGTAGCCCAAGCCTTCTATAGATGCTTCAAAATCATGGATTCTCAACAACTGCATCATCACAAAACATTTTAAATTACATACTGGTATGGAGAACTCACAAGAGCAATAAAATAGTAACAAAATCTCAGAGCCTCATTTGCGTGCTTATACTGCTATCTATTACTGCTATTTATGTATCTACTTGGGGGCAGATTTATCTCAGTTGGTTAGAGCGTGGTGCTGCTAATGCCAAGGTCGCAGGTTCAATCCCTGTATGGGCTACGCTGAGGGTTGGACTAGATGATCTCCAGAGGTCCCTTCCAACCTTATGATCCTATGGTACTCACAAAAGGTGTGCATGGCACTTCACAATAGCATCCCTCCTCCAAGGAATATACATTGAAAAGAAACCCTTGTCTAGCAGGAATAGCAGCATGATCCCTGCACACTTAGCTTCCCCTTGAGGGAAATCCACACAGGAAACTTTGCACAGGTGCAAACACTGGTATAGGAAATTACTTGGGCTCAATCCCGAAGTAAATCATTAATTTAAGTGGATCTGAGGAGCAGAACTGAGCCCCAAAGGAGCACAAAATACCAGGCATCACCTCTCAAGATATATTGTCAAAGCTAGGYAGGATTTATATCTGTCTCTGAAGGAACAACAGCTTCTTTCCACCAGGGAAAAGTAAGTGTGGCTGATCATGTAGAAATTAAGTTCTTCTAGATTTGTACATGCTGTATTTTCTTTGATTTTGTGTTTCTTAAAACAACACGGTATTTTGCTTTGTTTTTCAAATAGTATATACCACTAAAGGAATAAGAGAAAATGACAGTGAAAGGTTTAAATTTCTATTTCTTCTCTTCACCATTGTTATCTTCATAAATTAACACCTACTGAAGCTTTATTTCAATTATGCCTAAGTAATGAAAACAAAGCATTTACTAATGTGTTCTACAAAAAAAGTCTAATAACAAAGCTATACACAAAGTAACGAGACAATGAAGTACTTGACCTTTAGATTAAAGCTTTCTTTACAACTGTCAATAATCTATAAGCTGTTTTTCCCTCATATCAATATTTTTAAAGAAAATAAGGAAAAAAGATAGCATGTTTGACCATGTTTTCTCTATATGACCAGGTCAAGAGCACCAGATCAGCAGCACTTACATTTACATATGTAGGAAAACAAGGACTGTGCTAGGAATATGTTAACAAGCCTGGAAAACCAAAAAAAAAGTGAACATTGAACAGGAAAGTAATAAACCCTATCTTTCACTTTGTCCCTTGAGAGAACAGGGACAAAGATAACCATCTCCTCAGCTAGGACTTCTGTTCTGTAACTGGGACATGAATTAGCGGCACTGGAGCCAATTGCTTAGTTTCACATAAGCCCAACCTCCTCGCGTTGTTGCAGCTTCTTCGTAACTCTTTACTGCTGTCCCAAGGAGTAAGTGCTGTTGCTTAAAGAAAAGAGCATTCCATATACCATCCGGTAACTTACTTGTGTATTCAGATCTTTCAGCCCAGAAAACAATTAAAATGGAATCAGAGACATAATCTGACCCATATTAGTTATTCTCCATTGATCTATAGAACATAAGGGTTTGTTTAGCACAAACATCATCACTGACATTGCAAAACAGTTTATCTAAATCTGCCTGCTTTCACTGTCTCAAAAACATTCTTCTTAGGCTGAAATTTTCCACGGCTGGTTCTCATATTGAACTGAACTTTGTTTTTCTGAAGTTCAAATAAAATCTGCAGAATTTGAGTCATGTAAAAAAGCTGTAAAAGGGGAGTAGGGAAGAAGAAGGATTTCTCTCACTGTGGAGAAATTGTGCCAGTCATTCTTTTCCTCACAAACTTAAAACTAGCTTTATTTTAAAATCCTATGGAAATACATATTTTCCAAGGTCAAAAGGAAAAAGAATGTCTACCAATAATTTCTGTACCAGGCCAATAACTTCCGTTTATATGACGGCATACTATCTACGAGTATTTCCAGTACAAATTTCAGGATTGCAAGTGATGAGGAATCYCCCAGTTCCTCCAGGAGGTGTTTATTTTGGATTGTTTCTGCCAATATCTTTTATTTCTTTGGTAAGGTCTTTGTTACATAATAAAGTATGATAAAGTACGGAGTAGGTGGGTGGGAAAGTAAACCCAAATATAATCTAAGTATTCTCAGCTTAAAACAGCCAAAATCTTCAGCAGATCTCTAAAGGATCAAACATTCTTATGGTGTTACAATGTATATTCTCCCTGTTCCACTCTGCCCCACAAGAAAGGGGGAACAAAGATAGAGTTGGAATCTGCTTTAATTAAATCCTGCTGAAAATCCCAGGCTTAAAATGTAACATTACTACATATGGGGACATTTTTTCACTGCTCTTAAAAAATAATTAATTAAACACAACAAAAAAAATAGTATTTCTTTTCAAAATCTTAAAATGCAGAAAGACRCACAAATACAAATATTTTGAGGAGCTTCACTCTCCTTTGACCTTTCCTTCACATTGCTCTGACTCTCCTGGTGTTTCTGGTTTGCACGAGAGCTAGTTAAAGAAAAATTGGGTCTGTGGTTATTCCAGCAATACTAGCCCTACTTCACTGCGTACCACYATGTATTCTATGGCAGAACACTTCCCACACTGTACCAAACACACCCGTGGAAATGTGTCCGAGAGCAACATTAACTAACAATGAAGGCTGGCTTTTCTGAATGCAAAACTAGTCTAAGTCCACTGATCAAGAATAAGGAAGGAGATTTCAAGGAGTTTTCAATATAGTATAGTAAATCCTAAATCTGAGCTATTACTACAAGGCATGCATTCATCATATAGTATAACCATATATTGATTTGCCTTTCTAAAAATAAAACAGTAATAGAGGAGATTCCATACATATTGTAKGACAGCTAGTGACACTGTGCAAACATCAGCTTTCAGTCTCCCTCAACTGAAAGCCAAAACAAATTACTTTTTTATGTTTCACATGAGCATGTAGAGATCTATTAGGAGTAAAATTGCAATAGCTCACAAGCTCAAGCAGTGGCAAAGAACTGTGTAAAACCTCCACTGACTCGACAAAAGCAAAAGTGAGAGAAAATTCACTTCACAGGCCCATAAGACCGCTGGGCAACAGCAACCTGATGCCAAGGTTGAGAAACCCTTTGAGCAAATGGCCCCCTTCTCTCCAAAATTGCAGAACACATCCTGGTACTCCAGAGACAGCTGAATCTCTTCAGATAATCAAACTGACTGCAAGCATCTGCAAGGCCTCCTTCTGCCAGATCAGGAGGACATCTTCCTCACAACCTTTMAGATACTCTCTAGTACACAGATGCAGAGATACAGAGGGTGAGCAAAGAGAGGATTACAGCTGACAGCCRATGTTTTAACCTTTTTAGATCTCTTTTGTCCCAATATTCTAAAGCTCAAGTCCAAGTGCTTAAGTCTTGAAAGAAACCTGGGCTTTGTGTCCTCCTGATGAACACCTAAATGTCTCCTGTAAGATGACATTTCTGTYAGAGTATCTTCCAGCCTGGTCTGAATATCTTATGGCTGTGAACGCACTTTTCCTTTATACTGAAGACACAGAGGCAATGCAAACTGAGAACAGCACATCCTGTACCTCCCAAATCTAGACTATATATCTGAGACAACAAAAACGCAAGAATATTTTCTCAAGATTGGAATCTTTAACATCAATCCCTCTGCACACAAACGGACGCAAAAGAAATTGGTCACTTAAAACATTTGAAAACAAAACTCTGAATTCCCAAGAGAAGTGACAGTCATTACCGGCCTRTGTCAGTCACACTGTTTCCTCTCGCACTGCCTGAAGAATTTTTCTCCAGATGATGCTCTCCAAAATAAGGGCAAATTAGTTACATTTACTAGGGTGTGAAAGTAATAAGACAGATGCTTTATTGTAGGGTGCGGTGTTTCTGCATAGCCTTTTGCTTACTCAGCTTAATCTGGTTAGATGCGAACAAGATGTGCTTTTGTCAGTACAGTGCTGTGCTACAGTCTCAGCAAGGCCTATCATATTATCTTCAGATCAGAGTCTTGCTGGCTTGGAGCATAGGTGGAGCAAGTGAAATTCTGCCTGTAAAAGGCCATAAATCTGGCTGTTGGCTTCCCACGGATAAAATTCAATATTCCAGGGCTAAATTTAGGCCTACAGCTGTTATTCAGACATGCCCCTTGTTAAAGCAAGTAAGGCTGGTCATGTCAAGCTGTTCTCAAGATAAAGGCTGGACCCTCTGTAGCCTCTAGACCATTTCTAACAGCACCATCACCCTTTCTTTCAATAACTTTAAAGAGGAATAAAGCAGTCTCCTGTCTTCAGGATGGTTTCAGGGAAGTCAATATATTAATCAAGATCAAGCCCAAAAGTTCTAGGGAATAAAGTTTTGTCTGACTTTGCTTTGCTACCCAATTCTTTCCTCATATTCACATATCCTTAGCTGCTCTGACCTTCCCTCACAAATGAATCAAAAAATATTCATGCATCTTTTTAGGTTGCTCTACATACACAGTCACATTAAAATAATGTCAATTTTTCATTTGCGTTTTCCGGTTTATCTGAACAAAAGCCTGCTTGTGAAGAGACTTTTATTTTAGAAAAACACATAGGTTGTTTTCATAAACTGCAAAGATAGATACTTCTATTCTGAAATAAGATGGTTCATGCAACAGCTTTTGCTAAAATAAAAAGGTGCAAATTAAAATAGACCTCATTATTTTGGTGAAAATTAATCTGTTTACAAGCCTAAATGGGAACACAATTTGCTGTCTTCATATCTCTCTCAAGCACTAATTTCAACAGCAAAGACACAGATGCTAGCAAATGGTGTTTATAAATGACCCCTCACTGCATTTCTCTCCTTGGTAGGAGACACAGGAATTTGATTTGTTTGCCTCTAATCCAAGCCATGAATCATTTCTGTTATCAGTAGAGGTGGGGGAAACTGAAATAACTAATCATACAAAAAACTCTGGTGCTGCAGTGTTTAAATACAGTTTAACCGGCAAAACCTCCCACAGTTCCCTTGAGCTGAGCCAGTCATACTCAAGAGCTGCTTCTTAAAATGCTGTGGTTTGCATATATCTGTGCCTATAGCACTACCTGTATATCTATTTAGGGATACCCATCTTCAGTTTGCAGCCTCTGATGGTTTGACTTTCATATTTAGCTAAAACAAACCTAGAAGTTTAAACCTAAGACCTCAAAGGGTTCAGAATCCTWACTACTACTTAGACAGGGAAATCTCACTGATTTAATAGCAAGCATTTACTGCCTAAATGATTTCAGAATTGTATCTCACTTACATTGGTGTAAGTCAGGAGTGATTCCACTGAATTTAATGAAATTGCACTAGTAGAGTCAAACCAGGATCTGAAAGCCCACTTTTGTCCTATCTTCAATCCGGAGTTAACTTCAAACACTGTGAATGTCATTCTTCCTGACTTCTGGGCCATGCAAGTTTGAGATGGGCATTTGATGCTCTGTGCTACCACCTACAGTCCATCTGTGGCCACTTCAGATAATTAGCTCGAACAGAAAATACTGCTGCTAATCCTGTCAAGTGCACATAGCATCAATCTGTTGCCTGCTGTCCATGCAGACTTCAGTGAAAAGTTGACAGAAAAAGGAATCAGGAGAAACAGAAAAGGTGAATGTTGGTGGGAAGCACATCTGGATCCAACAACAAGTTGGAAGCAGATGTTGGTTTTACACTTGTTGCTTTGCTTCGGGAATCATGGTGTTGATGGGGACCGCCAAACATCTTCCCATTCATCTGGCATCTAAAATCATGTGTGTCTTTAGAAAATAAAGCATTGCTTTGGTAGAGTAGCGTTTTCACTAAGACTGTCTGGTCTGTTTCAAAATCAGATGTTCTGCCTTGCAAAGGTTTATTTGTTTTACATGCACAAATGGCTGGGTCTATTACATTCAGCACTCCCACACTGGTTTTCCCTTTCTTCTTTCTACCCTTTGCAGCTGCAGAACAGCATGGTAGATTCAATAACAAAATAATAGAAAAATCCTTGATTTGGTTTTCAAACTTAACTAATAAAATGGTTTGTTCGTTTGTCTTTTCTCTTTAGAGCCCCAATGTGCCAGGAGTTACAGACCCTCTGCTCCACACAAGGGTAACTCGAGGTCTTACAGATTTCAGACTTTAGTACACATTTTTTTCATAATGGTTCGCAGGATGAGATATCTTCATTAAAAAGAAGCTAAGAACGAAACCTGGAGCCAGGTTCTAGTCCCTGCTTTGCAGCTGCTTGGTTTTTCAGCTGTGGCCAAGATGCTAAGCTTTATGTCCTCTGTAAAACAGGATTATGAAATGTCAACGTCCATTTAAAAATCTGTGAAATCTACATAGGAAAACTGTTCAAGATGGTAAGTATCATGCGATCTCTGTCTTTTTTCATAGGGGTTGTGTGTGTGTGTGTGTGTGTGTGTGTGTGTGTGTGTGTAAAGAGAGAGAGAGAGAGAGACTCCTCCAGAATTTAATAATTAAAAAAAAGCAGCTTTAATATGATAGCATCCTTCAGCTTATATACAAACAGTACCACTGAAACACAGACATTATCTAAAAGATGAAGGAGCAAATGTTTGGGTAAGGATRTCACAACAGCAACCACTTGTGCAGAAAACCTACTTGTTCTGTTAAATGTCATGGTCAAGCCCAGAAGTTTCTCCGTGCCTCAGTTTCCATACATAAAAAGAGAATAACCAAATCTCATAAGACATTATGATATACATGCATCATCATTTCTGAAGTGATTAAAACCTGTATTATAAGTAGTATATTAGATCCTACAGAAAGGATCTAGTAGATACCTTCTAAGTAGCTAAGATTTGGCTAAACAAAGTATGAGGATTTCACCTGACAGCTCAAGTTTCCAGCTCTGCATCTCACCCTATTTGGGATGTTATCAGCACTTCATAGGGGAATCAGTATAGATTATCTGCCTGTGTACCAGCTGCTTCGGTTCATAGCTTCCCCACACACATACATCACAGCAGATCCAACTTCTTCTGTAATTACTGAGCTTCCAGGGAGCAAACACACTGCCTGCTTTGCCATCTTGGCTGAAGAGTGATAACACTCAGCAGATGGTTCTGTGTAGTGATAATGGTTTAAGAGCTTTAGACAGAGATATGCAGAAAGCAGTAGTTTTGAGTTTAGAGAAATAAGACACAGACAGAATTCCTATTGAATTCAGGAAGAGCTAACACTGAGGAACCATGGCAAGATTTTTACCTTAAAGACAGCATTCATGAGTCTCTGGTTAATAAACAGAAGCCATTAGGAAATGTGGAGGAGAGAGTGATCAATTCAAGTGAATATCCTTCAGTAATAACTGATATAAAAGCACATTTATATTACTTGAGAAAGAACAATTTTAGTTTTCGGACACTTAAAGCTTTCTTTATTATAAACCTCAATTTCACATCATAAAACTTTCAGAACTCCCAAATGACTTTTCTACCAGGAAATCAGTCTAATTCATTTTGTTCTTGAGTGCATCTACCCTTTCAAACTTAGACCAAACTTAATATATTAATCAGGTAGCAGATAATATCAGTTAACAGCTCTTCTGCAACATTATGTTAGGAAAGCAACTAGAACAGGCAAYGATGTCTAACACAACCGATTTACTGGTTAGCATCTCTCTGGTGAAAAACATTTCCTAGTTTTCTGAGCTACAAGGGACATTACTCCTCACTTCATGTATTCTCTGAAAATAAATCTTCAGTAATCAGGTTTGTATTGTAAAAGTCACGGTGACATCTTGCTCCCCAGTCAAAAAAATGAATGCTTGGTTCCCTAAATTCAACACTGAAGAAATAAATCCTCAAGTGTCAAGACCAGTGTTGGCCATTTTTTATTCCTTTTCAGATAAGAACCAAAACTTAAGTGACTAGAGTAAGATTTTAGCAATCCTTGTGCCACAAAGAATCAGAAAAGCTAAGCATTTGATATGTCATTCTTTTTACAGACCAAAACAAAGTAATGCTACTGAATCCTGTCAAAAACAACTATCCATTTATTTCTAGGGCTCTCCATACAAAGTTGTCCAGTGTTTGCCAACTTTGTACTTTGGAAGAGGTATAAAGCTAGCAAACAAAGTTATAGAGTCCTCAGATAACCCTTCTAAATGTGTGAGCCTTGATCTTCTTCCCTATCTGCAAGTCACAGGGAATAAACTCACATCTCTGGGGTTACTGTAGAGCAAGGAAGATCAGAATTGACTTCTAACAGCAACTTTAAACCTCACTACAATGCATTAAATCTGGGAATCCTAAAGCAAGCTACCCGGTAAGAGAAAGAAAGAAAGAAAAAAGAAAGAAAAAAAAAAAGTACTTCTAACAGCAGAGTTACTCCTAAATGAAAAAAAAATGAAAGCTCTGAATGATAGCTGCACTTTTACAACCGGCTGTTTGCAACAGAACACATCCTATCTGGAATCAGTCCTTCATTTGCAGCAGAAAACCACCCTCTTTCCCAAAGATCAAACCTGCCTAGAATCAGATTTGGAATCTAACAGCTCAATAACGCTAAAAATTGGCGGGGAGGAGGAGGGTGCCAGGGCACTGCACAGCGTTTTGGGGCTCATCTCCGCGGGATGCGGGACTGGCGACGAGGCAGCCGCTCGCGTCGCTGATGCTGGTCCCGCCGGCCCCAGCCGCTGCCGCCGATGCCACAACGCGGGGTGACGCGGCCGCCGCCCCGCACCATACAGCTCCGGGCACCCCCACAAAATAAAACAAATAAATAAACTCAGAGCGCGCCCCTCTGCCCGGCCTCCCGCCCTCGCTGCCCCGCGGACGCGCTCAGGATGCTCCGCAGCTCCCCGCCGCCCCCGGAGCGCCTCACCACGCTGCCCGGGACCCCCCCACGCCGCAGCACACTCACTCACCCCACAGCAGCAGGACGGCACCAGGCGCCTCCATCCCGGCGAGGGGCCGCGGGGGACGGAGCCCGCATGGGGCGGCCGGTCCGCAGCCGCGCAGGGCCCGGCCCGCCTCAGCCCCCCCGCCGGGGAGGCTCCTCTTCATGCCTCGGCGTCCAGCCCCGGGCGGCGGCGGCGGCGGCGGGGGCGGCGCGGAGGGGCGCAGCTCCCCCGCCCCCGGGTGCTCCCAGCGCCGGGGGCGGCGGCGGCGGCGGCGGGGGCGGCGCGGAGGGGCGCAGCTCCCCCGCCCCCGGGTGCTCCCAGCGCCGGGGGCGGCGGCGGCGGCGGCGCTGCTTGCGGGCGAGGAGCGGCCTCGGACGGAGCTGTGCGCGTGTGTGCGCGCGTGCACGCTGCACGTGAACGCGCCCGCGAGGGCGTGTGTTTGCACGCCGGTGTCCGTGCATGGGTGCGCATGGGTCAGTGTTTGCATGTGCACGTTCACGTCGAGAGCGCATGTGTGCACTTGTGTGTGCACATGTGTGCACTTGTGTGTGCACGTGTGCATGCGTGTAAGCGCATATGTGTGCATGTGCTCACACAAACCCCTGAGTCCGCATGAGCGTGTGCACACGCGAGTGCACATGCCTGCATACAAGCACCGCCATGCCTCCAGGCCCTCTGAGAGCCACGGCAAGCAGCAGGAAGCCCTCGTAGAGCAGCACTCGCCTCCTGCCCCGGGAGCCGGGGCAGCCTCCCCTCTCCTGCTTCGACCCCCTGGCAGCAGCGGCGAAGGCAGGAGGGGCTGCAGGCCACGGGGGTTATCCCATCTGCAGCCCAACTGGGCTACGTCGCACCAACTCCTCAGCATTTTAAGCCGAACATGTGCAGAGAGCRGTCCTAAGCCTGCACTGATGCCAGCACAGAGGAGCCAGGAGCTTGAASAAAATGCTTAATGTATTTTTCTGTTGCCATTTCATCTCTGTATGGCTCTGTCCARAGGGAGAGCGGTACAGCTCCTTATTTTCATCAATATTTAAAGGCTGTATTCCTGGAGCTCTCTCTCTAGGAAATTAGCATCCCTAGCAAGAACCACTAGACTGAGAAGCTGCTAATGAAGCCTTTCCTTGGCTAAGAATATATGTACTGTTCAGTTTTAATAAGGAGCCAGAGCATATCTCTAGGTACAGGAACATTCAACCTCAAGAACTGTGTTTCAGCAGTTACTGCCATTGTTAAAGGTCAGAWATACCACAAAACTTTAAACTTCAGAAAAATGCTAATGTCCTACACAAGAACATATGCACATTTCTACATCAACTGGGTTGTTTGCATTGGCTTTAAACCTGTCATGAACGAGTAACCTTCAAACTCTTTGGAGAGTTCCAGGTAGTATYCCCACCACGCTGCAGGATTAGGCTTTGCACACATATCTGAAAGCAAAGTACTCAATACACAGACTAAAAGCAGCCATCTAATTTATGCTGTTATCTAGGCAGAAGGAAATGGAAAAACTTGAGAAACCGCAGAGAAGGTTGTGAATCCAATGTGTTGAAATGGCTCTACAGACATTTAAGTGTGTAAGTTATAATGAACCTTCTTCATTTGTGTGCTACTTCTTCCTCTTAGCTGAAAGCAAATCTGGAAAAATACCACAGGCCATAAATAATCAGTAGGTCAGAGAGATCATCCTTCAGCTGAGGGGCTGCCACCTCTTGCTTCGCAAGGAGTCTCTGCAAGCTATCGCTGTCAAAAGGACTACAGGATGCAGAGCAGTGACAAGCGTGAAGCTCCACACACTGCAGACCCACTACAGCATCCTTCCTAAAAGGGAAACTGAAATCTTACTGTTGAAATCTGTTACAGGCAATAGCTGATGTTACAATCAGTATTTCCAAGAATTTGGATCAGTCTTCAGGAGTGTTAAGACATTGCTTCATATACTGCAAATTGTMCAGTAGACAGCATACCACACAATATACATTATACAGGTATTTGTCACATAGGATATGGAGATAAGGCAGACATTTTTCTTTTAATCTATTTTCATTATCTTCACTTGTTTCAGAATTTTTAGAAAAAAAAACATACAAAATTRGCAGATTTTTAGATTCACAAGATACTGCTTTCAAATAGCAAGATTCAGCCAGCACTTCCCATTTTATATCTGTAGCAGATGCAAATAAAGACGCAAATAAAACCTTCAAGGTAGAAAAATAGCTAAAATTTACAAGCAAATGGCCCAGTTCAGAAATGGTCAAGTTATAATAAATCACAAGCAAACTATGCTATTTTCAGCAACATGTACTTATGTAAAATGAGTAATTCTGATATGCAGGTATATCTGAAGAAAATTGTCATGGGATTAGAATTATCAATAAAAGGCAACTTTAGYTGTGTAAAGGCTTTCACTAACACTGTTTCTATCAGTTGTAGTAATGCTAACCCTTTTACTCCAGAAAGGCCACGAACTTTTTTATTTTGCAAGTCTGCCTTAGCAAYTTCATGTCTCTATACCAGCAGATAGCCATTTCGCCTTCAAATTAGATATCCTATAAATTCTAATCACTGCATATAACTCTAAATCTCTTCCCAGACAAGAAGCACTAATAATAATCTCAAAAATAATACGCTTAAAAGCATAGTTTGATGTAATTCCCCAAAACACAACCTCCAGCAAGCACACCATCTCGTTTTTAGGTACCCTGCAGATAGAGCTGTAATCACATCACTTCAGGCACTGTTTCAGAATACTTAAATCTGCTAAAAAGCCACTGACTAGAAAAATGACTAGCAACAGGCAGGTAAGTGACTGCTTCAGTGTTTAAAGTTCTCAGGGAGTTTGAAACAGGAAAAGTAGATGGAGTCAAGCCAGACAGGACAGGTATTATCATGAGCACCCGATCATTCATAGTTGTGTGAGATAATGTAATGAAATCTCAGGCTCCAGAGGTTAAACTGATCCAACAGACAGAACCATTCAGAAGCAAAGTAGCTAAAGATACTACATTATGAAAAGCAACACTGCCCTTCCTTGTAGCATAAAGTGTTAGCCTGATAAAATACTCACTTGGTAGTGCAGATCGATACCTGAATCCACTATGGGCCAGGAAGTTTTCTTCTGCGGTCCCTAGCATGGTAATTTTGCATAATAGTTATATTAAGATTTTTAAACCACATTTTAATGGAATTGCTTACTGAAATGTGGTCAGGAAGAACAGGTGAAGGTTCAGCTCATCTGCTCTTTTTTTGGTTTTGATCTAAAAATAAGCCATCTTGCTTTCAGCTGGTTAGTTAATCTTTCTTCTCCCACTCAGTGGTCCTAGGAGTATGTCTTTCCTATTCCAGAAAATTAAAACACTAAAAAGGACCTGCATGTCATTAAAACTATTTCCTCCTTTGCRTTCTGCTTGCATAATTCCACAGAAATGTTTTTCCTGTATTTCTACACCAATGTAGAAAAAGTACAAATATGCTAAAAATATCATCATTATTAGTAAATGGCTTCTTCCTATGACTGAAAAGATATTTTTCAAAGACCAGACTGTGGTACTGAGTGCAGATAAAGCTAAAATGATTTTAAGCTTGTCAGATTTCACCATCCAAAACTCTTTACACCTATGTGACCTGAACCAAAGGGGGAAAAATTATTTTTCATGCAAATATCTTGATTTTCACATAAGAACAGATACAGATTAGGGCAGTACACACATACTTATGCCACTGTTCCAAAACTTTAAGACACATGTGAATTTGCTCCTTGACTTCAGAAGGGTTCTTGATACTGACAGTTAAGAATCTAACCAATATGTAAGTATTTCCTGAGATACTGAGCTATCCATCTATTACACTGAATGGTTGAGGTCAGAAGGGACCTCTGGAGATCATCTAGTCCAACCACACTGCTGCTCAAGCAGGGTCACCTACAGCATGTTAGACAGGATTGCGTCCAGCCAAGTTTTGAATATCTCCAGAGAAGGAGATTCCACAACCTCTCTGGGTAACCTGGTCCAGTGCTCCATCACTCTCACAGKRAAGAAGTCCTTCCTTATATTCATGTGGAACTTCCTGTGTTTTAGTTCACACTTGTTGCTTCTTGTCCTGTTGTTGGCACCACCAAAAAGAGTTTGGYCCCATCCTCTTGACACCTGCCTTAAAATATTTGTASACATTGATAAGATCCCCCCTCAGTCTTCTCTTCCCCAGGCTGAAGAGCCCCAGCTCTCGCAGCCGTTCCTCATAGGGCAGATGCTCCAGTCCTCTGATCATCTTCATAGCCCTATGCTGGACCCTCTCCAGGAGCTCCATGCCTCTCTTGTACTGGGGAGCCCACAACTGGACACAGTACTCAAGATGAGGCCTCACCAGGGCTGAGGAGAGGGGCAGAATCACCACCCTTGACCTGCTGGCAACACTCTTCCTAAGGCAACCCAGGAGACCATTGGCTTTCCTGACCACGAGGGCACGTTGCTGGCTCATGGTCAACCTGTCATCCACCAGCACTCCCAGGTCCTTCTCTGCAGAGCTGCTTTYCAGCASGTCAGCCCCCAGCCTGTACTGGTGCCCAGAGTTATTCCTCCCTAGGTGCAGAACTCTGCACTTGCCTTTGTTGAGCTTCATGAGGTTTCTCCCCACTCTGCTCTCCAGCCTGTCAGGGTCTCTCTGAATGGCAGCACAGCCCTCTGGTGTATCAGCCACTTCTCTCAGTTTAGTATCMTCAGCAAACTTGCTGAGGAGGCACTCTGTCCCTTCGTCCAGGTCCCTGATGAAGAAGCTGAACAAGACTGGACCCAGTACTGACCCCTGGGGGACATYGCTAGCTACAGGCCTCCAACTAGACTGCACTGCTAGTGACAGCCACCTGAGCTCTGCCTTTCAGACAGTTCTCAATCCACCTCACTGTCCACTCGTCTAACCCACACTTCCTGAGCTTGCCTACGAGGATGTTATGGGAGACAGTGTCAAAAGCCTTGCTGAAGTCAAGGTAGAAAACATCCACTGCTCTCCCCTCATCTACCTAGTCAGTTATTCCATCATAGAAGGCCATCAGATTATCTGGTAGCCTTCCCATTGGCAGAACATTTTAAATATTGGTTAAAGGAATTGGAACATTCAGATATTTTATTAATTTTCTGGTATTTTAAAGTGCATTCATGCCAAAAAAAATGAAAGAAAAAAAATCAAGCTATTACCATATCCTATCCAGGCTACTACCTACAACTAATAAAAATGGCTTCAGAAATGTCATGATGGACATCAAGGTAAAGTAGAATAGATACTATATGAAAATGAATTTACTTACAAGAGGAAATAAAGAACTGAAGTAGTTCATGTGGATTACTGTGAAAAATTATGCCCTCTGTTTCCCCCCCAAACACATATAAATGGCTATACATATCCTACTCTGTCCCCTAGAAATAAGAAAGATTCTTTTAAAGTAGTCTTGTTAATTAAATTACACAGAATAGCAATTGATAGTGACAGCAAGGACTCCTAATAGAGGTCTTACAGCTTCTACCCCCCACTTCCAATGCAAGATACATAATGAAGGCATGAAACATTCCTTGGAAGTCAGCAAACACAGAACACAAACACAAAAAATCTCTGCTTTTCTAGCAGAAGAATGTAAGGGGGAAATTCCAGAGTCAAGGGCCCTCCACGAATGTGTCTGTCCCTTTATGTATGCTGATACATGGAGGCCTGAGCATGGCAGGATAGCTTAAAAGACGTGACTGCAAGCTTGGGCACAGGGCTCTTACCCTGGTCTGCAACTGAGCTATTGAAGGGCTTATCTTCCTCCTGCTTCGGTTTCCTTAGCAGCAGTAATATGCTAATGCCACTCATGGCACAAAGCTTTGACTGGTACAGATGGCTAACACACTACTCATTCCAACTTCTGTCCCATCTGATCTGCCTTGTTTTATGGTCTACGTTATGAAAAGATCTCTTCAAGATCTCTTCAGAGCTAAACTGTAGGAGCTACTACGTGTAGCTGATTTCCAACTGYTTTATCATAAGAAACAGCCTAAGATTGCTCTTGAGTTACGTCATACACATTGTGATCTTTTCTTCCTGTTGTACACTGCTATTCATTTTTTTGTACATCAGGCAGAAGCGTTAGTGTAAAAGAAAGTCTTTGTGATTTGGCTCAGGCACAGGAAACAAATCATGCCTTCATTTTTAATGTAAACATTAATAAAATATGCACAATGCTCTATTCCTTCCAGACCAAATAAAGCCAATATTAATTTATGGTCTTTTAAACACTTCAGTGTAAGGTATRTTTTAAAGCCCTCATTTTTTTACACAGAAAATGCATTAAGTCCTCTCAAGACAGGCTGTTTGAGAAGCTTGGGAAATGCCAACAAGGAGATTGTCTCCAAACATGGTTTTGTCTCTGAGAATAAGAGAAATAACTTGGCTTGGAAAATTAAAGGAAAGCTAAAAGAAGAGAGATAGAAACACACACACACACACACACACACAAAACAAATATATATATATATATATAAAACAAATAATAATGCTGTTATAATTTATATAAAATCTCATACAAATTGAGTCAATCTAAAGGAATATTCAAAGACTTTTTTGTAACCCTTGAAATTTAGCCAACTCTCAGAGACTGGTGAAATAGCACATACTAACAAACTTACCTATGACAGAAAGTAGCAATGGTTATTCTAAATCAGTTTAAGGATTTCTGACTCCAGACATGTACTCCCTTCCATGACACTATGATTCATTCAATATCATACTTGCATGAAAATGGACTGATTATCCCTTTTAGATGCATGAAAGACTGACTTCCATAAACAAGTATCGTTAAAAGTGTGGCACTACATAAAATGTAAAATATTGCTATAATAACTGGAGGCACCAAATAAATGCAGGACACAACATTTAATTTTTTTTTTCCAGTTTAATTCCTACTGGACTATTGAAATTCTGCTTATAAAATAAGAGACACATGCATTCATCAAGGCCAGCTTCAACTAGTTATTACATTCACCTATTTGTATTTCTATTGTAGTAAATCATCCTCCTTTAATCCTGTAATCTTTCCACCTCAAGGCAACTTGCACCTCTTTCCACAAACACGTCTCACAGAAGTTGCTGCATAAAATTTGAGCCCGGGGACAAAGATTGCCTTGCCATAGCTTTCTAGACCAACACAGATCTTTGCAGTGCAACTGTGCAAAGCTCCTGTCTCCGTCACTTGAGGACAAGATAAGATCCAAAGAGACCTTCGCCAATCCATGAACTCAGTTATACTTAGTTATATTACATATAACATTGTTGTCCCCGATTGAGAAACAACGCGTGCACATCTTTTGCTTCTTAATAGGAAATTCAGAAAAAATAAGTTGGCAGTGTGCCTAAAATCACATCACTGATTGTCAGTACTATTGAAAAGGGAGAAAGAAGAAAAGCAAGGGTCACAGAGACGTTTCATTGCTCCTGTTTTCTATCACTGTCATAGATCTTTCCACAGGTCTAGTACATATCCATTCACATAGAGTTTTCTCACCCTTTGAGAGCACACTTCCCAATTGAAAAACCTTGGGATTCCCTCTAAATGCCTTAAATAGAGGAGGAGAACAATTATTTTCCCCACATAGCAGTGAAACTGTTGTTTGCATTTCCTAGTGCATCAATCACTTAAAAGAGTTACACTTCTGAGTTTACTGCATATAAAGAGAATTTATCATCCACTCAGGTCCTTCTGGGCACAAGCAGCTAAGAGCAGGTAAGTGTGCTGAATTATTGTACTTCATGAGCTGGCAGAAAAGCTACTCTTTTCTCCCCTAGTGCCACGCTACCTGTTCCTATCCTTTTGCTGCCTCTCCAAAGTGCTGGCACAAGTGTTTATGCTATTGTGCAGTAGAATAGATCAAAGTTACAATTAATCAAGMAAAATCAAATAATGCATTTCAAAAATTTCAGGCAGCACAGAAAGGGAAGAGGACATGGGTAGAAAAGATGAATTGAGGGTTTATTTCAGTAGCACTTGCTACCTTCACTCTAAATCAAACAGCAGCATATGTTGCTGAAACTGGTGTGTTTAATCACTGAGAATTATTCCACATTTTAAGGAAATTTCAGTTATTAAGGAAACTAAAGCATGTATTTATGTATTAGTTAACATTAAAAAGCATCAATCCTTAAATAAAAGTATTGCTTTAAAACATAGTGGAAAGGAAAGAAGATTCTCTTTTTAAGTGTTCCCTGTCACAAGGGAACAATGAAAGGTTTTAGTCTTCATGAAGTTACATCTAAAGGAAAATCTAGCCCTTCATATTTGTTAACTGATTTACTCATGGTTTTTAACTCTAGTAGTTCAACATTATTGCATATTATAGAAACATTAGTGAACTCTTAAACAGGATCCCTTCTTATCAGCACTCCTTTTTCCAACTTAGGCAAGATTYGAAACAACAAAAAAGAGATAGCGATAGTCACCATAACAATTTTACTAGACATTAAATCCCTGCGCAGAAAGGAAGTGAGAAGCTAATACAAATGAGCATGAACACTTTAAATAACTTAGATTAATTGAGACAGGCAGCTATTTTGCTGGTAGATGGAGATGCAGAATATTCCAAAGGTGAGCTATCTTTACCACTGTCTCCTGAGATTTCTAAATCAGAGGAAGGATATGAGTAAGTAGATGGCAGGCACAGCAGGTGTTATACTAAGAGCACATATGTGCACACAGAGTTTCCTTCTAGCATATCAGCTGGTTGATTAGTTGCAGCTCAGTGATTTCAGGTGGAATTTACTGCTTGATGTTGGCTTGAGTACTTGAAGTAAAGCCCAGTGAAAAAGAGCCACACAGGGAAAGTACAGTATGGTACTTTGGGAAGCAAGATTTCTCAGAAAACTTCACTGCCTCCCAGACTCGGAGGTGCACCACAAAATCTCCCTAGGCCAAAAGCTAAACCAAGATTTAAAGTCTGCAATAAAATCAATTGCAAAGACATGGAAAGGTTTTGGTTTTGTTTTGTTTTTGTTTTTTTGTTTTTGTTTTTTTTTGCACTGCTGTCACAAGCGTATCATCTGTCTTAAACACCCATCAGAGGTTCAAATATGATTATAAATGGGAGTTTCAGATACAATGTGAATACCCCAAAACAGAAATATAATTATACAAAAAAAAAATTTAAAGTGCATGTGGAAAAAAATCGTAAGTATTTAACTGAAAACATATACTTGTGCACACCATACAGGTAAATGCTTTTAAAAAGTACTGACACCCCAAAATATTTTTAAATTGCTCTGTCTTCTGCACATTTGTCCCAACTGCCCCTCTACTGAAAAATTCTCTTTTTYACTGTTTACTCTTAAAATTATTCTTCAGTTGTTAAACAATTTTTCAATAAAATAAATGTCTACAATTGATCTTGCTCTGAGGAAAGGTGTTTCCAAGATTTGAAATAGTTAAAGGAACAGATTGATGGTTAGAAGAAGTGAATGAAAAGATCAAAATCTCCTAAACAACATTTTATCTTTTCCATTTTGCCAAGTATGAAATCAGCATTATAGGCAGAATTGCCATAGTTCGTAGAATAGGCTCAGAAAGCCCATCTGTGAAATGTTCCTCAGGTGAGTAGGTCCATGGATTTAAGTTAAATCATTTTGGGTAAGAGATGCTCACAGATRTTTCTGGCAATAATAACATATAGATTTACTTTTTTAAATTAATTCACTTTGAAACCTAGCGAATAATTAATTAATTGATAAAGGGCTTGCATTCAAATTAAACTTCAAAAGAAGCTGATTTTCCTTAACTGACTATAGAAAGATGTGCTATCCAAACAGTAACTGAGAAGATTTAAGCAAAGTAATAAATTTCCTTTCTTAGTCTAGAGTTAATATTAATAGATTTTTTTAATCAAAAACCCCTTTGAAGTGAWTTATCTTGACCAAACAAGAGAAAATACTTATCAAACCAAAGATGATATGAGTCTTAAAAAATACAGGATGTCAAATTCTACCAGTGAGAGACATCTTGTGGTAATAGAGTAAACTGTCCTTCTTGCAGTTACCTTAAAAGAAATGACGGGATGACTGATTTATGATGGCTAAATAATAGATTACAAAACAATCAGCTTTAATAATACARGTGACACCACCAATAACAAAAGGAATGTGATGTAAAAGCAGCAAATTCTGTTTCCAGAGTGTTGCTCATATTACTTTTCCTAAGTCATTTTTCACCCACTACCTTTCTGCCTTTGATGCACTCCCTCGTTCCCTGAGCTCTAGCATGTGTCACCCTCGTACCCTGCTGCATCTGAGCTGGGGCAGAGTGGGGGCTGGCAACGGTCTCCATCCACAGCCCCATGCACAGCAAGGATGAACCAGGTTCGGGGTGCAGCCAGGAGTCCAGCCGGGAGCAAAAGGAACCAGGACTAGGCCCAGGCACAGGGCAGGATGAGGTGCTGGGGCACCCCACCTGACCTGAGGTAGGCCCACAAGGGTTGTGGATGAGGGTACTCCATGAGGCTCGTCAGGGCCATTAAGGCACATTAGTGCACGCAGGAGGCTGACAACTTGTGCTGTTCATGACTGTTGACTAGTTTTCCTCCCATGTCTCAAAATGTCACTTTGTCACCTTCCAGCAAGCCTTTTCTTTCTTCTCATTTTCCTTGGCTTCCTTCATTTCCCACAGTCTCTGGATATTTTCTCTCTACTCCAATCTACTTCTTCATTCCTGACCTCTGTCTCTCTGAGCCCATCGTCTTGATGTCTCCTTTGAGACATCCCACTGCTAACTCTAAACTAACATGGTCCAAAAGCACTCTTCAGCGCTTCTGCAGCACAGCAGTCACCCTCTATTTTCTGCCATTTTTAGCAGCACTGCTATCCTCCCTCCTTCTCACATCCTCCAAATATTTATGTATGTCTTCATGCTTCTGTTTGTATTTACATATCAAAGTTTTGATATTTTCATGCCTTTCTCTCTCACTATATTGCTAGGATCTTACTCTCCATGCAGTTAGAGCTCTTACTATGTCTCTTATATTCCATATTAATTCAGTCAAAAGTGACCGCTTTAGCCAACRGTTCATTTACTTCCAAATCCCATGCTCACTAGCTCATCACTGTGATTAAAAAATCCTACTGATTAAATTCCTGCAGCACCTTCTTGTCTTCATTTACAAGTTCCCTCAAGATGCTCCTCTTCTCTGTCCTTTACTCACACTTTTGTCTTCTTTGCATTAGCTCTAGATATCTCCAATCCTGAAACAAACAGAGGATATAAAAGAAAACAAGGCTCCTTCCAGTGCAAGCGCCACMAGCACTCATGCCCACTGGGGCTGTGATCAGATGTCATGTTATGATATAGCTAAGCTGTGTTACGAGGTCACTGTGCCTCAACTGCTCTGCCCTCCAACTCCAGGGAGGTATGATGTCCTACCTGCCCTGAAAAGCCTGCAGATTAGCTGGCCCTTCTCTGCAATAAAAGAAGAGCCTAGATCCCAACTGAATGACTGAAAAAAAAGTTTGGTCCTCAACACAGAAGATAAACCTCAATGTGCTCCTCTCCACATGTCCACAGACACCTCAAAAACGACAGTAGTACTGCTGACAGGCCATTTTTCTAATACAGCTGAAGGACAGTGCTGCTCAGTATGAAGGAAACAGGGCTTTTTGCTGTTTAGACAGTTTCCTGAGCATTTCCATGTGTTTTGGAAATAAATGCTGTTCAAGAGATTTTCATCGGAGCACAGGTCGTGCCTGTAGTTCTGGGAAAGCAAGAGATAAGCCTGATTTATACTTTCTTCCAGATCTCCCAGACCAACTAAACATACAGTCTCTCCCTTGCGTAGTTTTATCAAAATGGGCTTAGAATAAATAGTTTAATCCTAGGAAGGTGGGAGAAGGAGGGTTAACCTGGATCATCTTCACAGAAACAGAGTTGCGACCAAGTACATGCCCAGTTCATAGAATCATAGGACCAGTAAGGTTGGAAGGGACCTCTGGAGATCATCCAGTCCAACCTCCCTGCTCAGCAGGGTCACTTAGAGCATGTGAGACAGGGTTGCATTCAGGTGGGCCTTGAAGATCTCCAGAGAAGGAGACTCCACAACCTCTCTGGGCAACCTRGTCCAGTGCTCTGTCACTCTCACAGGGAAGAAATTCCCCCTCATATTCAGGCGGAACTKCCTGTGCTTCAGTTTCTGCCCATTGCCTCTTRTCCTGTCACACGGGRC
The DNA here is from genome assembly GCF_003343005.1 of Rhea americana. NCBI lineage: Eukaryota > Metazoa > Chordata > Aves > Rheiformes > Rheidae > Rhea > Rhea americana. Next base: position 177,916 of record NW_028186360.1, on the reverse strand, counting down.
RACTGAAAAGAGTTTGTCCCCGTCCCCTTGACACCCTCCCTTCAGGTACTTATCCACATTGATAAGATCCCCCCTCAGTCTTCTCTTCCCCAGGCTAAAGAGGCTAGTTCTAATGCACTGACAGTCTCATACTGAGGCTGTACCAAAATCAGCCTGACAGCAATTAATATACCGAGATAAGAAAAAACCCCAAACATAAAGAATCTGAAAGATTATTTAATTCTCAAACCATTAAAGAAATAACTGGAAAAAATTCTCTTATCTATGCAAGTCTTACTCAAATTGTTCCATTAAATGGTATTTGTGAACATAACCAGCATCTAGGCAAGCTGTAGTTTAATAAAATCAGCTGCAAGTCATACAGATGAGCAGCTGTTGCCTCTACTCTCTTATATCACATTCTGCCTRATAATACTGCCATGTAAGACTGTTAGCACCACTAGTTTAACATCCTTTGACTCACTTCACTTAATAGCTTGGAGTAAATGTCCATCATCTTTCTGAGCTGGAATGTTAAAGTATCATGCATTATTCCATTCATGTTTCTATTTTTTTCAGGCAATAAGACACTGAATAAATTTTTTATCTTCCAGCTCCCTCTACTGTGCAAATATTTAAAAAAATAGAAGCTCGACGTTTCATTGTTTATAGCAATGTGAGAATGAATTTAAAGCTAGAGTTGTCACAGATTTAGAGCAAAAAATAATGCAAGGGGGAAAAAACTTATTTTCTCACTTTCTTTTGCATTCAGCAGCTGAATTTCGAGCTTGTTTTGTGCTTATATCCAGGAACCCAGGGTTATATACCTAATCTTCAAACCCTCCACAGCAGGCCATCCCACCACAGAAACTGGCCAAGTCTCACTAGAGCCTGTGAATACATCTTTAAAATCACAGTCACATAAAGCGTGGCATCAGTACACACAGAAATTGCATGCAGGAATCATGCTGTGATGGGGCTACCTCTGAGGACAAGAAGGTCAGCAAGCCAGTAAAAACAAAGACGCACAGCTTCTCACCATGGTAGGTGATGGATCCTGGGTAAGGAGAGTTCTCCAAATAACTGCAAAGGAAAAAWACAAGATTTCATACACTGAGTCTCAAATGTTGTGCTTTGTACAGCATAACTGATACTATAATGGCATTTCTACTTTATTAACAGAATATTATTGGGAAGCCAGCAAGCACATCATGATTTATTCTTGTATGGTACACAGTATTTCATCAGTAAGACATCAGCTATTTTCTAAAATGTTTAAGGGCTTTCCTAAAAAATTAAAGATCAAAGTGAGCCCGAGAGCACATTTGTACAAATGCACTTTCAGAACAGTTATCTCCGCTTCTGCAAGACTCAGCACAGTGCAAGGCACCCAATGCCAAGCAGAATGAGCAAAGACAGARTAGTTTGTCTCATGCACTAAAGTACCTTGAAGACACAACGGGCCCACAGATACCTTTTAGCTCTCAGCATAGCAGAATGAGCAAGCTTAGCTACCTTTCTCAATTTCCTTCTTCAGAAGCGGGGCATCAAATTTGGTCAAAACTGGAAAAAAAAAAAAAAAAAAAAAAAAAAAACCTCCAAACCCTAGAACCAAAAAGCCACAAAATCCTTAATGTCTTCTTTGGGCTTGAAGAAATACAAAAGGAATCTAAAGCTCATTTTTTCTTTCAAATTACCTGCAAGATGCCCAGGGTAGGGGTGCCCACAAGTCCCACTCTCAGCAAATGGACTAGATAACAACACCTGTTAAGTCAGGGTGTAAGCATATACAGCACCATCAGACTGAACACGCAAAACTGTCTGAGTGAGCATTTGCCAAAATCTGAGCATGTTAAGCAAGATGATGACAACCAGCCAGATTAAACAGGAATTACAGTGACTTTAGAAACAAAGCAGGAATACATAACTCTACAGGTGCAAAGCACAATTTCTGGGGTTAGTTATAGGTGTTTAGAAGTTTGTGGATGTTTACTAAGACTACGTAAGTGCCAGATAAACTGTAGTTTATCTGTTGTATTACTGATAATGATTCTGAATGCAATGGTTCATCAATTCTTGTATAATTACTTGTCATTAACAAAWCAGTAAACCTCTTCAATCCTCATTTGGTTTAAACTTCGTGAACCAAGCAGATTTTCCCTGCAACAACCAGAAAAGTCAAGAAACCAGCTCAGTTGTGCAGAATACTTCACTAAATCTGAGGGGTTATTTGGGATTACCTGTGCCCTCTCTTTATGTGATWTTTAGCTGAGATTTTTTAATTACCAGCAGCAGAATATATGTATGACAACAAATTACCCCTGCAATTTTGTTCACATCCTTGAAATACAGCATGATCCTTGGTTTTTCTACCATAATGCTCATTTCTTGGGTGGTATATAACAGTAAAAGGGATATTTATTGAGTTTGTTATTGTAGATGTTATTGTAGGCTGTAGAAGACAGCCCCAGCTGTGTTCCTATCTGAAATGAGAATTTCTTAGTGTTTGTCTGAACAAACTGTTCTTTTAGGAAAAACATCATTGTGCATGTTAAAAACAACAACAGTAGAAAATGCTACTATTTCTACCCACTCCTAGTACAAAACAAGCCTGCTAATCTCTCAGAGAAGACCAGACGAGGGGGATGTTTATTATTTATATAYACACACACACACACACACACATATATATGTATTTTATATCCTGGATTAGTGTAAACATATCCCGTACAGCATGTAACATGAGACACTGGTTGGAAACAGCATACCTGCAGTCAGAGCAGAGGGAATATTGCTGTAAGAGATGTTAATAAGCAGAGAAGATAGGAAGCAGCTGGGGGAAGCAGTGAAGGAACAGCTTGTACCTGATTACTGCAATGTCCTGAGCTGGTACCAAAAGGGAAGGGTGGACTCTAGAAGTAAAGCATTCAGGAATAGTGACCTCCCTGGCTAGGAGAAGTGACAGGCTGGGGGAGAAGGAGGGGATGGGCAGAAATTTTTCCTGCATTAAAGAAATACCGAGTATGCTAAGAAAAGGCCARTACTGACAAGTTTTCCTCTTCCAGGCTAARGACTGGAATCYTTTGATATGGGCTAGAATAACCAATAATTGGTGCTAATGTCAACACCATATCAACAATCTCAAGAGTCTTCAAAACCTTTATTACACTATGAGTTTCTAAAGCGCCTGTCCCTGTAGTATCTACACACCGATTCAAACCCCAAATTTTATCAGAAGCAGGGACCCTGATGTTTCTGAAGTATAGGCTACATTTCAAAGAGTTTATGAGGTATTACCTGTTTTCCTGATCACAAACCACCTCTCTTATTTCCATTCCTGCCAACATCTCAGCTATACCAATACGAAATTTTAAGAAGATAGCAATGTATTAAATTACTAAAAATAGTCACATTTAGGATTCTTATACTTCATTGGTTTTACCCATCAATCTGGGGAGCAATTGGGATACAAACATTTCCTTTGTATATTTTTTTCTGCCAAAAAGTTATGCAGCAGAAATAGAAACTTTAAGAATATAYATTTTGAAGTATTATGCATTGAAGGAAAATCATAATCTTTTCAACACTTACATTCGTTATCAGCAATCTCTTATGATGCTTTTTATTATACCTTTCTGCTTGGAGGAGTTTTGTATGTGGTATCTGAAATTCATATTGATCAGAGAAGATCAATAGATTCTAGAATTCTTTGAAAAGAGAAAATATCCTAGGAAGCATCAAAAATGGATCAAATCAAGTTACAGTTCCAGGTAAGCGATCCTTGAAATGTTTAATGTTTCAGCCTGAGCAGGCATGTAGAAAGTATAGACTCTTATTTTAAAACCGAGTGTAAAAAGTTGAGTTCTGACTTGCTCAAAAATGGTGTGGCTGTGAGACTTCTGGCCCTTGTTCTTTTCCAGTTCAGGTAGAAATAATGTGAGAAATATAATTTCAAAATTTAAGCCTGAAAAGCAATATTAAAGTATATTCATGCAAAACCTGAAGATACACACTATGTCTGTGATCAGTTATGAATACCTATATTAGCACAACATATCAAATCACTTAGGAATATAAAAGTGAATATACCTTTTACTGAGCATCAGTGAAACTTATGGTCCTGCTTCATTCAGAGCAGGTTAGTTGATACTAAGAAGAAAACAACAATAATCAGAAGCACAACCAGTCTGTAGAAACTCCTACAAAAAAAAAAAAAAAAAAAATCTCTGAAAAGTTAAAACAATTCTGCATCTCAAATAAATCTCAGGTCCCAAAAGAATTTTCAGCCCAATGAAAAAGAAAAACAAAATAAGAGATGCAGAACTGGCTCTGTGAGTGATTTGCACAATTCACAGCAGAGGCATTAGGAGAAAGAATATTTTAGATTGAATACATTTAATCTAGAAATGATTGAGACCGAAAAAAAAAAAAAAAAAAAAAAAAAAAAAAAAAAAAAAAAAAAAAAAAAAAAAAAAAAAAAGAAAAAAGAAAAAAGCCTGCCACCATCTTCTTTTCATTATCATTTTGGGAAGAAAATAAAGATTGGCTCATCTTTCATGAAGAGCAGCATAACTAGTTTTTGCTCTGGATAAACAATGGTGCTTACATTCTTGTGATATTACTGCATAAAGTCTCAACATCTTATTTCTAGAATGGAATTACCTTTAGGATTTTTTCTGCAAAAATTCTTGGGTACCTGTGCAGTGGCATCTCAGACAAACTAGCTTCAATGTACTTTTCTTTTAATTTGTTCTTGTTGAGCAAACAAATAAGGCAGAAGAGTAGAGGAGCAGAATTAACTTCCTGCTGCAGCAAATAACATTTCCAAATGGAGATAGTCCCTCAGAGAAATAAACATTTCAGAGTCGTTTTGCTAATGAATATTAATTACATCATTGCTTCAGAAGTGAAAAGCCAAAATATCTGTTTTCAAGTGGTTAACTCATAAAAATGCAAGGACCATGCAGACAATATTTCAAAGCTGGATAAATGAATCATTACCTAGTAAAGAAATCAAGAATTTGCTGAAAAGCCATTGCTTCAGTCATTTAAAGTTAAAGGTGTCATGTCTACGATGAAATCAGAAAGAGAAATAATGCAAGAAAGAGAGATCAAGAAGATATCACTTAAAAATTACCATCTGTAAATAGCATGAAACAGGAAAAGACAGGCAGGCTCAGTTGTTTAGGACATAGTAAGCCATATAAATGACAGGGACAATATTACAGATGAGAGAGCTTTTGATAAATATCCAAATGCATTCCCAAAGTCTTTGAGATCTCTTAGCTCAGGTAGGGCCCATCAYTACTACTTTCAAATTGAGCCAAGCACAGAGGATGAAGAAAAATCAAGAACTGTAAGTTGACCTAACTTACCCTTACTCCCTGTCCCAACATGTTTACAGCGCCAGTGGCCTTGCACTCCCACRTGTCCCAGTGGATAACTTTATCTCTTCCTGCTCTGTGCATGATCTCCGCATTTGGTATTTTTCCTCGAACTCCAAAAAGGCTCACCAGCCTCTCCAGTGCTGTCAAATCCRTCTGTCCAGGGATTTTTATCACACTCAGCTCTAGCTCTCTCTATCCAAGAGCCCCCCTAATACTTTCTCAACTTCTACCTTAGCAATGTGCCCCTAAGGTAGGGGGAGAGTATTCCCAGAGTCTGCAGTAATGTCAAAGTGCTCTTGGGCTGTCCAATTTAAGCTTTACTTTGCCTTGTGCTTTACTGAGCACATAACATAGCCTTGTTATCATGTCCTTTGAGGCAACAGTCAGCACAAAATTCAGTGTCTTTAACCAGTTCAGCAGAACTTGACAATGGAAGGGGGCCCATGACTTATGGATTCCACCTGTTCTGAAGCAGTTAGGTTAATCTGTCTCTTCCTCTAAGAGCCCACCAAGTGAYCAATAAATCAGTAATTTCAAATCTTTTTAAATTTATAAAAGCAAAGTCATGAAGATGCTCTCTTTTTTCAACTTCTTTAATCCCCAAATTACTTAGAGATAACTCCAATTCTACAAGCGGATTTTTGAGGAGACTTTWCACAATAAATGGGTGTACAGATTCCCAGAGGGAAGCCCCTTGCACATTGTGAAATGTTGCTCTGCAGGCAAGTTGCTAGACAGCTATTGACAAGGTGTCTTGCAAGGCATAGACAAGTCCTGCCACTTTCAAAAATTCTGGGGACTCAACACCAGACCTTAGAGCAAAGAGTATAGAGGAAATTGCACGTGGAGTGAGGACATACTGGAGTTTCTTTTCCCTCCTGGGGTTTTGTTCCCCCACAGAAATGAACAATTTTATTATTCTGGATTCTCACATCCCATTTCAAGAATGTCAAAGAACTCAAAACATAGCTTATATACTAATTTTTATTCACATTAAGTCAAGTTAATTTGATGATCACTTACTATGACCTGAAATCCAGTCTTCTCTATACTGGAATAGAGCAGAAGTTTAACTACACCAAATAACACAATTAGTGTAAGCCAAGAAACTAAAGAATATTAGCCACTGGTAAATCTGCAAGAATATCATCTGTTGTATGTCCTACAATGGAATCTTACTAAGGTTTAAAGCAATCACAGGGTGTGCAACTTTAAAAACAGGAGTCTTCAACAATATATCTCAATATACACATATTCCATCACAGTTGCGTTCCTACCACTTCAGTCCAGTGATTGGCTTTACTACTGAGAGAAAACAGTGCTAACCCTTTGTGGATCTTCCCTGTCCTAGACTTTCCTTGTCCACTCCTGCCTAGCCTAGCTTGTAAGAGAAACTGAAGGGATCCTAAGGACTGCTGAACAAAGACCCTGGAAAATAATTATTTTGAAAAGATTGAGGAAGACATTTTCTTAGCTAACAGGCAGGGTATAGATAGCAGGCTCCAGTTAAAATGAAAAATGAGCTCCTAATAAGGATAATAGACMGGCAGGATTGCTAACTAGAAAGTATTCATCTTCAGTACCATACAGATAAAGGTATTAGAGACAACAATTAAGTTTGCAGAGGAAGAGAATTGTTCAAATCAATCACAATTAATAAAATCTTAAAAAGAGACCAAAAGAAAGACTAATACTGGTTAAAAAAAAAAAAAAAAAAGACCAGACATTTAAAGCAAATAAGTAATAAAAGACTGACATGACATCATGACCATAGGGTAAAGGTCAAGCAAGTGCATTTTTAAGCTCATTGAAAAAAAAATTTTTTTTGCAGTTCTTATAAATTGAAAAGTACTGTATACAAATGGCTTTGATGAGACAAAAAGTGATTAAGTACAAAGACTAGAAGATGGAGATCTATAAAGTTACTGTATAAGTCTTTACTAAAAAGAGCTAACRTCTTTTTATCTTTTGATAATTAAAAATAGACTGAAAGTATTGAAAAATATTGAGTAGGAAATCAGTCCACAATAGTTTGAGGGAATTGGGCTAAATGACTTCCATTTTTCTGTCATAATACGCACTTTAACAAAAGCCARGGTGACTCTCTGAACAAGGAGTCTTCCAGGAAGAATATAAAAGATGCTGAAGATAAAAGCCAAGAGGGTCAGAGCTAGAAAAAAGACTCTGCTCAGATTTTAAAATATTGTGCAAACTGTTGAAAAGAGAGAACGTATTATAAAGGCAAAGCTAGGGGAAGCTATTTTATGTGGCTTATAAATCAATATAATAGAGACAAGAGAGTCAATGTAAAATTGATCAGTTTTCAAAACTGACTAAACCAAGGTTAGTCTAATGGTTTTATAAACAAGATAACAGAAGACGAAAACCAACAAAGTGAACAAAAACAGAATAAATTTTGAATAAAAGTCTCTAGGAGTTTGGGGGTTTTAGTCACGGTCTCAGACTGAATTGAGACTCAGTCTGAATTGATAACTTATGTTAAGCACAAGTCAAGTTCGAGCATTTCAATACTAGCAAAAAGAGAAGAGGCACATTTTTCTCTCATTTTTAAATCATTATTARCAAATGTGCATATTTGGAAAAAAATACGTCTTGAGATCTAGTTTTAAATTGGAGTTTTAATTTCCATGGGAACAGTATTTCCAAGAATGAGCACTACACATATAGTTAGAATAAATAACAATAATTAACTGATGAAGTGAATCTGGAGCAACAAAATCATGTGGCTTATAAAGGAAGAGCAAAAAGTGCTTCTATTCATGCACTAGTTACTCCACAGGTGGCCTATTTCCTTCATCTGTAAGGATGAATAGGTAAAGGTAAGGATGAAAGGTAAATTTCATACAATGCATTTTTCTGTTCAACTGATGTTCGTAGGCTTCCTGACATGCAGTGGAGAAAGTAGCTAGCAAAAGTTGCACAGGTTTCAGTAAGAAAATTGAAAAGATAACAAAGAAAGTAAGAATCAGGACAGGGAAGGAAACAGGAAAATACCTACTACAGTAAAAAACATAGCRATCAGAGTTTGAAAGCATTAGCTAAGCAGTGAAGTAAGTCAAAACAACCCTCCAGCAAATTTAATATAAAGAAGTAAATCAAATAGAATTACAAAGAGGGTTAAGAAAAGGAAAATTTGCTTGGACTGAGCAACAGAAAAAGAAATAATTATATCCTAAAAACCAAATATCACTATGACAAGCCTGGAGGTCCAACCAATACTTAATTACACAAACCAAAGAACAGCTGTCAAGGTGATAAATGCCAGAACTATTCAGTACCATCCAGTGGCTAAAACAGGAAGATACTTGACTTTTATCGGATCTGCTTCAAACTGAAAGAATGCTAGCAAGCAATGTGATCAGTCTGTAAAGCACCGGAAGACAAAACTGAAAGGATTCAGACCCATATACTGTTAAACAGTGCATTCACAGATGACTGGAAACAYTGAGATCTTAAAATCTCATGACATTTCAGATCTGAAAGAAATATATTCAAAGGAGAACAAAAAGAGAATGAGATTAAGGCAAGGATATGATTTATTTAAGGAACAGTTTTCTGATCTGAAAACTCATGCTACAGTTAGAGCCACAATTCCCTTAACAATAGGACAAAAATACAATAGGAAGAAAAATCTTAAGATACAGAAGAACTCTTCCAAGTGTTTTATAACAGACCATTTGTACGTAGAAGTGCAGCTCCATCTAAAGACTTTAAATAAACACAGTGATTGAGATTCAAATTAATATTGTATTCATGTAGTTTGGTATTACATCCATTTCCCTGGCAGACAAACTAAGCAGACAGGTCACACAACTAGCCTTGACTGTACAGCAAACTATTTACAATTGAAGATGGTAGGATTCAAAAAGCCTTCTTTCTAAGCCTCTTCAGACTCCTCGAAAGTGGTTTGCAGAATAACCTCTATATTTAGTGCAAAAACATGATCAATGTAGAGGCAATGACAACTGAGCTTTTAAACACAACATGGTCATCTTATAGYCTTCCTTACTAAACTCGTCCCTGTCTCCCACAGTTAAAAATAAAACAATGTATTTTCTTTTTTTCACTTGGGAACCAAGAGAGTTTATGTCCCTGTGGGGAACTGAAGTTCTAAATAATTCACTTGTTTGGTATTTGAGTTACCACAAACTTAGGCCTAAGTTCTTGCTTCCTGTTGGCTGCCAGTGTCAATCTTGGAGCACTCAGCCAAAYTTACTCAGCTTTTGCCATTTTACCTAACCACTCTGGCTTGCCCTCTCAAAACCCAAACGTCACATTTGCATTAGCATTATGATGAAGTGCATAATGAAATGCATTCCTAAATAGAGCCAAGGATATTTTCTATTAAACACCAGGGAAGGGCTTAAAAGAAAGGTTGTTAACAATATAAACTTAATAAACACCCACGATAAAGATAATGTTTCCTACTTYCAAGCACAGTTCTTAAAATGTGGTCTAGGGTGATGTCTCAGAACTCCTTTTCCTCTTGATGGAAAATGCTTGCTACAATATCTCTGAAAACTACATCTGACTAAACAGTTGTTGAGTTGTTGCAGAGTTGGGTCTGGGCCTACACCYTGAATGTTATTAAGAACTGAATAGGGCAGGAGGCATGAAAAATGCAGTGCTCAGAGAGAATTCAGGCTTTCCCTACAAGAAGGGAAGGGTAAGTACCAAGATTTCTTTGTAGTTATTTCAGTGACTCACTGGAGGTTTGCAAATAGAAATACCTGAGTGTAGCTTCACCTGTTTAACCTAAGCGAGCAAGATTTGTTCACAAATTATGAATAAACAGATAAAAGAATACCTTGAGGTCTTTCCATGATTCCAAATAGCTTACAAGTTTACATTAGAAAGTGATGCAGTTACATTCAGTAAGCAAGCATTTATTAGAATGACCTTGACAGTATGACTCAAATAGCTTTACCATCACATTTATCAAGAGTGAACTTACCCTTCCCTTCCTCCTCTGCTTCTCTCTAACCATAAAGATCAAATATGTTTAAAAACGTATTTTAAACATCCCGTTGATAATGTGTAAAGTAAACCTTGGCATAATATAAACAAAAGAAAATAATTACTATTTTACTGTTTGGAATGGTTAGTTCCTTTGTAGTGGAAGAAAAATAGATCAGTTTGTAAGATGGAGCACATCCTTTCTTGGTTGACTGGGAAGAGTTCAGACTTTCCTCTGTAAGCAAAAACTGCTGCAGAGTTTTTCATGATGCAGATATGCCCAGGGAGCACACACTTAGGAAGAACTCAGCTCTGATCAGCTGACAAAAACTGCTGCATCCTGAAGAACTGGTCAATATGCCCTTTTCAAACACTGTTTTATAAGGTTATGACCTGTTCACACTGACCAGTATGAAGTCTTACTTCAAACCTCTTTCTAATCTATTTTTCGAAAATGACTTGCTTAAACACAGTCTGGTTTCTAGTATGGACAGGACAGGCTAGCAGACTCTTATGCAGCACTCATAGTGTTAACCTAATTTTAATGAATACAATCTTTTCACCTTGTTTCTTCCCCCTGTAAAATTACTGTAACTGCTTAAAAATAAAAGTAGAAATAAGACAGAGGTTTTCTTTCTAAAATATAATAAAATCACAGTGCTGGAATTCAGAGGTGATCTAACTCATTCTCTGGTACCCAAAGGCAGGAATCACAATACCTACATCATTCCTAGCTGATATTTGTCTCATTCTTAAAGATCACCAAAAATGAAAGCTTCAAAACTTTCTCAGTTTCTTTCAGTACTTCAGTATCTTTATTATAGAGCATTTTCCCCCCCAAAAAATCTAACCTGAATTTCCCTTTGTTACAATCTAAGCTCATTACTTCCTCCGCTGTCCATTGTTGATAAGGGGAACAGGCTGGAAAAGAGCCAAGAGCTGTAGCTTCAGCTAGTGCTTTCAATGACTAATAGTCACTTTAAAAAAAACACCTTACAAAGAGCTCGCTGATATTTTACACAAAGTTAAATGCTAGTATGTCAATATGTCAACCCTGACAACTGCTTATAATCCTTTATTTGTGTGATACATATTGAACTGATACATATTGAACATAATATTGTCAGACACTCTGTGGTAGTGGTCATGAGCAACTTTTCAAAAGAGACTAAGGAAATAATACATTAAGCATGGGGAAAACTTGATAAAGCAGACAAAAGGAGAAACAGAAGGCCTTTGGTAGAAATAGCTTACATGATTCTTTTTTAAAAAAAATATTTTTAGAAACAGATCTGTACACTAAAATCTGTGTTGGAAGCTAGTATTTTTAAAAGTTCAGAAGAAATTGGTTTCAGGTCCTGTTTTTGTAGGAAGGTTGATCCAACCCGTAGATCTCCACAGAGGGAAAGCCTATGAAGTCTTCTGCAGGCAGATGTGAATTCACCATGCTCATGCTCCACGGCAATCAAGAAGCTGTATAGTTACAGTAGGCGTGGTAGTTAGCCCATATCTGCCTAAAAACACTATGTATATAATCAGAGTTCAAGGGCAGTGAGTTGGCTTAGGGAATCAACAGTCCCTTCACTTCATTTTCTAAAGGGCCTCAGAACACAAAACATATGGGGTAAAGCGTTACAGAAATGTTGGCCGAGAAAGTGCTGAAGTAACTAGAAAAATTTGTAATGAGAATGCAGAAATTACATAGCCTGGAAATTCTGAAATTCTGTAAAGAATAAGCTTGCCTTAAGATAAAAAAATAAAAACATACTAAAAACCCAGGAAGGTACAACAGAAAACTGAGATGCAGTTGCTCAGCTACTAGCATAATCATCGTTTTCTCTGACAATTTGTGGTTTTAATAGCATGATGTAGCATGACGACATCCATCTGCACAACAATAGCTGTAGTAAAAAATGTATTTGTTACAGACAAGATAGGTAATAAAAATATTTTTAAACAAGAAAATATTATTTTAGAAATGGAACCATTACAGTGCAGCAAAAGCTATGAGGTGCCAATAAGGCATTCTTAACAGATGAGACTAATTTGCAAACTAGGTTGCTATATGCTGTATATTACACCTATGTAAAATCGTAAGGAATTTTTTTATAAACAAAAACATGCCAGACTAAATTTGTATATAGAGAGTATAGCCAAAGTATATACACATAGACATCAGTACATAGCAAGAGTTTATACAAACCAGATTGTTTCTAGAACAGYAGGGTGGGAAGAACATAGCAGGGTGTTTTAAAAAGTCTCACAGCTCTGGCAGAGGAATCATTTCAGAAAGAGAGGAGCAATATACTAAACATTSCACTATCTTCATAAATACATATGCACCTACTGCATAGGAAAGCCCACTACATTTTCTTTCTCATTGCCTGTAAGGCTCTACTGCTTTCACAGCCTCTCCAGACTGGGCACCTCGTGCTTCTCCATCATGTAAAGGTTTCACATCTCTGCTGACATCTCCCAAGCCCTGCCCCCAGGCTTTACCCTCCTGTTCCTCYTCTTCCCTATTTCTTACACAAACTCTGCTCATCATTCTTTTTTCAATATCCTGCCTTTTATCCTTAATTTGATTGCATAAAGATTCTGCATGCAAGAAAAGGAGCAGGCTTGGGATATTACCTTCAGGAGACATTACTAAGGCCACGTAGGTTTTTATTACCTCTCTTCTCCAGTTCTAGAAGGTGGTGCTCTTGTCACTCAAGGAGGTTTCTTGTCAGCTTTACTGTTGCTTTGATTCCATTGAGCAAGACCACATTTTTCTGGACTTGGTCTACTAATACCGTAAAGAATACAGCTCTTGTATAACTTCACCTACATTTATAGGTTAATATGCAACAATATCATTTTCAGTAAAGAGCTTCAGACTATCTGTAATTCCTGTAAAATGTGAAACTCAGTTGAATGTGCTTATTCCTGACAGAAGTTTACAAGCACAATAGTAATATGTACCTGTTTACTGTCAAGAGGGACAAAATTAAGATTATAAATCTTTTGAGACACCAGTAGAAGCCTCACAAATGACTGAAGTGTTACTATAAAAACATGCCTCTGACAATATTAGTGATAAGAAACAGGTGTGTGGAGAAAGATATAGTCACTCTAGCTGAGACTGTAAACATTTTCCATGGAATACATTGCCATTCCTACCTCTTGGTGCACTGTGGATTTAAAATGCTCATAAAATGTTTCCTGATTCAAATATAGCACAAAAATTTCCTGTGGGAAAACTGAGTGCAAACCAATTTGCTGTAATCTGTTACCACCGTAGATGGGTGGAAACTCAAGTGAGAATATCATGAAACTTTTGGTGGCTTTTCCGCTGATGAATCTATGCAGTTGTTCCTACCCTGAGAGGACTCTTGAAATCAAAGAAAAGTTTCAAGGTTTCTTAAGGAATGGTGAAATCTCAGATGGGATTTCATGAAGCTTGACTTACTCTACAGAAGCGCCACCTAAAAGCAGCAGCCAATTTAAGCACCTATGCAGAAGACGATGCAACAGTTAATTACAGAAAATCCTACCCCTGATTTCAAACTGAATCTTACCTTTTTCCTATAAATACCCCAGCTATCTTCACAACAAATGCATTGTGAAAACTTAGGCATAGATTTTTTTTCATTTAAGGCTGACAGTAAGTCCTCTTATTTTGCTAATAAAATGCTGAATTAACTGAATGTTTTGGGTCTATCAACTTAAAATGGCAAAATATTCTGAGGCACATCACCACTAGCTACATGTTTCTCTATCCAGTAATTTGCTGGCTGGATGAAAAGTGACCTGCCATTTTCCTTAGAATATRTATTTAAAGTCATGATTAGCATATGTGGAAGTTTATAAAGACAATTTAATTCCAGTCACAAGTGAGCTGCCAATAATCTAATGAAATGAACTGATTTTGAGAAAAAGTTTTTACAAATACAGTGYTCAGTTTGATGGGGGTAGGTGAAGGTCAAACATAAAAAATGCAGTGGAGAACCCGCAGCTCTTTAGTTATCTAAATAAACTGGTGTTTAAAACAAAGCCTGACTTCCACGTGTAGTTTGACTGCCTGACCTCTACTACAGAATAGGATGATGGCTTTTTGAGAAGTGTGGTATAGATTAGCCCCTGCATTTGCACAGGGTAAGGCAGTTTGTGATACCTACTCCTACAAGCACAGATCCACTTGAAGTAGGAAACTGATAGTGCAAGATGTGTGGCCAAATGAAAAAAATAATTGAGAAATAGATACTGAAAAGAAAAAATGTCAGCAAAAGCTGGTGTCTTTTGTCATTTTTTTTACCTCTTGCTCAGAGTTTTGTGACTATTTGAATGAGAAAGGTTTCTACAGATAGACATATCAAAAAAGAGTATACGTTTAGCTCAAGTGCTACAAATATGCTAGCACCAACCTTTTAATACCTCAGTTTGTAATTTTTGAAGGAGACTGCTGCCTAATTAAATATGACAATTTAATTTTTTTTCTGGTAAATACAGTTGACAAAACCATTAGAGATTTCTCTTCTCCATATCTCTCCTACCCACTAAATTAAATACCTAGAAYCATTCTTTCCTAGATTAGTGAAATTAATTAGATAGATAGATTAGATAGAGTTTCCTATTTGTGAAACAGCCTAATTATTTTGCCTAGTCATGATGAAGCAGTTATGAAAATTGCAATGTGGAATCAGAAATTCAAAGGAGATCAGAGAAAGAGGCTGTACAAGGTGTAAACTGTTAAAACTGTGTTTACTGTAGGAAGTAGTCAAGCAAAGCACTCACAGCAAGAAACACTCCTCAATTAGTTGTAAGAGGGAATGTTTCCATGGTTCATAAACCCACATGCAAATCCAAATTTCAAATCCAAACTTGGTGCTCCTATTCGAACCTTCATAGTATGCAAATTGTGAATGTTACTAGAGTATTCTGTCCATTAAATATTAAAATTGCTACACTGATGTGGGTAGTATAGGTTTGCATAAGGTTTCTCTTTGTCTGGACAATAGATTTTCTAGATTTAAAAGTGATGCTTATAAAATGGAATGGTAGAAAACAAATACCCAAAATCCAAGTCTTCATGGGTTTATCTAAAATTCAGAGAGATGGACCCATAGAGATAACCACTTCCTGCATTTTACACAATTGAAAGAAACGTTTTTCATGAAACAAGAATGGCTGGCAGCCCCAGCTCAGCAAATGTCATCACTTGGAAGAAAACACATGCCAAACATATGCAAGTAGAAAGGCTTCTGCTGGCTAGTTCTTAGTAAAGGTTTGTGTCAAGGGAGGAGGGGGAGAAAAGAGCAGTGAAAAGGAGGCAGAAGAAAAAAAATAGACACTGCCATAGTAAAGGCACTTAGTTCTGGAAAAAAAGCCTTCAGAGGGCTTTTTTAGACCTATCTGGTTAGCTAGGGGAACAAGGACCAAAAATATTTGACTCTTAAACTGTTTGGGGATTTGGGACTTGGTACACTGTTTTAAAAAGTGCATGGTTGCATTTTAAATTTTTTAACCAACAACAATATTTTATCCTTATTTTTTTGTTTACTTGAAAGAATCTACAGTTCTGTCTAACTGTCCATGTCAAAAGGGCTAACAGTTCCTAGTCATCCTTGATAGATAAAATTAGATATTCCCTCAATATTCCTAAGATCATATTTTAGAGAACAAGCCAGGGTAAAGATTTAATGTTTCTATGCTTAAACTTCTGATGTTTTCAAATGTCTCCAGTTTTAGAAAAATAGTGCCAAGGAAGCTGAATAGCGCAGTGAGCTACTTYGTTCATTTATATTCAGCACTGACAAATTCAGACAAACGTGTTACATACCTCAGCAGGAAAAATGTTTTTAAATGTCCACATATACACTCTTAATTCTAATCCATAGAAGTCACTGGCAGTTTCTAGCTTAGGATTTACTTTTAAATGGATGTGCAGAGTGAGCTCAGAACAGGTTGGCAAACTGATATTACTGTTCAATTATATGATTATTAATGATTAGACTTTGTAATGTGCTCCTATTTAAAACTATACCTGGCCCCTTGGTATATTCAGTTATGATTCTGATTGGGTTTATATATATATCTACTCCTGGTAGCATCATCTTACACAATTATTTAGTGACTGCAATGAAAGCACACACCAGAAAAAAATTAAGAAAAAATACAAAGAGTAAGTGAGTCAGTAATATTTTTAGCTCAGCTGATGTGTCTGGAGTYATTCTCATGTGATCAAGAATAGAGCTACAGCAGCAGCTCACCACAATCAGAAAGAGTAAAAGCATTAAGATTTTGGCAGTGTTGTTGGCTGCAAAAAGCTCTTTCATTGACACATAGTGCCCTTTGGCACTCATGGGYAGACTTACTGAGGCCAAGCAGGCATATATATGACCTCTCTCATGACTTTTGCCTTAGACTTGGCCAGAGGAAGTTAAGAACATGGGATGAAAATAAACACATTGTGGAGAATACTTAATAAACAGTGGTCTTCCTCTCTCCTCACCCTGATTCAGAAACCCGAAGAAGAGAAATAAATTATTCATTTCAAAGTATGAATAGACTTAAATGCAAGGATAACTAACCTCAATACACTTACACAAGCATCTGTATTATCACCATTTTCATGTTTAAAGTAACTATTTCTTAAGCATAGTGCAGCCTAAAACCAGTAAATTATTGTAACTGAGCAAGAAGCAATCAACAATAAGTCTAAAGTTTTAATATTACCCTTTAAAGGGGCTAGAAAAATGTAATCTAGGAAGGGCATAAAAGTCTTAATGTTTATTTCTGTCCACATATCAGTACAATGGTACTTTTGAAAAACAAGCTACTCAGACAGACAGCTGGCTAGGGTCTCTCCCGGTATCGGACCTCTGCTCAGCACAGGAAACAGGATGGAGAGGCCCAGTCTGTTACAGTTTCCCGATACTCAGGTCTAGTGGGCAAAGGCCCCAGCCTAACAATACTARGGAGCATTTATTTTCATTTAAAATATCTCACACCACTAGAGGACTGGCATAACGGAGCCAGTCAAAACRGAGCAGGTGGCAAAGGGCTTCGAGCAAGCACTTGGGTGATAGCAACAAAACATGCTGCTTGTGCACCAAACAGCTTCATCCTCAAATCTTGATCAGCAGTAATACGTTTTCTCTTAAGCTGTGTTATAAATAAACGTTGGCTTTCTTCTACTTTAAAGCAGACAGATCGGGTGCTCTGGTCAAAAACCTACCACCAGCAACCCCATCCCAAGTGGAGGAGTTGTGCTACCCCCACCATGGAGAAAAGGCTTTCTGCTGTGTAGGAGTGGAACCCCCCTGAGAACAGATCTTTCCCAGTCACCTCCACGCTGACACCAGCAGAGGAGAGCAGATGCTGCAATTGGTGTCTACCCCTCAACCTCTAAAACAGTTGGCCCATGTTGCCTGATCAAGATGATGGAAAAAAGTGAATTCAATAACCAGAGCAATTCACAGCACAGGGAGAAAATATAACTTCCAATAATTTTAAAGTTTTCTAAAACTGCATGTTGTATTCTTTCATATGCTTCCTCTTATTTTTATTTCTGGGTATTTGTTATATCTAAGCGTGTTTATGAACAGCTTTATCTGCCTGCCCTGACTCCAAGGCTTGACAAAAACTAATAAAAACATACTTTAAAACACAGGAAGGTCACTATTAAACAATTTAAAATCAAAACCAGAAGAGAACTAAAGGTATACAGGACACAAGAAAGAAAACACAGCAATGGAAAAAGTAATGAGCATGTTCTTCATTACATTGTTGTGTCTTATATGGAGCAGTTAGCCAATACTCAYGGCCATTTGTCTGAAAACAAGTGAATTTTTAGACACTAATAGTATTGTTATTGACAAATAATGGACACGAAGTCCTGCTTTCTCAAACACAATGAAGAAAGCAGATAATTTCTTTGCTTAGAAATCATGATGCTTAACACTTTAAGCAAGCTCTTCACCCCAAAATCTCATGGGTATARATATGCATCCCCTATGAACAGACTTGTGTCATTCTTCTTTCTCCCCCATCAGAGGTTACCAACCCCTTATACTAACACTGAACGCTGAGCTGTTTGTGTATCCACTCCCTAAGACAAAGTCTACGTTACCAAGAAGCCCAAAAGCTGATTAGAGGTCCCAGTCATCACACTATACACATTCCAGGGGCTTTACATGCACTGAATGCCAATTAGCAACCAGAGTGCACGAGATACATTGCTGGAGCACGTCTTCCTGTTTTGTTTCTTCCCAACGGAACCCAACTCACGTACTTTGAGACTGCTCTGCAACGGGAAGCAGTAAGGGTGCACAATCAGGAGATTGTTATTCACTTACCAAAAAAAAAAGCACGTACTTTAGAGCTGAACTAAAACACTAACACAGATACACCCAGAAGGAACTGAGATCGCACATACTTACTATTGCAGCCATTTAAGCTAACCCAGTCTAAGGCCATCAACTTCTTCAGCTGGCACAGGTTCACCCAAAACAGGACACCTTTCCAAATCCTGTATCTTTCATTCTTTTAGATTTAACTCACGATCTCTTTCATGAGCTTTAGTAATACCAGTCCGCAAATTAGTATCTTAGTCCACCCACATGTTCAACCACGGAAGGAACACCTTCATGCCAAACTGAAGCAGGATTTTCCACTTTTTGCAGCTGAACTGGCATGCCCATCAGCTTGGAAGTCTAAATACATCCATCAGTTGGAGATTCCTTTAATAATAGGCTCCATAAATTCCAACAGAATAAATATACTTATGGAGAAAAATTAGTTCAAAACAGTAGGGTTTGCAATAGAAGCTCAAACCAAATCAAACTCAGGAAAAGATTAGACACCTGCTATGCTCAGAAAAATAACTTTTGAAGAGTAGGCCCTAGACAATGGCAGGCTTTCTGGCTGGCCAGCCAAAGCAACTTCTGCTGCTTTAGTCGGTCCTCTTTGCTTTTGCCCTCTGTTTTTCCTTCTCTCTGCCATGGAAAATACTGAAGAGGATTTATATGTCCTAATACACTTTTAAGATTAATCCCTAATGTTTAACTTGCTGGCTTTTTAGAGATAATTTAATGTGAATTAACTATTTCCCATGTTTTAATCCTGATTATGTTATTTTCAACAGAAAAAAAATCTTGTGTATATCACAGAATCACATAATATGTTATTGAATATGTTATTGAATAAATCATCCATTTTATTAGCTGTTGTAACTAAGGCTATATATTTTAGTAGTTAGTTCAGTGTTGATCAATACATTGAAAGATGTTGCCTTAAGTAAGATTTACACAAAAATATTTTTGTGCAAATAATGCAAATGTAATTCTTGAGGCAAAGTATATGTTTGCTAAGTCACTTACATTACAAAGATTAACTTTTTATAGATTTGTATCTATTTTAATGCAATGCTGAAGAATATATTTAAACCAAAAAGGTCAATATCTTTGTAAATGTATATATAGCAAAAAGCTAAGTACACAAACCATTCCAAATACCTAGTTTTAGATACAGAATATCATGTCCTACATTAACTTGCATTTTTCTTTTTTTATTGTGCTCTTGGAATAGTATTAAGTAGGTACCTATTATTCTACAGCTGTCATTTAAATTTTGCAGTATTACACTTTTATCCAACCTTTTTAAAGTTTTCTTTAGAGTTCAGATTATATTCTCCATAGTCTCTTATTTTTACAAGCTGAGGGCATATTCATATTTAGGAACGATTTTTTTCCACACGCAATGAATAATAAATTGTGTGTGCTGTGATATCAATCTTTTAATAAAAATGTATTCTAAAAACGTAATACAACAATACTGATGGCTTATTATATGATGTTGTTATGTTCCACTGGTCTTTTTCACAAAAATCCAACATATCATATAAACAAAAGTAATTTCATGAATTTCTTTGTTTTAAAAGTCAATTCCAGTGACGGGAAAATAAAGTAATAATGAAAAATATGGTTCACATTATTTGAAAACACAAATGAATACCATTTAAAGATTGCAACAAATTCTATTTGTTTTTGTAGCACAAAGCAGAATGAAGGCTTACGTATAATTTCCTGCTCTTTCATAGAAGTAAATATGCTTTAATACATGCTCTTCAACATATAAAAGCATAAATACAGAAAAGGGTTATTATGATTTATGTCTATTTTATTCTTTGAGGTGAAACTTAACTCTGTTTGCATAACAAGACAGCTGTACTTAAAAGTACAGTAGGCTTTCTCTCTCTGCAATTGCTCATGAAATTTTTGGTGACCCTGCTGTGAGGTAAATTAGTTTACACTGGAATAAACTACAACACAGTGATTGGTTTTGAGTGCAGGAAGCCCAACACGATGCTGCAAGATTAACGACATTGTTGGTTAGTCTTGGGTTGCCACGGACTTAGAAAACTGTGTTTGCTACCATCCTGCCACAGCTATAAAAAGTTGCTTTCTCATTCTCCTCTCATACATGAGTTAAAAAAAAAAAAAAAAAGTAGTAGAAGCCACACTACTTAAAGTATTAAAAGATGGTGAACTGTTTAGCCTACAGTAGATATGCCAGGTGCTGGCAGGAATTACACTTAATGTCTATTTTCTGAACATAATGTTCTGTTCAAAATATCCATGCTTTAAAAGAGATATTAATATTGATAAGATGAGCTCTTTTTTCTCCCCTGATGTTATATGTCAACACTCAATTAAGTTCAAATGACTGCTTCCCTCCATCTTTCACAAGATTCCATTATAGAAGGACTACAGAATAGAATTAAAAATAAAAAAATAGAAAATAAAAATACTTTCATCATGTTCAGAGGACATCAAAGCATTATCATTCAGAGAAGCTGGTACAAGATCGCATTCACATGTGAGATCCAGAGGCTCTAGAACAAAGTCTATACTGGGAAGGTTTAATAAAACAATTTCTTAGCAATTTTGGAGGGGTGAAATAGAACTGTGGGAGGCTACAGCTCTTCTTTAGAAGACTTCTTTAGAAGTCTAGCATATTTATGCTGTTCTCATACTAAGATACTTCCACCATTTCAGTGGAACAGAAAGGCATATTTAGATCCATGGGATGATAGTTTAATGCTTCTTAGAAGCTATTTTCAGTTGTTCAAAATTATGGGAGAAACTGTGCTGCAAAGGATCAAAATTTTGAAGGCACATGAACAAAATATGCAGCTGAACAGCAAAGGAGAACAAAGCACAGGAAACAAAAAAGCAAAAGGTGATGGAGACATTGTTAAAAAAGGTAAATATCTGAAAATACAAGAGCACAAAACAGAGAGATAATTGGAGTTGATTAATCAAAGATAGAATGGTATAAACATTCATATTTTTTTCAGTATAATTCATCTCTCCAGAATAAAATGTAGTAGCGTAAACAGCTTGAGGAGTGCATTATCTTCATGGAGCATCATTCACAGAAGCCCTATTCTCTATCTTTCAGTCCTAAGAAGCAATTTTTTCCTCAAAAGGCTTCAAGATATCAGAAATAACTCAGGTGCAAGTCCTACCTAGAGAAAACACTTTTGATTACAGCCTAATTAGCACTTCCACTCCTTCCAAGAGTAAATCTGCACCAGCACATTCCACAGTTTTCAAGTAGGAAATATCATTTTAGCATGCCATGCCAAAATCAAGTCAAGTTGGAAAATCTCAGCTTTCAGAACACAGATCCTTAACTTTTCTTTACTTTTTCCCAGTGGAAATAAAGAAAATACTTTGATTTTTGTAAAGCACTGTGAACCACAGAGGAAAGTGCTAAATAATGTATACTATAAAATAATTTATTTCAGCACAGCTATTGCATTCTTACTGAACAGGTCCTCCATCTGAGTATCTGTAAACTTAATAAAAAGTTTATATGTAAGAATAACATACTGCTCTTGTAAGGAAGCTGTGCTATGAATCATAAAAAGCTTCTTTATAGAATATACTTCCAGATTTATTAACCACAGCTTAAAAGTGATTAGACATTGGGGCTTAGAAATAAGTGTCAATCCTCTTGCCTTACACAGGAGAAAAGCAAGTGTTGAAAAATCACGAGAATGAAAGTGCTTAATTATTGGATAACATACATACAGTAAGTAAGTTCTTAAGAAAAACAACAAAATACTGCACGTAGCTTAGAAATATTATCAGCTTGCCAGGAGATCAGTGCTGAGAAAGGCCTTTCTCATAGGGAAGCAGAAGCATGGGGAAGTCCCAGCTGAGGCCTGTGGAACTCCTAAATAGGGCTGCAGTGAAGAAAATGTAAATGAAATAGCTTTGCCATCCTTTAAATAGACACCACATGTACATTTTCTTGAGCAGTGAAGCCCAAGCAGCCTCACTGGCTAATGAAAGAGCAAAACCCCTTGTCTGACCTGAAGCTTGCTAGCTCATTCACAGCACGGAGCAGTAGCCTCATATCTCAGCCAGAGTAAACCTGACTACATGGCATAGTGCAGCAGCATTCAGAGTTGCAACAAGAAGTGAATTTATAGCAAGACCCAAAGTCAGCATTAAGAGACCCGCTGGAGGATTGATCAGATCACCATGCTGCGGGCATCTCTCCAGGAACACAAAAGGAAGAGCCAAGCATCTAAAACGGTATTCACACCATTAAAGAAATAAGAAAAACCTACATATTTGCATTCAAAGCATTAGAGATTTAAAATACACTGGGCATAACATTTGCATGTGTTGGATCAAACATCCTTTCCTCCATTCTCAGAAGACTCAAGATTGATAAAAAGGTGACTTAAGAAAAAAGAATATATATAAACAAGTGCAACCCTTTCAGTGTCTATAAATAAGCACAGACCTTTTAGTATCTTTCCCCATGCCTGAAGGCAATTATAAACGGATACAACTGTTACAAGTCAACTGTAGTT
Organism: Rhea americana; assembly: GCF_003343005.1. Taxonomy (NCBI): domain Eukaryota; kingdom Metazoa; phylum Chordata; class Aves; order Rheiformes; family Rheidae; genus Rhea; species Rhea americana. Next base: position 154,699 of record NW_028186360.1, on the reverse strand, counting down.
TGTTGAAAAGTACCATCTAGTGGTGATTTTATATCACAGAAACAAACTGAAATAAACTGAGTTCATCTTTGGCCTGAGAGTGTCAAAGTGCACAGTCATCAAAACTGAGTTTAGTATTATCATACCACCACACATATATCAGTTTCACTCAAAACAAAGAAATACATTATCCTTTGTTCTTGCCTGTGTTCACTTACCAGCTGGTGATTCACCAGCTGGAAAGGCATGATATTCCTGAACAGAAATGAAAGACCTACAACAGCTCATTGCTGAATTTAGTCCATTTTCAGGGTTAGTAAAGACTTCTGGGAGAGACATTAAAATAATTACCAACAGTAGTTTTAGTTCTCTTAGCAGAAGTGCTAACACTGGTGGTCTCCATCCAATTAACTAAGGAATTAGCCCAGGAAAAAAGCAGCACCTTGACCTTGTTCATCTTGCCCAATAAACAGAGATTCGCTAATTGCAATTACAAAGACAAGAGGAGTTATTGGAATTGTTGCTATTGATTATCCAGATTTGCTAAAATTCAGAATCCTCCCACCTCTCTCCAGAAGTCTATTCTATATAGACTCTGATGACAACATATGCACTAAGCTGTTCAACACATGGTTTATCACAAAAATGACTGCAGACCACATCAATCAGCTCCATCTTCTCCTGAAAGCAGAAGGACACAACGAACAAAACTAAAAGAATAAATGACCATTCATAGCGCTACTATGGCTTTTGAGTGTGTTAGGGAATAGGTTAGCCAAGCAGTGGATGATAAACTGAAATCACGTGTGTTCATCGYAGCCCTTTGTTACTCCGAGCCTGTGAACCTTGCAAAAGGACAGAACATCAGGCCTGAGGAGTTGTATTCATCTTCACAGCCCAAGGATTCGGTTTGGATGCTCTCAGCTTCAGGTGTCACGTGGCCCTAGGCTAACACATGCTGAATGTTATTAAATACTCCTGTAGGAACATCCACACCCATATCAGCTTAGAGAAGGAATAGAAGTCCAGTCAAACAGAGCAAATTGCTATTATTAAAAAATATCATTCAAATTTGCACTTAAGCCCCTGATGTCAAGGTTAGAAAATGGATAATCGAGTAGATTCAAAAGCAACAATTCTCACTCAAGCAGTTGATTTAATCTTGGCAAGTAATTAATGAAAAGTAGGAGTAAGAACATATGCAACTCTCAAAATAGCTTGCCTTTACCTATCCTTGTAATTTTCTTTTGCCATGCCAATAATGAACTGTCACATCAGCCTTTGTTTTCTTTGTGTAATTCCTTACATTCTTGGGCCCACAGATGCAAATATCATCTGACAATAATTCCTTTTCAAAACTCCTCCCAGAGGACTTGTGGTCTCTCTCAATACTCATTTTGTTGCTCCAAATTCCAGCCATGTAGAGCTGTAAGTATGTAAACACTGTGGCAAACATTTCCTTTCTGTGCATATACAATATTTTCATAGATTTTTGGAAGTAGCTTAATCACCAAGTTTAAAAATTTATTTGCCATGTAGTAAAAGCTACATTATGGAATTGTATGTTACATAGCCTTTCTGTTACATATGATCTAAAAACACGGTTTTCTTCCTAGAGAAAAAGAGCATGCTTTTTTATATCTGCTCATTCTTCCTTCACTTATTCAATTATATTATTCAACTAAATCTTCAAGTCATTCTAATAGTTTCTGTTATAACTGAAGCACCAGAATTTATTCCATCAGCTTCAGTTTATCTTTATTCTATCATGTCATATTTTCATTTAACTGGTTTAACTGTACCTTGAAAACAGCTCTGTGGAAAATCTTGATTATTCCAAACTAGTTGACAAATTCCTTTCAAAGAAAGCTTGCCAGTGTTTTCAAGTACAGTGAATATAACAGAATTCTGAGTTTATTGCATTTGCACAGTAACGTGTTGAATATAATTACTTCTGCTACATGCTGTATAGGTATTTTTGCAACTTAAAGCATATACACTTCCTTAAATGCTTCTTCTGGAGGATGGGAGGCTGAGTTATATGGTATCAGATTGGATAGAATTATTTTTTCTTAATTTTATATGAAAATTATTTCCAAATATTTATTGACAAGTATATTCTTGCTGTCTGTATGAGCTATAAATATGCTGTTTTAAAGTTGTAACTGTTAAGAAACAATCAAGATGGTAGAAGTGGAGCATAAGTTATTTCTTTAAAGTACTTGTGTCCTTTCAAGTAATTCAGGACAAAATAGAAGAATGAAAGCCAGAAATATGAAAGATAAAAATACCCAAAAGTGAGATTCACATTATAAAGGTAAATGGATATGATTAATTTAATGATTATGATTAATTTCAATAGGATGATCACAAATAATCTAGCTTCCTTACCTTGTTATGGTATGAAGTAAATCTGCATTTCTAGACTCAATACTAAATTTTATATGTTACTTTGCTACAGATTTGTATTGGTAATGTATAAGCTAATACTGCACACTTCCAAACAATAAAAAATAAAGTGATAAACTTCAAAATATCTACAAACAGAAGATTATGTACTTTGGTACCGCGATCACATCTAGGCAGCCCTGCATACTTCTCTCTTGCCTGGTTTGTGCTGATATTGCACTGTGGCCCGTATTTGGGAAAGATGGTCCTGCTTGGGATGCTCATATGGTTTGAACTCAGTGTTCTGCAAGTTAAAAAGCCACTGAGCCCTCAAAATGTCAGTCAAGTCCACACAGAGTCCTACTCAGAAGGGGCACGGAATGTTTTTTAATGGCAATACTGCCGCCGATCACTGACCCCCCTCTCTGTTCCTGGCCCATCCACTACAACAAAGATCTCTTCCCAGAGACCTGGGTGAGGCTGGAGCTCCCTGACAGGAGAAGGCAGACAGCACCGTGAGCAAAGTGCTGTGCTTAACCGCAGCCAGAGGATGAGAAGGCAAAAAGAAAGAAGGAAGAGGATACTTCTCAGGACCACTTCTTGTTTTGCAGAGTGTAAGCCCCYACCACTTCCAAGCATACATGTGACTATGTTTAAGACATTGTCTTAAGATTAACCATATATTGGTAGCAGGTGGCACCCACTGAACCAGGTGTTAGAGTAACAAGTTTTTGTATAGGAAAATAGTCCTAAGTATAAAAATGGTTTCAGGGTCTGGATAAACGCAAGCTAAGGCTGAAGATGGTAGGATTATGGAGAGAGCTATTCCCTCATGTACTGCACTGACAAGAGGCTCTAAGCAGGGAGAAATTGAAATCACCTGTATAATATTTGTGTAAAGGTAGCATGTGGTTACCAAGACTTTCAGAGGTAAATTCAAACCTAGCTAGGTCAGTACAAACTGCAGAAACCTAGCAAAGACCTTCATGCTGGTACCTGACTTCGGTGCCTCGACAGATATTGCACTGCTGGTACCTAACCCAGGGAGCCTGGCAAGGCCCACATGCTCTGTAATGGCAACTCTGGATTGCAGGGAGTATATTCTCATGGCAAGAATGTGACTCTTAGTTTGGCAAACTGTACACATATGAGGAAAACAGATGTAAATTAGCTAATATAATTATTTAAGAATTTGAGATTTCACAGCAACTAATACCTCAAGTTGGTCTGAAAGCAGAAGACTGAAAGGAAGCATYTCTTAGTGCTTTTATCCTACAGAAGCTAGAAGCATGACAGGAACGGCAAGCTTTCAAGCATATAACAGGCTGCAGCCGTAAGCCTTTGCTTGGAAATATAAATAGTAGCAAAAATATATTAGCTGAGGCCTTAAAAAAAGAAAACAAAAGCATCTTGGAAAAAATTGTGTGCTAGTTAGAAAAGTAAATTTATTTTTCACAGTTCAAGGAGTCTGGTTCTTATTTGCTATAAATGGAACAGACTGATGATCTACAATAATRTATGTTTTGTTGTTCAGTTTTATTCAGTGGGTAAAAGAGAGGACTAGGAACAGAAGTCTCAATTAGCTGTAATAGAAGAGTTGYATCTGTAAAAATTGAGCTAGATTTTTATATTCTTCGGAAGTACTTATATCCCTGAACTAAAGTACTTAGAAATTTAGTCTAGCTGACTAACGTAATTCTTCTTCACAGAACTTCTCARCTTCCTTCATAAACCTTCTAAAGGGGTTGCCAAGAAGGAAATATTGAATATCCAACTCTCAACCTAGAGGAGACCAGTTCTTACAGTTCTGGAAAATTATATTTCCATGGGCATCGGAGTTTTCCTGAATCTTTTTTTTCTTTGTGGAGAGCAATTCTTTCCCAAAGYTGCTGTCTGACAGGAATCATGGGCCAAAAGAAAATCCAAAGGATTATTGGCTATAAACATTTAGTTATGACTGAGACTGTCTCTCAAAAGACAAGCAGTTCATCTTAGACTAAAAGGATTCATTCAGGCAGAAATTGCCATAATTCTTAGGACTGTGACCTAAGGAGGTGCAGCAAAAACATTGGTCATTGACTTGCCACTGATAGTCACAAGATTGCTACAGGTCTTTAGCTGTGATAGGCTTGATGTTATGAGTACGCCYACTGAAATGAGTAGAGAAAGATGGCTCCTAACCCAAGAGTTTAGGTCCAAGAGTGGTAGTCCAAACTTCTGGAACACAGGGCTGCCATATCAGATAATGGTAATTCATCTTCTTACGGACTAGGTTAAGAGATGCTCTCATTTTGAATGTCTCAGAGACACTGTTGTCTTCCTAAGTTTGTATCCATTAGGCTTTTTAATATATCCCTGATCTGTAAAAACAGAATCTATTGGAAGTGTTTTTAATTCTTTTCTCCTGTTATTAATCATTTCAGTGACTCATGAGGCAAATGTAAACCTAACTAGAAAAAAGTCTGTTAGCTGTTTAGTCAGACTACCCTTGCACACTTGCAGTTTGGGATCATCCAATAACTTCTTTAATTCACACTAGCTAGCCAAAGTCAGCAAATTCTCCTCATCAYTCCCAGAGACCAGCAGATCTGCTGGGGTCATGTATGTCCATATCAGGCACACAGAACGTATGCTTTCCTGTCCTGGGAAAAAGATCTTTCTCTTTTCATCACTCAGTTACATAAAACTACAGACTGCCTCAGCTCTGAGGGGTMAATTTTAACAGAAGAAAAAAAACTTGTAGGGAGTAATGCCATGCTACAAAAACTTTAAAACACCACAAAGAACTTCCCTGCTATCTTCTCTTAAGGTTACAACATAATTCCAATGTCTTCATGGTAGGACAGTTGGGTACAGCATCCTCCTGTGAGCTGGATATGTAATTTCACGATGCTGTCAACCCTGACAGCTGTTGAGAGCCACATGTAGCACATAGGCTGCAGAACAGTGGGAAGTTCAGACAACATCAAAGCTGCCAAGACTGACAGGAGAGGCAAACCTGCTAGCTGTGCAAGTAAATGATGGTAGGGTTTGAAGGCTATTGCAATTCCTGGCCAGCAAACTGATCATAACAGAGTGAGCATTTCTCTTTGATGGAAGAGATCAAGAATCATTTTTGATTGTTGCTATCCTACCCACTGCTATTCTAAAATATCTGCTATTTACTTTTTCCAGCAGAGGAAAGAGCAAATGAGGGAATAGCTATCTGAAAGGCTATTCTGAAGGTATATTAAATACCTTCCTATTAATTACAACAGGGACGTAAGTGGATAGGTCAGCCATGCTGACRCTCTGTCAAATGTTCCCTAGATCAATCTAAAATTTTATCTGCTTATTCTGATCATTATGAATATGTCCTTACTGATAAGAATTTCTAGGCTTGCTTTCTTAAATTGTTAGAAGTTTATGGAAAATAGTCTTATTTTGATTTAACTTCACACACTTTCAACTCTGAATCAAGATTCTGTAACGCACATATCAAAGAAAAACTAAAATATCAAATTTTATGGTAAACAGATTTGCAGTACAAATATCTTTCAGGTAGATCATGATTCTGTGATGTAGGTAAAACATCAAACAGGAATTCCCATGAACTTGCATGCAATGTTCACATGATTTTTATAAGAATTGTAAACTTTGACTGTTGATCTTGTACTTACAGATTTTTCAGAGGACAGTTTGGCATTTTAGCAGAAAATTCAGCTTGCTATTATATCACAGTAATTTTAATATGTGTATGTTCTTAGTTAATAATTACATTTGCTTTGTGTTTTATTAAAAAAAAACTATCTAATTCTTTCCATTACATGGTTACTATTTTTACTACTATTACTCTATGTGAAATAGGTCATTTCAAGAGTCTGTGTAAAGTYAATTTTTATGGTAAATTAGAAATTAAAATAAACAAATCACTTCCAATAAATGTTTTTTAAAAGTTATATTTTTTCCCTTTTGAAAAGAAATTACTGGACTAATTTCTTCRGATGGTTGTAGGGACAATGTGAAAAGGATTTAATTGACCGTATTTGGCAAAGAAATAGCTTAACTGAGGTATAATTTTTAACATTTTGGGAAATGTTAAGTGATCATTAAAAGGAGAAAAAGTCCTGTATGCATACTGTCAGTTTTCAGCTAAAATATATAAATATTTCTTAAAGATTTCAATGCAAGAGTCTCAATTTCTTTCTCTCCAAAGAAAAGAATAGGTCCATAGGTCTTTCTGAAGCCAGACAACAGCAGAAGTTTCTGATTCTTTCATTTTGAAGCTGTCCACACTAAGCTGTTGCTTACCTTTAGGTATATATCTATAGACAGAAATATTTGATATATCAAATAGAAATTCTACTTGGTGATGAGTGTCAACAGATTAAAGCACAAGAATGAAATACCAGTCAGGGATAGGCAGCTATTAAAAACTGAATCAGTTCTGGTTAGATCTACTGTTAGAAATGCACACACTGGTACAGGAAAGATAAAGGAAAAAACAAAGCAGCCATGCATGCCAATGAGATGTCCATGCTGAGGCAGAGGCAAACCCTTCTCTGAGCACAAGCAGAAGTTATCTTCTCCTGTCTCCCTCCCAAAGCACGTCATTTGCCTCGCCCCATTGAAGAAGACAAGTTCTTCAGACTACAGGGCCACCCACCTTCTCCAGGCAATGGTCACCACTGGCAGAGACAATCACAAAGCCCAAAGATCTTGCASTAGTGGATCCTGACTCTGTATAGAGACTGAGTGCCCCAAAATCGGAACAGCCATGTACCCATGCATCAGCACRACAGGCATTTATACTCACAGGCTAAAAGGACTAGACAGAAAAGAGGTGAAGCTGCAGGCCCTCAGCTGCAGGAGGCTCATCATCCTCCAAAAMGCATAGCCATACAAGCAATATACGTTGATCAAAAATACCAAGACCACCAAATGCCTCTTCTCCACCCACAGGCCTGCTAAGCACAGGCCACAGCCACAGCAATAAGAACAAGATATTAAGCAACACAAATAAGACAAAGAACGTGCAGGCAGCTGTTCCRGTGCACCTATATAGCTATACAGATCATTTTTAGTGCTCCTGTCAGCAAGTGATCAATGCAACCTGAAGGTGGGTGGAAAATCAGTGCCTAACTGTGTTACACACTGCAACCAGCAGCCAGGTCCTCCCAGGCTGACATTTGGGTGTCATCACAGGAGGGCGCCAAGTTCAACTGCAGCACAAAAGCCAAGCTGYGAGTCTCATCCATCCAATACTCCAGCAATCCAAGGACTGCTACAAGTGCAGAGATGAAGGAACAGCCAGAAGGTGAAGGAACCAAGAGGTACTTGCTGAGGTTGTTGCTCTTCAGCTCATAAAGGCGCACATGTGGGAGGCAGTCTTATCAGCTGCTGAATGGCAGATACAGTTGGCATTACCCAGATATTGTGTCAAACAGAAGCATGTTAAGGCCCAAAGGCAAACACTGAGTGCAAAGGCAGGCTCACAGTAGAGCTTGGGGTGGATGGACAAGTTTTATGTAGTTTATGAGGGATAAGCAGTGAAGAGTTTGTCATATTCCTTTAAGAAGCTGTAGGTTGGCAGCAGGGAGAAGGTTGCTGTTTGCCTTGCTCTGCCAGCTGCACAGGGAGACAGCAGGAACTGGAAATGGAGAGAGGGAAATGAGGCTCTGGGAAGTTACCAGGCACTGCAGAAAGAAGTTCCAGTGTGCACAGCAGATGCAGATGTGCAAGTACAGCRAGAGAAAAGTGTGCAGCAGAACAGAGGTTGAGGGACTGTTGAGAGAAGCAAGGACTGCCAAATGACTAACATTTCTCCTAGGGATACAGAAAGAACTATATAAAGTTYGGTGCAAGGCAGAAAGGAATCATATCTAAGGACTTATTTTTTATATATTCTTTTATTTTTTATTCAATTTAATTCTGATTTGATTTGAAAAAGAATGTTTTTCTACTTTATGCCCTCATGAAATATACTTTTGGAAGTTCAAAGCCCTTTTGGTATTTTGATGTGCTTGCTTCTAAAGAGAAAGTCAAGGTAGCTACATCTCAAAATCCTAGTTGACTTGAAATCCCAGAACTTTAACTCAAAGAGGAGGGGAGTCCTCTGTGTGGCAAAACTCCTATCCACTCTGCTGTTGTATCCCTGAGGCTGGTGGCCTAAGGCACCTCAACTAAGCCACTGCAGCTGGAAGTAAGGCAGCAAACTGTCTCTAAGAATGAACAGGGGTTTACACCAAAAACCACTCAAAAGCCCCACCACTTTTCATATTTCAACAATCTGACTCTCTTTTGGGCACCGTTACACAAAAAAGTCTTCAGCCAGCCCCCATAAGAAAAGAAATACTAACAGTAGCTAGCATCTGGTATGTCATTTGGTTTGGGTTATGCCCTCCAGAGGAAAGAAAATATGAACTTGCATTTGCTCCTGCAATATCTTTGTAATCGTTACCTCTCACCCCAGGGCTCCAACCACAGCAGCAAACACTGAGGACTGAGTGGTGTGAAGTAGAGGCACAGCCATCTTCACAGATCACAAAAGAGGAAGTCATTGAAGAAATCATTGTGGCAAACAAAGTAGCATGCCACTAGGCAGGGCTAAGGAGACACTGCGCAAGTGGGAGAGGAGTTTACAGCTCTTGATCAAACATGTGTTGTTCAAAAACCAGGCTCTTGCAGCATGAAAAGGGTCGTGAACAAATATAAAAATGTCTAGCTTTAAAAAAGCAAAGTAAAACATCTTTTCAAATCATATTTCTCAGGCAAAAAAAAAGTGACTTCTTTTCTCTAAGAAGGACCATGCAGTGTGTGTTACCAAAGTGGTTGGTGTAATCTATTGAGCTTTCAATAGCATTTTCAAACCAAAAACAAAAAATAATTTACTAATAACTAGGACAAACAGAAGCCAGAAGATTGCACGTGAAAAAGTGATCAGTGTTCTGCCACATTTAAGTACATGCCAAAAAAATGAAAGAAGAAACTATAGAAATAAGTGACTAGATTTCATTGTGCATTACAATAAAACAGCCYCACACTTACAGATGGGAAGTTTTGGGAAAAACAAGCAAATAAAAAAAATACTTTCCTCAGAAATGCTGARTCTTTGCTTAATGACCATCCAAATGAAGACTAAACATTGTCCTGAATAGAAAAATGCCAGATTCTGTAAAAACTGATGAATAGCATGCACATGAAATGGAAATTATTACAGAATAAGAAACAGTGAGAAAAGACAAAAAGGTTTGTTAGTATTATACTTGATAAAAGCACCAATTTGAATGATACCTCACATATGGCTATTCTTTGAAGACCTCATTCTCTGGAAGGACTCCAAGAGGAAATGCATTGTTTTAAACTGCTTTAAACAAAGAGAATAAATACAATGGAAGATTCGGGTATCATGTTGAAGAGAACGGACACAAAAAGATTCATAATATAATTGTTAATGTTACTGCTGTTATAACAAAGAAGCAAAGAGGAAGAGCTCAGTGGTCATTCCAATCACAAATATCACTACCTAATCCACAAGAAAATTATTTTTGTTAAATACWAATTATCAACATAATGGTATGATGCACAGAATGAAGAAAATTTTCTCACTTTGAAATCCAAATGATGCTCCCTGGCAATTTAAAATGATGATGGATAAATTAGATACTTCTAGGGCAATTTTTTTTTTTCACCATTTGACAGTTAACCTGTCAGACTGATAGGCAAACTGTCTTGATGCAGTTCGCATAATTTTCAGCTTTGTCAATAAAAAGACAAAGTTATCCTTAACTGGATCATGAAAAGCAGTTGGGCAGGCTCACAGTCATGACTGAYATGCTCTAGTTACAAATGCTGGGGTAGCAACAACATTTAGAAAGAGTTTATTTCAAAACCGAAGGATTCACTAGGCTATGGTTCTTGTTTGTGACAGTAATAATTCGGTCTTCTGTACTGCTGCTTAATGCCATAGCAACACGACTGCTGCAGTGATCGCTTCTGCTTTTGCTACCTGCTGAAAGCCACGACGCTGTCTTTGGCACCCTAATAAGCCTTGCCAAGAAACTTCCAGTGCAGAACTACCTGCACCTGGCCTTCTGGGAAGCCAGGYAATAAACCTACTGGGAGACCAGGTGACAAACCTATCGGGAAGCCAGGCAACACAACAGGTTAGTGAGGATTATAACACCACCATCATCATCAYGAACTATTGTATGAATCTCAGGAGCTCAAACCAGAAGCTGCTGCTCGCACAGTGCTAGCTGGGCTGGTGAGGCTCCTACTCAGAGACTGCAGGGAGGCTCTTACCTGGAGCACAGCAGCAGCTTCCTCACCATCTGTAATGGAGACGGTTTGCGGGAGGCTGCTTCCCACAAAAAGCAAGTCTGTTTTCTACCTTAGGCCTGCCGCTATTGCTTTGTAAGTGAATCTCTCCGGGATTCACGTCCACAACTCGGATCAAAACTCAATACCAGGAGCAGAGAAAGCTTCTGGAAAATTTTTAGCAGTCTCCTCACTACGTACTAGGGTATCATGTATGATCCTGCAATTTTTTTGGAGTCCTCTTGCTTTTGTTCATTTTTTCTCAGCATCTCCATGAAGAAAAATAAAATCTTCCTAACAGCATTCCACTTTTCAAAGTGTTTCACAGATGTTAACCAACAAGTCCTCCCAGATCACTATAATTTTCTTCTTTCTTCCCTCCTCTTTAGTTTTCTGGGTTTATAATCACAAAATAAATAATAGCATTAGATTTTTCTTCCCCTCTTCCAAGACAGGGGTTCTTGCAGCCTGGATTTTATGTACTTTCTGTAATAATCAAACCTAGAAATGGGGTCACGTATCTGAATTGGATTGGAGCTAAAGACTCAGCACATTTTTGTTGCTATGTACTTCATATAGCAGATAGTGACAGTAAATGAAACCATGATTAACGTGAACAAAAATTAATGAATGGACACTGAAGTAAGAGCTTTAAAATCTCAAAGGGAAACTCAATATCCGTTTTGCTTAAGAGGCAGAACAAGCCAGTCTTGCGTCTTACAACAACTTGCTACAGGCAGGCAATACAATTTCAACAGACATTATATCATTGACTATTGCTTCAAATTTGCACAGTGTTCTGGTGAATCTCAAAATGCCGACAGAACTGCATTAAATATACACATATCTAGCAGGAGGAAACCATGTTCATAAAGACAGCTAAAGTAAAATCCTCAATTTTGTAGCCTCTTTAAGATTACAGTGGCTGTAAGGTCTTCTAAGAGAAAGAAAACTGCTATGACGGTTATGAACTGTCATAGAATGACATGATATGTAAATGAAAAGAAAGTTGCTAAACATTTTCATAATTCTCTTTCAAAACAGGTAGAGATAAACTGCAAAAACAAACAAACCACATTTCAAGTTAATTTCAGAAGGTATAGTAAGAAAATATTATTTTATCGTTTGTTCTTAACAACAGCACAGATATCACATATTAAAGAACTGCTAATATTCATAAAAGTTGCCATAAAAGTAATACACTGAAAACCCTGCAGAGTAGATAGATATTGATGCAAAACTAGACAGACCACTCAGCATGTTGTTCAAATAAGAGACTGATCATTTATGAAGGCAGCAATGGAAGGCTATTTACTCTAACCACTTACCATGAAACTGCCAAATAGTAAATAAGTCAATGTGGAGTATTGTATACACACATAGTCCACACAACAGAAAATCAAGTTGAATCACAGCATAAGAGCATGTCCTGAAGTTAAATCTAAAGACAGAACAATTCATGAAAAAAGCTTCTTTATTTTGTCACATATCTCCAAGCAGTCTAATTTGATTTTTACTGCTAAGGAAATGCACCTTTTTCCGAGTTGCGTTAGTCTCTAAAGTGCTTATAGGTGACATTAGGAAACACCAGTAGGGCCTTAAAAAGGTTTTGTCTGATAAACTATCACGAAACATTTCTGAAGAAATAGATCTTCTAGAGAGACAAAGAACAACATAAGACGTATTCACAAGAGCAAAACAGAAAACAAAAAACAGCTATGGGATATTTGTTCTACCCACACTTTGTCTAGAAAATCGCAAAGGAATGCTTCAGCAAAGTCACCTTTGCTGTTCAACCTTACATATAGCTAATGGAGGGTATGCTGTTGCTCAGTTATTTTTATAATGGCCCATCATTTCCCCCTGCTGGTCTTCTTTCCCTTCAGCAGCAGCTCAGCTGCTGACTTCTCTCATATCACTTGTGTTCAGCAGTTTCACGGTCATCTTGCCAGGTTCCTAATCGCAATCACACTAAAGCTGTTGGAAGTCAGGTTTTAACATAAAACGAAAGATCAACTAGTGTTATAAATCTTAGCAATCCTATATTACAATGTGTCAGCTGTGAGTAAGAGGAGGTTTTGGCTAGCTCTGGTAGAGGCCAAGGGCTGGGCTGTCTGCAAGAGAATTTCAGACTTTCCTCCTACCCCATGTTGCCAGCAGAAGGACAATGAAGCAGACCCTCCAGCGCTGCTCTCTTCACTCGAGGTATGGGACAACCTGGCTGCAGTACTCTGCTATTTGGGTAACAGAATGAAGGAGAAGGACCTATATACATAGGCTCACCTTAAAATCAGACCCTTTACTCCCAGAGCTTCAGGAAACAGTGAAGTGTGCCAAACATAATGTAATGGTAATGGCTGGGAACTCTTCTCCTCCAGGAGGTGAGCAAGGCTGGGCAATGCCGCCTTTTAACAAGGCTGGATAGGAGAGTGGAAAAGGAGTCTGTTCAGCACAGTAAAGCAGTTGGATCCCTAAACAGGGACTTGTTCTGAAGCCAAAGGAAAAGTAAAATAGGATGAGTAAAGCATCTCCTCCCTGGCTGAGGGACAGAGAAGCAACTTACAGTGTTTTACAAAATGTAGGCAGTTGGGTGTCTCATGGAGGAAGGCCTCCAAGGCTGAAGCAGAAGCCAAGGCCACCCCAGCTGTGTTCCTGTGACTCCCCACCCAGAGGCATCCAAGGATTCTTGGACCTATGGGACTGGGACTGGGAGAATAGCACTACAGGTTTGTCAAAGCAACTGCATCGGGGCTCACACCTTCATCTTCAGTAATGCAGCTGCCAAGAGGGAAAAAAAGGATGGGGCCCAAAGCAGTGCTAGGAATTGGCTTTCCATAGACGTCACTTCCCACAGACAGCCAGAGCAAGGACCCAGGGTCTCTATGGACACGATCAGCAGGCCTCAGCTACCCATGAACTTAAGTGCTCTAGGAAGCAGCTAGATCCATACTCCGCTGCCTCCATATGGCTTAGGAACAGTCCCTAGTAAGGTGGGGAGTCACTCTCCTTCCACTGCCAGGGACTGCAACTATGGCAGAGTCTGTAAACATAGGATTTGGCAGATGCTGCAGTAGGTGCTGTCTCCCTACAGGAGATACAGCAGGATACAGAGCCTCTTGCCCACGGTTCCTAGCTGACATAGCAACATGAGATTCCTAAATTGATACCTACCTAGCTGCTCTGGGAGCCTCGTATATGAATTGGGAGTCCCTTCACAACCAGGTCACTGGGGAAGCAATGCCCTCCTTTCTCACTCTGCCCAGTCTTTCCCATACTATTGCATCCTGCTGCTCTGGGCTTACATATCTGAGTTTTATCTCAGGAGACTAAGCCCAAAAGGTGTCCTGTTAGCATCCTCCCCTTTCCCAGTCTCTGTGTGCACTTCATCTGCAATCTGCCTGCTGCAGGGTTCCAGTGGTGCTCTCTCATTACAAGACATGAGGGAGAAAGGAAAATCCTTCAGAGGCCCTGAGGATTTCTTGCTTTTTCCTGTTCCTGTGAGATGATCCCATCCCTTCAGCCTGAACCTGACTGGTCTCCTGGCCCTTGACTTTAGGTCATAACTTTGGCTAAAACTTTGACAAATCCCTGGAGCTTCAGCTGAAGGAATTTACGTCCAGAAGAGCATTTGCCTTCCACCTCAGGGGACCCTGAGAGAAAGGAGCCTCAGTGGCACAAAAGGAAAAAGAGAGGATCATGCAGAAGTGTTTTACTTATCATGACAATCATCAGGGGATCCAGTCTGCCACAGGTTAAACTGCACACTCACCAGCCAGCCATCAAGGAAAGGGTATTTTCTCAAGGATAGCTAGAACTCCTTCAGACCTGAAAAAGCTGTGGCATCACAAGGGAATTGAAGAAAGTAAGGGGAAATGTGGGTCAGATAAATTTGGGCTTAGATTTGTGGTGTATTTCAGAGGCAAACTGCGTACCCACATGCAACCACAAATAAAAAGGTAAGGATGTTACAAGATATACCAACCTTTTACATTTTCCCCACCATAGTAGTCAAAAAGACATGACAGGCAGAGTTTACTAATAGACTGGTTTTTATGTGGTATTTGCATTGACTGGTTCTGCAAATCGCTACTGAGGAAACAGCATGATCCATGAAGTTATCAGTTTTGTAGAAATGTTTGTGGTGCACTGCCTTTGGGTTCAACGTTTCCTATGGAGTGGAACACAAAGCAGCATGCATAATGGTGTACCAGCTGCTTTTGTTATCTGTACGATGGATTACAAAATAGTGGAGATATTATTTGGATACTGAAAGGCTGTTTATAAGGAAATGACAGTCAAGTTAATGGAAATATTAGACAGAGGCTCCAGGGCAAGAGCTGAGAGATTTCTTAGCAACAAGGAGACAGAGCACAGGTTGCCTATCTGTATGTGGTACCGGGAATGCCACTCACTTGGTTTCAATTTGTTGCAGAGAAGGAAAGGGCATTGAGCTATAAACAACCAAATCTATATGAGTTTTGCACAGACTCATTTAAAATCAGGGCTGCCACATCCATTGCCAGGGCATGTGTTAGTCAAAAGCAGATAGATCAATTTTTCAATGAGTGTCTAATATCCATTAGACTTTTGTTACTCCCAGACTCAAGAAGGGCAACTGCAGCTGATATTACTACATTTCTCTGTGTCTAGGTCAAATAATGGATTTGTGATCAATGGCCTTCATCCAGACCATTCCGCTGCTTTACTCTTCTTCTCCCTTCTCTTTGAGGATGTATGTACATTAATATTTCTCCAGTAGCAAGAACAGTTTGAGGTTCTTGCTGTTTTCTCTTTATAGAAGCTTAATCCCACCACAATGTCATAGTTCACACCCTCCTCGGATATGCCAGGTCAACAGGATTGTGAAGCTGCTTGGTAAAAAAATGGACCAGGATATAGGAGTACAGAAAAAGAAAGAAAAAGAATATGGAAAGAGAAATGAGATTCTCTGGCTTATCCTCTTACCTCAAACTCAGTGTAGGAAAAGCTCTCTAAAACTGGTGA
This sequence comes from Rhea americana, assembly GCF_003343005.1. Taxonomy (NCBI): domain Eukaryota; kingdom Metazoa; phylum Chordata; class Aves; order Rheiformes; family Rheidae; genus Rhea; species Rhea americana. Next base: position 139,030 of record NW_028186360.1, on the reverse strand, counting down.
GATTTTAAGATACATTAGCATGCATCCAAATGGACTAATGCTCACACTCTATTTGCTTGTGTTGCTCCAAAAAAGTACAGTGGACAGTCACTCAATTAATACTCGCTTTATCAGGAAGAAATAATGTTTCTAATCATCTCACAGGAAAATACTTTGATCTTCAGAATATTCTGCCATCTGTCACTTCATACCATGTGATCATTTGTACTTACAAGTCATGTGTTCTGAGACTGCAGATAATGAGTAAGTCCATGGGCCCCATGGCCCCACCACGTCTTGGGAAGCCAACATTCTCAAAGTTTGCAACTCCATTTAAAACACTAGTTATTATGCTCCATGCATGAACTGCAATAATTTGTGCTTTTTTATACCATCTGCTGATGACTTGCTGACAAACTGATTAGTAACCATTTGCAGTATAGGGTAACCTACTTCTAAATGAAAAATCTGTTTTAATAAAGCCTTTTGGCATAAAAATAAGTAGCTCAATGCTATCAGTAACTGCAGTCAGAAGTCTGTGTGTGTCACTTTAAAGCAAAAAACAGTGCCAACTGATTGTTTGCATTCAATATGTGGTTTATGAAGACCTTATTTTTTAAAAAAGCTAAATACTTGTGTGAAATCTTTGCTACAATCCCAGTAAATGGTCAGCCTTGAGCATAGCCATATCTGTGATGTGGAATACATTGCAGCTACGGGGCATGGCATGAAGAGCAGGAAGTAAGTGAGACACAGCAAGCATCAGAATCCACAGCTGATCTACCATCAGAGCAGTGGTGGTTAAATACAATGTTTCTATTGCAAAGGATATACCAATCACATGTAAGTGACAGGAGAGACTTTAAATTGCACTTGACAATTTTTGTACATGCACTGTCTTTTAACAAATAACCTATGACTCTGCAGTTTCACGGGTATCCAAGACACACAACTCTAGGACAGATAACAGTTACACAGTGCAACCTTTCTCAGTCCATTTGTCAGTAAAACTCTTTAAATTTAGAGTCAGTACTGCACTATATATATGTAAACTGGGACTGAAAGTGGAACAACTTTATATATTATAATGACAGAAAAATCAAACTATTTTGGATGCTATTTTAATATAAAAAACAATAAAAAATATACTGTCTTTGAGTTTGAAAGACAGGTGCAGCCACACAGCTACATCCACAGATAAAACATGCAGTAGAGATCATGAATTCAGTATAGCATATAAGTCATCTGCTACATAATTTAAGACAGTCTGAAACATAATTTGAGAAATTTAAGAAAATATTTAAGAAATAATTTAAGAAAATGCTAAACACTATTTTGGCTATCAGTTCTCAAAGAAGCAGTCTTTGAGAAAACTGACAACAAACTGAAAACTGCAACAAAACCATCCTTCAGACTCATGTACATGGACTATATGGGCTATAAAGAAAAATAACAGTAAATCTCAAAGTATAAAGCTATGTTTGAGGCTGCTAATTCATCTGACATGATTTTAAAACAAAACCAAAATTATTTCTGCCATGAAAAACATTAATTTATCAGGAAACTCCATGATTACTAGAACTGAAATGATGTCAAATGGTATTTGTCATCTGATAACAAGTGATATAAAAATCATTCATTAATCAGTCTGCAATCTGGTATACTGACTAGTTGTTATTAATATTTCAAACTTTTTTTATATGTGAAGTTTTCAGGGATAACAGCATGAAAGATTTATTGCAAGTCACATGACTGAAAGAGACACCAAAAAGGGAGAAGAAAATCTTTCAAGCTTTCTGTTTAGTAGATGAATGTGCTGCACTAGAAAGGTCTACGTTCATCACAGAGAATGACTGAGAGTAAAATCAATTTCCTAACACTGTGCCAGAAAGAGTTTATTTTTCAAGGTTCCTGAACTATCACTCATTTTCTGCCAACGGTCATTATGTTCAAACATAATTCATTTTCAAATGATTTGAATAGAAAGAACCTGAGTTTAGCAATCTTTTTCTATGCTAAACCACTGCAGCACAAGTTATTTAAGACACTTGAAAAAAATCCTTGCATATATTGCATTTGATTTCTTATTACTGTATGCAGAAAATTACTGGCTAGAGGGAAAACTATGCATAGATTCAGAAATCCTCAATCAGAAGCATGCCTATCTAGTGATGGGAAGGATGAGCACTGTGAGAACTCCACAGCTGACTTAGTCACTAACAACTTCATACAATTAGAATGATGTCAGTCCTGAGCAGTCAGGAGAGAGAAATCTTATGCAGAATATGGCTCAAGAAATACAATTTAGATCAAAATAGCATGCTTCACATCTCAAAGACAAAATATAAGGTTAGCGCATCAACAGCTTACATAAGATGTTGATTTTTTTTATAACTGGCTGTTATTGTATTATTTACTGGCTACGTTTATTTCTTCATTCTGTGCATGGATACTGATGTTAGTGAAATTGCAAATACATAAACTGAACTTTTGCTGATTTTGAAATGGAGATAATCATGCAATTTCAATAAAAAGCTAGACCATAACAAACATTTGTTTGTGAATTCTCAAAATCCCCTACTTGAAAGATGTTTGTCAGAAATTAAGTCCTTTTTTGTGGTTTACTTACCTGTGTGAAATTTGATTTCAGCTTTAGAATTACTGATCTCAAATACAAATTTTGTTTTACTACTACTTATTTCAATGACTGCACAGGAACTGTGGCAACTCAATACACAGGAAAATTCCAGTCTCTCATAAGGGATTTCAGGTTTAGGAATTCCAAAACATCAGTGTAGCTTCCTCACAGCCAAAAACAGTTAATAACCACCAAATCATGGAAAGACTTGATAAGGTCTCACATTCGGGTTTCAGGGAAAGATCTGAATGTTTACCGATTTGTTGCAGGACTGCACAAAATATTTGCACTGGAAACAAAGATAGACACTCTATGGCATACCAGGAAGGTTTGAATGATACACAGACAGTTCAGTCTCCTTCTGTTGGTCATTAGCACACATCTATTTAGGTACTTTATGTGCTATACAGCAGGTTCTAGAAGTTAAATGCAACAGAACAAGAAAGGGGTATGAATGACTGCCAAGGAGTCTAGTCAGAGAAAAAAAAGAATAGACATGCTAATTTCATGCTGTTTGGACTAACGAATATGGATTTGTTTCTAAAGTCATGCCATATGTCTTTTCTGCTGAGAAACTGTTCATCATTATGGAGTGTTCAGTGACTTTCAAACAAAACAGGAAAATTAATGCATTGATGAACAATACATTAGGCAAGAGGTGGCAGCTCATGAAAACTTAATCTCTTTTCATGTACATTTTTTAAAAAAGTAAAAACATATGCTACAAAAGAAGGTTGTCAGATTTTAATGTTTATGGCAAAAAAGAAGTAAGCCTTCTATTTGTAGGAAGATATCTTCAGAAGTTCTGCTTTTCAATAGCTCCTAGAAAAAAACACAGTATTGTCTTTATAAAAAAAAACTGCCACTCTCTGCAGAACAGTTCAGAGTGGTATCTAATAAAAGGGCAGAAGGCATAGGGGCTTAGTTTAGCTCTGTGTTAGTTAAATTTCCCTTGGCTATTGTTGCAAGATACAGCACTTTAGAACTAGAAGAAGAAACGTTGCATGGAGCAACAGAGGGGAACAATTTCACAGGAGCTGCTGGTAACATTCTGAGGAATCCAGAATTGACATTAAAAATTTTTAGAGTAGTTACTAGCATGTTGTTGCTGTGTTAAAGAAGTAAAAAGGATTTGTACTCTGCTAGAAGACTATACTGTTTACTCAAATTATTCTCAAATTTCATTACTCCTCCTGTCAAGAAATTTTAACTTCCAACCTAAGGATGCCAATGCAACCTAGGTGGAAAACTGAGAATTCATCTCTAGGCTTCCTCATCTTTGACTCCCAAGCAGTGTAAAACCGGGCTAGGGTTAGCTGGGATATGCAGAAGAAGGGAGATATAGGGTTGGGATTCTAGTGAAGTGAAAGGTGCAGAGGTACCTCAGTGGGGACAGCTCTGGGTTTCAACAGATAGTGCCAGTGCCACAGGGACAACCCACGGTGATACTGAGGCAGGAAGAAGGTGATGAGTTTGAAGTGAGAAGTATTGGAACAGCTTTAGGAAAGGAGTGGCCTACACTCAACAGCAGGCTCAAGCTGAGGTACTAGAATGGCCCCTCTGCAAGGGTAAGCGAGGAGTTGGTAGAAAAACCTGTAGCAGTCCTTCATCAGGCTTGCAAAGACCTTTCAGAAAGGACATATTGATAAAAAGGGGACTTAAGAGGTGAAGGAGAAGCACAATGGCTGTGTCCTGTTTGGCAGCGGTAGCTATGAGGTTTAAAATAAGTGCAGGATGAATGTAAATTTATTTTAATATAAACGAGAACAACATTTTCAAGCCCAAGCTCCTCTTGCACAATGCTCTGACCTTGAACAAAGATATCCTAAGAGATTAAGTGCAACAATTCTACTGGGGATTTTGCTTCAAGATATGTACTCATGAATCAGTTAAATCACACTGATGCATTGCTGTATTTGGGAGCTGTTAAAGCAGGGATTTTCTTACTACTTAGTGACTAATAGAACCAGAAATCTATTACTGCAAAAAATTAAAAGCAGATAAACAGACAGTAAAACAATATGCTACGGCTAGCTTTCCAAAGCTGAGGGGTTATGCAGTAGTATGCCAGGTTTCTTTGCTGCTGGAATGTCAACTTGGAATAGAGCGGCTGTACAAATGTTAAAAGACATATGAGAGGCTTGAGGCACTGGGGATCTTACAGTTTCACAGTCTATTGAAGGAACCAGTGGCTTGTTACTAATTAAGAAAATTAGACCATGTGTAGAACAATCAGGATACTACCAGACTAGGCTAAGGCAATATACAGAAATTATGAGCAAACTGCAGTCAGTTCAGAAGAACAGATGTACTGGAACCCAAAGCAACAGATGCTGAACAAAGTTAAAATATCGGCACAGATTTGCTAATGCATATTTGCTTCGCTCACTGCCTAGCCAAGACATCCCCGGTTTCCTTGATTTCATACAACTGCACTGTGTCCTTCCACTCCTCCTTGTTCAAAGGTGCTTCTCAGTGCTATCAAAACAGATTTAGAAGGTAAATACTCTCTTCTATGAGCTAATGGGGAAAAAAGCACTACTGTTCTCTTTCTGGGAAGGGAAATAACTACAGTTGAGTGGGTCTTAGTACATCCATATTGAATCACAGGGTTTCCCTAGCAAAGATGAAAGCCCAATTTGCTACCCATAATGATCGTTAGTAAAATTCTCCTTGATTTCTGTGGGATTAGATGACAGTGGTTGTGGAGATTAGTAGTGTTATAGAGTCAGATTGTTCCCACAGGCGGAGAGTGAGTTCTGCTGGTTGTACCCCTTTCCTAATTGAGAGGCAAAGTCTTTTTCAACCTTTGCTTGTGTAAGTTCAGCCTTCTTTCCCCGGTTTGAGGGAAAAAGGTTTATCTCTTGGTTTATGCTTGTACTGCTAAGCCTCTTATTCTGTTGGTGATCTGCAAAAGATCAGCGTCCCTCATTTTTAATCTGAGCTGTAACTTGACATTAAATGTCAGATTTCTGCTGTCTGCAGAAATGCAGCTATGGAACACCTCTTTATCAAAGGTTAGTGTTACTAACAAAAAGCAAAAATATCTCCAAGGCTTAAGAAGTGTTCAACTAGGGCAAAGCCATTAGAAAATGAAACAGTTAAGTTTCAGATGTGTCCCATGCCTAATTTTTTCAAAAAAAAATCCATTTATATGCTGGTACTGAAAGAAGCCAGAATTCATGAGCAGCCTATTCAGTTAAATTCTTTTTCTACATACTGCTAGGTCTGATGAGCTAGGTAACAATTGAAAAAGCCTTCTAAAAGTGCCAGCTTGGCTGAGGACCTGTACATCATGAATTCCTTTTCTTACACCATTGGAGCAGGTATTTTAAATTACCTAAACAGATTGCACTCAGGGAAAGTCAGGGATTTAAAATAATGCTAGGAAATACACAGATAATTTTTTTTTTGACTGGTATACTTTAAATGTCAAGCTCCTACTTATTTCTTTGGTATTCTGTTGTCTGACTCACCTGGGCTTCTTCAACTGAGGAGGAAGGTGGTGCTTGAAATGGCAGAGATTCCCTAAGAATTTCAGGAAATCCTCTGGGCCAAGATCTACGCTTTGGTTTCAAATAAATTTATGGTGCAGAAATACCAGCATAAAAAGTCAGGTAAGTGACATTTTAGGAAAGATGGAGAGAAAACTGTCCATACACTACAGAAACAGAAGGCATGGGACAGCCAGAAAGAGGTATGACCAGTGTAAAACCAAAGTATGATCTTGGGTTTTGTGATAACCTGAAATCCATCTTTTGGGGCAACTCAGAAGATCAGTGTTGGGCTCTAACTTTGGATCAGAAGTCCACATTGCCCTGCAAGCAGGTTAGCATAATAAAAGATCCTGGACATACTTGCCTATGTTTCAGTGGCCGATAGAGCTGTGAGTCTTTCCAGCAGTGCAAGAGCTATTTCACAGGATGGGTCCCCCATGGTTGTATAGGGCTCAGAAACTCCCTTCTCCTTGACTCCCAATGCAGCAATCTCTGGGTTGGAAAACCTGTGCCATTCAGTGTAAGTAACACACAGCTACTTTTGCTGGGAAGTCTTTCAACATAATCTGTATCAGACCACATCAAGATGTCAAGCTAGTCTGGGCTTAAATCTCTTGAATAATCTTCCTGGATGAAGAACTAGGCTCTTTACAGGAGACAAGTGGGAAAGACTGTGCTTTTACATGTCAGCCAAAAGCTAGATGCAAGATATCTTCCTTTGACTAGTGAGGTAGTGTTTCCCCAAAATAACTAACCAGAGGACAGCAGCTTCCCCCACAGACCAGAACCTGTTCCTGATACCAGTCCTGCTGCTTCCTGCTCTCACCTGCTCCAGCAAGTTCTCTGCTCTTTGCTGGGTCTGATGCACAGACCAAACCAAAAATACCCTGCAAAGATATGGCAAAATTCCTGCCCATACTCTGGCCTCAAGCTCTACCAATGCTGCCTCGGTTCCCAGTGCCGGGGCCAATGCAGCAACTGCTCTTTGCAGTGTTCCCAGCAGTGGGAATAGGAGAATCTGCACTTCATCTCCAACTCCAGGTTGCTCACATCAACACCGACATCTTGTGGCCTACTGCGCATACAACAACTTCTCCTGCTCCAAGGGAAGTGGGTCTCATTTCAAGGGTGTGCTCCTTCCATTTAAAATCCCCTTTTTTCCCCAAAAGGATCATTGCAGTGAGTCTCTCCACAGGCCAGGTGGATCAGAGCCAGAGCTAAAGAGAGACTAGACACAAAATCTACAGAAAGGATGAGAAATAAACAGAAAATGCTGTTTTATTAATGATGGCACAGGACAACTGTCGTATATGTGTAATGGAGTAACAACTTGTTACAACATATAACAAGTTTCATGTATTTTTTAACTAGTATTTAAATGCCTTGCTGAGTTCTCACACATTTGTGTACCTGCACAGTAACTTTCAGGTCAAGATTTTTCTGGCTGTCCCCAGCCAGACATGTCAACTTGGCCACTGTCTGAGCACAAAATGGGGAACATAGGAGAAAGTTACATTATCGTTCACAGGAAAACATCATTTTTCCTGATTTACAACATAAAACAACTAACTATTCTCCTCTTCTTAGGTTACTCAATATCAAGATAATACTACAGAATCCTTAATTTTCTCCTCTTAAACCTGCATTGCACACAAATCTGCTGAAAACTTTCCTAATGAGATGCCTGTAAGCTAAAAGCTGTTAGAGACAGCAATACACTGCACTTTAGCAAGCTTAAGTTTCTCTTACAGGAGCCAGGACAAACATACATATAAGGTGAAAAACAATTTGTGAAAAAGTGAGTTTTCTATTTCACCTTCAAGGTTCTGCTACATCCATTATTTGAAGACGGAGTCAACACACTGTAGTACTAATGCTGATGAAACTGCTTTTGCACACTGAAAGCACTAGAAGCTGGCTTTACTAAAAGGATTCAACATTTAAGCCATATACATTCATTATTAAACTCCATGGAAATGATCTACATACAAATACTTTAAATGAAGAATTTATGTTTTATAACATTATAAATTATAGTTATTAGCTATAACTAAAATTGATAAGCCTTGTAACTTCACAAAGAGATACTCAAAGTAATCTCTTCTGATTCATTAGCCATCTCTTCTTATGATATATAACTACTTGAGGAAAAAAAATATAAGGGCCTGTATTTAGGGTTGTATACCTCAGTTAGTACATATTTACACAGATACTCTCTGTTATTCTTGGCACCAATTAAGTCACTTAAATGCCACATCTATACTGGCAAATTAAACATGTCTGGGAATGTTCCTAGGCACTCAGGCCAACTGACATGGGATGGCTTGCGTCTATGCTAATAAACTCTCTCATCCTCCAAAGCAGGTTGGCTGCACAAACTGGTGCCTGGAACATGCCAGCTCCAGAAGAATGTCCGGAAAGTCCTTGGAAGTGCACAACTTGGCATGGGTCAAAATTGTGCCAGTGAGTGTCTAACAGTTTACTAGAATAGATAATCACATTCCCTTGCCTGGGAACATTCCTGGGCACTGTTTAACCTACCAGTTTAAATGTCGCCAAAACCTACAAGTAGAATCTCCAAATAAATGTCAGAGACTGCAATCTTTATTGGGTTAAGTCAGCTACAAGAAATTTATTTACAGCGGTCATTTGAGTTCTCAAATGTTTTTTGAAGCTCCAGTCCCAAATTTTTAAATGGCATCAGTATACTCATAATTGAAAATAGACCATTTATATATATACCAATTTTTGCAGTATTTGTATTACTTGCTTCTGAAATGATGTCTGAACATTATCTACCAGTATACTGAACTTCTAATTCAGGAAAGACAGTACACATCCTTAAAAAGTTACCACTTATACATGAAATGTTGTTGCTTTTAAATCAACACTGGAAGTAAGACCATTCTTAGTGAGGTTCAACACCAAAACTGTAGGATTTTTCAGAAGCATAGTCCCACAGATGAAATGTGCTTGATTTTGTGATTAGATTTTTCAGGTCCCGTGAGTGGCTGGGAACAGTCTTTTAACCTCTAGTGAGAAAACAGTAAATCATTTTGAATAAGACTTGCTAGAAGACAGCTTCCAAGCTGTCAATTCCCAAATGCCTCCGGAAAAACTGCATATGTAGTGCTATAGATAGTCTGGGATATGATGAGAAAGTGTGGACTGTTACCTGACACGGTGTTAATAATGAAGATAGACAACAACAGAAAGCAATGGTGAGTATATGCACTTGTTTCGTGTCTCGTAAGAACACAAATTAAATCCATATAAAAGCATGCCACAATTTGGGGGGGGGGGAGAAAGAAAAGAAAAGAATTAGCAGAAACCTAGCCTTACTTGAAAGTAAAATTTGCCTTAGTGTAAGAAAACCTCTCCATAGTAATTTCCAAAATTCAGAAAGAACTGGAAACCACTCCCATGCTGGGAAGATTTGACTGGCTGTACCTCAGCTCTCAGTGAGGCAATGGGTCCCGGCTCCTACTGTATTCCTACAAAGCATCAAAGAACTGGATCCCGCAGATTCTTCCACTCAGTCACTGTTCTGAAAGAGGCAAGATACCACTCAGCAGCCGGACATACTCCATATGCTGCCTGTACACATATACAGGCTGCAATTATTTTCAGCATTTTAAAACTCTTTTTCAATAATCATCAGTCCAAGTTGTACATTGAAGTGATTCATAAAGAAACCAAAAATGAAGACAGTGCTACAGGCTTTATGTTCAGCATCAAGTGTTCGTTCAGTCAAGTGATCACAGTGATGAACCTAAAGGGGACATGGCTTCCTGTCTTTGTCTAAGTCAGAAAACGAGCATAAATGCAAATCTTAATGCTAAAGTTACAGAAAACTTCCTTTTGTGGAAGGCACACGAAAGCTGTATGAGGACAAGTGGTTTGTCATAACAGATGTCAAACCTAGGCTAAAGTGTTTGTAAAAGTTTCTTTGCACTGAACACATCAGAAAACACAAGATACGAACACCCATAAAATAGTATAGAGATTCAAGAAATGAGCAGCAACTCTAACCTAAAAAACTAAAAACCTAAAAATCTAAAAAAGAAAATGAGAAAGTTTTTGTAAGAACCACACCTATGAAATAGCTGGAAGAAGAAGTCACTTATGCAGAAACTCAAAATCACTGCAGGAAACCAGAAGAGTTTAATGTGGGAATTAGTAATATATATGTTACTGTGACTATGCGTATTTAATTAATTTGAAATAATTTAGCAAAATTGAAGTGAAACATATTTTACAATCTGAATATTTTCACATCAAACTTTGTATTATGTTCCCACAATGACAACTGCGAAATTAGTAAAAGGTATTTTAAAATAACGATACATGAGGCAACCATTAATCAAAAAACTACACTGAGCAATACAACCATTTTCTCTCTTTCTCTAGATTGTTTCTAGATTTAGATGAAATGCAAAATAGGATGGATATTTTAAGTATTGTTCTCAGAGTAACTGAGGTGATTTTAGTGAAGATAACGTGCAACAAAACTCAGCATCATTTGCTGTGAAAGTTTAATTAATTTCCAAAAAAGAAAGGTGAGGATCACAAGGAAACTACTAGAAAAATCTTTCAAACCACCTGTGTGACACTGTGACAACTACAGTTTAAAACCAGCAGATTAGTTGAAAGAGAGGTTTAACAGGTGAACCTTTTTTTTAAACAAGTTTTAGAGAACATCCCCCCAAAACTAGTAAGAACTACACACGTGCTGCAACATCAAGTGTATATTTGCAGCATTTCAGCCATATTTTAAACTGCTGGTGGGTGACATCAACAGCATCATCAACTTATGCTAGATAGAACAAATTCCTGACTCTATTCAAAAAGCTCACAGAAAGAGAAAATGGTCTGTCACACAGTCCTACTGAAAATGTGGTGCATCATGGTGGAACAAATTAGTTCACTGGCATTGTGCTGCAGCCAGACACATTTTATTACAATTAATTTCTAATCCTTTCAGCATCACCAGCGCACAGAGTATAGCAACCAGATAAAAATTTCTATTTAAAAATAACAAACTAATTTGTTGTGCCTCTACTCAGAGTCAGTATCATTCCATGATATTAAGGATGACAATAAATTAAAGTAGCTTCTCATAAGTGAGACCAGTGTAATTGCTTGGTATCCTAATAAGTAGTCACTCCTTATCATCAGGTCAGGTAGGTTGAAATTCACCTTTGAGATTGTAATGTAAGCTAAAACTGGAAGTTAGTCTGATKTAATTAGTCTAGCATACCTTGTCTAGCAAGCAAATTTCACGATTTTTGTAAAAGAACATTGGGTTTTTCTTCTTTAAAATTTACTGTTGAAAATCCCTCTTCTAAGATCGACTGTGCCTCAAAGAATTTGTAGAATGATATAAGATAACTAGGATCTAGGCCACTTTTTGAAAGGGAAAATTATAGTATGCTATAAAAACATATTCCCACAATCTACCACTTACAGGCGCTGGAGAACACAAATGCCATCTCTTAAGAATGTAAGGTAGTCATGACAACTTAAATCAACAGGAAGGACACTTAGTGAATATTCCTGAGAAAAAGTATATTTAAGGAGTATCACTATCTTGCTTGTTCCTGAGGATACAAGTCTGTGAAGACTTATTTATTCCAACAAGTAACAGAGATAAGCGATCAAACAGATTTTTTTTTATTATTCTTGTGGACCATAATACATATAAAAGTGATCCTGCACAGTGTTCAGTATGCTTTGCAATGAGTTTGCAGGATACTTAAGTATTTTACTGTTCTATGCTTACTGAACATCTAACCTAGCTCTGTTCTCTCCTCCCTTTCAACAAAAATTTCTAACATTTCCCCTTACCATACACACATTCTTTTGACATTTAAGTAGGAAATGTGAATTGCTCAAAGCACATCCAAGCTGCAATACCTCATTATGTACAGTGTGCTTTTCAGAACACACAATGATGTTTAAGATTTAGATAGGAACAGGTAGAACATGTGACATGAAGCAGAGTGACGTGCCAGAAAAAGCAACAAAAAAGCTAGTTAGAATCAGCCATGTTTAAGGACTGACATCCTGACATGTTTCTGTTAACGTAATGAATGTTTTACACTGTCACTGTATTCTAAATCATCATTTCTAAGAAGGGGAGTATAAAAGGTTTTTCCACAAAGAATTTACTTTTTTCTGTAAAAGAGATAAAGCAATAAAAAGGAATGGACTTTCTATCAGTTTTAGATTTGGGGTTGGGCTTTTTTTTTCTTTTCTTTTTTACTGTAACAAAAAGTTTTGAACAGGTAGCAACAATGCAGGCAATACTACTGCCCTTACACGTAGCATGTACTCTTTACTGCCTTGGGCAAAAATGACTACATACTCATTTCTGCAAAACTCTAAGTACTGCAGAGTCCCATGGCACCTGGCCTTTTCTTTATCAGAATCCACACTGATTTTCTTGTCACTGCATACTTCTTGAACCATATATTTAACACAGGATATTGAATCCAATCTTAGTATTGTTTTTAGGATTAGGAATTTTCTGATTTGCACCAAATTAAACCTTTGTGTTTATTTCAAAGCAGTAAATAAGAATGTTTATTAAAAAATCCATCAGTTATGAAACTGAGTGCACAAAAGCCCTACTCATCCCTTCCATTAAGAAGGTAGCATTGCCAATGAAGTCTTCTCCTTCTGCCAAGCAGTTTGATGGACATTAACATCAGATGTTTGTCGTCATTCTGATGACAACCTGTCAACTCTACCTGCTATCCCCTTGACAAAATTTCTTGTAAATTTTGCATACTGCACGCAATTTAAGGTGGGGATGTTTGATTTACTAAGGTCCAGCCTAGTTTATAATATTTTACAGCCTTTCAATCAGCTTTAAAAAAATAAAATAAAATAAAGCTATTTCACTGGGATTATTTGGGTGGTAACTGACTCTCTGATGGATACTCTTTAGCTACCTAGGTTTCCAGGATCTAGCTCCCTAAGCCTTAGCCACCAAAGGTTAGGCCACACTTTCAAAAGTGAGTAATCATCAGCAGTTTTCCACGTAGGTTTTATGTAGTTTTGTTATATTTAACTGATTTTTCTCCCTGCTTAACATTTCATAGCTGACATATATGTATATGAAATAAGGGAATTTGGGGGAAAAAATATTTTAAAAATAGGATATGTCCTTTGTGTAAACACTAGCTAGAATGCAAATTATTAGAGGCAGAACAGACAAATGAGTTCTGACTCTAAAGGATTGAAAGATGGTTTATACAATATTCAGTATAATCTTTTATTAGAAATACGTCGTCTCTTTCTGAATCATCTTGGGTTAACACTGGTGTAGCTAACAGCTTATAAGGATATGAAAACAGAATATATCCAAAATGTAATCCATTTTCTAGCAATCAAAGTGTGCCAATGGCTAGATACTGCTGAAGTGTAGAGGATGTGTCAAACAGAAACATCTTATACTCGGAAGTTGCTGCACAGACACTCTGTGAGACTTCACACTTTCAGCCAGTTTATGTTTGCTCTCTAGTGATATATGAAGCAGAAATTACTTATAAGCAGGTGTGGTCTATGAGTCACATCAGACATGCTGTAAAGGACCTGAGCCATTCACTTTTCCATGCACCTAACCTACAGACAACCCTATACTTAATTATCTGTCCCAGACTCTGTTCCACCTACCCTCTGCCTAGAGACCTTCCTGGTACAGAGTACCTCAATAAATTTCTTCTTCTGTTACTAACTAATGTAAAGAATAAGTACTTGGCCAAGACTGCAGGGCCAATAGCAGTAGTACCTGGTCAAGAGGACTTTCAGCTTTATTTGGTCATCCCCATGCATAAGCAAGCCTTTAGAGAACAGGATTACCTAACAGCAAGGGAAAGCTACACAGCTTGCACACTTGCCAGTGCTCAGTGTATTTCACATTTGCACAAAGCTTATAGTTTCACTAAGCTACACTCCAGCTGGCTTCTGAGGAATTATACTTCTGTTTAGCACGTTATCTACAACCCATTTTGCTATCCTGTGCCACTCCTACCTTGAAGGTCAGGCATAGCCCTTTCGGCTTGATGACAGACCAGACTAAGGTCTTGTTTATCTGTCAAGGTCCTGTTTGTCTAATGGGACATGTCTAAGATCTGGGCTACCAATACTGTAACTACCCATACCAGCAGCCCACAGTTCAATGAATCTCGTAGTCAGACAATTAGGCTATCCTTAGGTGAACAGGGATTACAGTGCTTGTCTTGCAGGCTTTCCTGCTGCAGTTCAAACAAATCCAAAGACTATACTTGCACTTCCTTTTTTACTGTGTAGCTGGATGTCAGTGCTTGATGGCTTTAACTGTCTAGCAAATTTTCAATGTTTAACATGACTAGACTGAAAATTCAATAATCATAAAACCTGGCAAAAGAAAAACTAATTATTTAATCCCTTATTTCAATCTCGTACACAAAAAGCAATACCCACACCACTTCTACATTTCATATGCCTGATTCTTCTGCAAGCTTTTTTAATCTGATGTCAGCAGCTTAGACAATGTCAATGATGAAGTACAAGGCGTGACAGAACTCCTGTCCTGACCAGTCAGCTACTAAGGTGGATGATCTCCAAAGCAAAATTGGATTAAAGAAAAATAAAAAGTAAAAAATAACTATTATTTCTCTTACAAACCTATGTGAATAAGTTAATAAGTATTTCTCAAAGTAACACAAACTTCAGTCAAGGGTAATGTTAACCAATCAGTAGTTAACCAAACAGCCTCTGCATAAGAACTTTCTATACTCTTAATTTTCTTCATTCAGAACACTAGGTGTTCAATCTGCTTATGTACTGTCATCATATTACTGAATATCTATATTAATCAAACTGATCACCAAAATAAGTTCATTTTTATACTGATGCCAAATATAGATAGCCTCCAAACAGCTTTTACCAGGTTCAGATCAGGTCTCACCGAAGATCCCACTTGACTGTGATGGTACACAGAGTAATTTGAAAAATTACTGAAAGTTTTCTGCAAGTAACTAAACTTGAGACTGAATACAGTCAAGAAGTAAGAGTGTTATCTTGCCCATAGGCTAAAAAGCTCAAGAGTAGTGAAACAAAATTGTAAGACAGACATTACTGTATCAACTACTGTATTTTCAAAATATCTTGTCTGGTAGCTGAGCTGAGGGAAGGCACTGCCTCCTGTTCTATAATTTAGCGGTGTAAAACTAGGCAGTTTTTTTCATTGTCTTTTTCCAACCTATTTGCTACAGAGCTACAGACTGATACAGAAATTCTAAAAATGCAGAATTTCACAGTAGTACACCATTGTTGTAGATAACTAGACCTTGAAGGAATTGTAGAAAACAATTAGGCCTTGAGGCTTGGGACTTGTGAAAAACAATGAGGCTTTGAAGGACTTGCAGAAAATAAGGAGGCCTTGAAGCTTCTCAGTCAGAATGTAACCATTAAGATAACAACAGGAGGTCTTCAGTATCAGAGCAGAAGAGACCGGTTTGCAAGACTTACATGGGAGTTCCAGCAAAGTAGTCAGCTAAAGGCCATCCTGGTATGACACCTACCCGCCGCTAGAGACCCCCACTACCTCAAAAGACAGCCCCTCCTGGACTCAATGCACACATGTTATAATATGTAAATATATAAGCGAATTCCTGGAAAAGTAATGAATACCCAAATTAATTGTAATGAATATGTACAAGGGGTATCAGATATAAGCTCAACGATTCATGGTCTGAGGGGATGTATTAAGTGGAGGGATCCCCTACGTCCCCAACACCTACTAAAGGAATGCCTGCCTCTTAATGCTACATTGGCATTAAGGGGCTTTATTTACAGTTTTCGGTGACAGTTTCTGCTGCCCAGATGGAACACTGCTTCTGAGTCTCAACGGATCCATGTGATTGCAGAACCTCCAGCTGGCACCAAGGGATTCTTGGGGAGAACCTCTGATCCCTGGACCTGAGAGCTCCGAGCAAGGTCCCCTGTTGAAAGGTAAAGGCATTCCTTTTTAAACAACAACATCAACAAAAAAAAAAAGGAGCGAAGAATCCTGAGGCAGGTTGCCTGTCCATAAGACACAGCAAAAGCCTCGCAGGACTGGGTATAAGGGTACCTAAAGGAAGGGAAGGGAATTCTGACAAGTGTAAGTCTGCAGATTGGTTTAGAAAGGTATTGGGTATTGTGCAGCCGCAGCCTTCTCTCTCCTTTTTGTTCCTTCTTTTCTCTCCTTCCCTCTGTTCCTCCACGCATTGTGCAGTTGTTGCTCCACCTTGCATCGTTTAACAACTGTAACAACTGTAGCAACTGTAAGGTTACGGTTGTTATGGGATAAGAAATACTCTGTCATCTGAAGGGGGAATTTTAAGGATTTCTCCCTTAGGGTGCATTATAAAACATTGGCGAAAAATGGGGGGTGACCCCCTAACAAAGAAACAGCTTGTAGAATACTGTAACCACTGGTGGCCACTGTATACTATGGAAGATCAGGAAAAGTGGCCAAAGAAGGGGGTGTTGCGATATGATACTATTTTGCAATTTATGTTATTTTGCCAAAGGGAAGGGAAGTGGGATGAAGTGCCATATATAGATCTATTCTTTACCCTGCAGAATCACCCTGAATGGCAGCGAGAATGCAGGATTATTCCACAGGACCCCATGATTTTAGCATTAGAAAATGATACGGGAGGACAAAGATTCAAAAAGTATTGTTCAGCTTGTAGCATAGGGAAGAGATGTTTGAAGTGCGAAAAGGAGGAGGAGGAGGACTGAGACCTAACGGTCACCCTTCGACAAAGGTTGGGGGGGGGGAATTTTGATGATGAAGATGGCAATATATGTAGGCGGAGGGACAAGGCAGACGATATGCAGGATGCAGACCAATCTAGCAAGGCAGAAGGGTTTAGTCAGGTTGCAGGAAGGACAAGGGGATGACAGGGAGAAGAGAAAGAAGCCTTACAGGCACCTCTTCGACAGGGCATGGGAAATAATGGACCGGTAAAGGTCAAGGTGCCCTTTTCAATCACAGGTCTGTGATCCTGTAAGGAGACGGCAGGAATTTACAGGGAAGATCCGGAAAAGGTTGCTAAGGTGTTTGAAACAATAATTAGGACTCAGGACCCTGACTGGAATGATCTGGAGTTACTATTAGATACTCTACCAGATAGTACTAAAAAGAAAATGGTATTAAATGAGATCCAAAAACAGGTGGGGAGAGCATATATAAATGGGGACTTGCAGGGAACAGTAGATCAAAACTTCCCTGCTCCTAATCCAGGATGGGATCCCAATCTGCCAGGACCCTGAGCACTTTTAACCAGATATCAAAGGTGGATACTGTTTAGTATCAGACATTCTATGCCAAAGGCAACTAACTGGTCCAAATTATATGAAGTCAAACAAGAACCAAATGAATCCCCATCTGCTTTCATGGAGCGGTTAAAAGTTACTGCCAGGAAATATACCAGTTTGAATCCCAAGAAACCAGAAGAGGCCACCCAATTGGCCTCTATCTTTATGAAGCAATTGACTCCAGATATAAGGCAGGAACTTCAAAAATTAGAAGAGGCAGATTCAAGAGATTTGGGAAAGATGTTGGAGATCGCATGGACAGTTTTTAATAACAGAAAAAAAGAAAAGGAGATGCGGCAGGCTAGAAGAGAAAATGTGAGGGATACGAGGTTGATTGTGGCTCTGACAGGTGGGACCATGGAGGAATGCACAGATCAGGAAGGAATGGCAGGCTCCTCCCTTTTATGCAATCCCACCTTGCAAAAGACCAATGTGCAATCTGTAAGAAAAGGGGGCACTAGAAAAGGGAATGCCCTCAGGCTGGGACCTTGGATCCATTCCTGCAAGCTATTAAGCTGATGACATTAGATAATGAATCCTGAAGGGGACTGGGGCAGTCATTCCCAGCTCAACCCCTGGTTACATTAAGGCTGGGAAACGAAGAAGTAGGATTTCTCATTGACACGGGAGCTACTTATTCAGTTCTTAACACTTGTAAAGGAATTTTTAGCTCTAAGGTTGTAAATGTTGTTGTTGCTACAGGGGAATGAGAAAATAGGCCCATTTTGCAGCCATTGAAGTTTAAACTCGGTAAACAACGGATAACTCCCCAGTTTCTCTATAGGTCTGAATGTTCAATGCCCCTAATGCGGAGGGATCTATTGAGCAAACTCAAATTACTTTTAAAATGGAGAAATACAGCTATTAATACCAGAATCAAAAGCTGCAGAGGTGAGAATTTTTATGCTACAGAATATACAGAAGCCAGAGAAGGAGATTCCTGCAAAGGTAGAAGATGCATTATGGTATGGGTAAGCGAAACCCCAGGCTGATCCAAAGCAGCAGAACCAGTGAAAGTTATATTAAAACCTGGAGTCAAAACAGTAAGACTGAAGCGATATCCTATCAAGTGGGAGGCTAGGAAATGGCTTGAAGAATTGACAATGAAAYTCTCGAAATATGGGTTGTTGGTAGAATGTGAATCGGAATGTAATACCCCAATATTACCTGTGAAAAAACAGAATGGCAACGGATATATGCTAGAACAGGATCTGAGAGCCATAAATCAGACTGTCCCAGACCCAGTGGTAGTCAACCCATATACCCTTCTGACCTCTTTGAATGAAGAACATAAACGGTTTACAGTACTTGATTTCAAGGATGCCTTTTTCTGCATACCTCTAGATAAGAATAATCAGGCGACACTCGCCTTTGAGTGGGAAAGCCCCACCACTGGACGTAAAATGCAGCTTACCTGGACGGTATTGCCCCAAGGGTTTAAGAACAGTCCAACAACATTTGGCAACCAGTTGGCCAAGCAGGTGGAGACATGGAAGAAAGACAATTCTGATGGGACATTACAGTATGTGGATGATATCCTGTTGGCTGCCGCAACCCAAGGGAAGTGTATACAGATGACTGTAAGCCTACTGAATTTCCTAGGACAAGGGGGATATCGGGTGTCGAAGAACAAGGCCCAGACAGGAAGAGAGGTTGTGATCCACTTAGGGTTTGAAATTTCACAAGGACAACGAAGGTTGGGCACTGATCAGGAGGCAATCTGCCAAATGCCAGAACCAAAAAAACTACAAGACTTGAGAGCATTCTGGGGCACGGTCAGGTGGTGCAGCCTCAGCCCCAGGACACAGTGTTTGGGTGCTCAGCAACGGAAGCTGGACAACCCGACTGTCCTATAATCCTGCCCAGTCTAGAGTGTTGGTAACATTGGGATTAGTGACCCTCTGCCCAACCTGGAAGAGGAGTCCTATTAAAACTCAATATTGGAGGAAAATTAAAAGGGAAACTACTGAAGACACACAGAAAGGGCCTAGCACTGCCGTGCAAAGACGGGGAATCCAAAGTCTCATCTTCCCTGGATTAATGGCCATAGAAAATAGAGAATTAATAGAAAACGTACCTGGCAAGTAAAACAATTAGCTAAAGCAACAGAAAAAGGATTTATGGAGTTTAACTAACAGGTACAGGCTAATACCAAGATGATATTACAAAACCATTCAGCTCTAGATCTAATCCTAGCTAAAGAACACGGGGTGTGTGGATATTTAAAAAATAGATTCAGATCACTGCTGCATCTGTATTCCCAATGTGACAGAGCGCCTTAATAAACAGATTGAGCAAATTAGGCAAATAGTGCAACAAGCCCAGGATCTTCAGAAAAACACCAAAGACACCTGGATAAACAAGATTCTAAAGGAATTAGGAGGAAACTCTTTATCTGGATGGCTGGCTTCACTGGTACAAACTGCAGTCCTGATAATTCTGGTAATTCCTTGTGTAGTGGTACAATGCTTACCCTCCCTAATTTCTTGTTGTACATATAGGGGAAAGAAATTATATATCTGCAAAATAATAACCAGAACCATTACCAATACCTATCCTATTAGATGAGTCTCCTGAATCTAGTATCAGAAGTCTCAAAGGGGAGAAGCATTGCAGATAACTAGACCTTGAAGGAACTGTAGAAAACAATTAGGCCTTGAAGTTTGGGACTTATGAAAAACAACAAGGCCTTAAAGGACTTGTGGAAAAATAACAAGGCCCTGAAGCTTCTCAACCAGAACATAACCATTAAGATAACAACAGGAGGTCTTCACTATCAGAGAACAAACCAGTTTGCAAAACTTATACCGAAGATCCAGCAAAGAAGTCATACCAGGATGGCCTTCAGTTGACACCTACCTGCCACCAGAGACTCCCACAACCCCAAAGGACTCAATGGACTCAAGGCACACGCACAATAATATGTGAATACATAAACAAATTCCTGGAAAAGTAATGAATACCCAAATTAATTGTAATGAATTATGTATAAGCAGCATCAGATGTAAGCTCAACGATTCATGGTCTCAGAGGGCATACTAGGTGGAAAGATCCCCTACATCCCCAGCCCCTATAAAGGAATGCCTGCTTCTTAATGCTACACTGGTGTTAAGGAGTTTTATTTCTGGGTTTTGATGATGTCTTCTTCTCAATCCTCTATAATCTGGCAGTTTTCATACTTCAAACTTGGACTCCAGTATCCTGAAGGCACTTACCACAAACAATTAAATCCCATGATCCTAATACCACCTTACAGTATGAGTAGTACGCACTGCATTTAAGTGCTTTATGTTTGCAAACTATCCACTCAAGGATCAAAGTTTTCCTCTGTAGAAGACAAGGTAATTGCTGCAGGAACCTACAAACAGCTGTGATTCGTCCAAGCATTTGGCCAAACTGGCAATTCAAGTACCAAACTCCCACTTTTTAGCACTCTGTCTTGCTAGATTTCAGATGTCCACAGATTGAGCATTTGAACAATCATTGCTTGAAATTATGTTTGAGTTGCATAATTAAAAATACAGTTGCATTATTCAACATTTGGCTTACTACCCTGGGGCTTTGGGTAAAGGCCTGTTACTGCACTGTAACTAGATGTTACTACAGGAGATTACCAAGTTTCTAAGGCTGGGATACAGATACTGCCTTCATAGCCACCAACAGTAAGTAGAAGTGAGAAATTTTAATAATATTTGTTATTAAAAAATTGGAGCCATAACTATGTAAAAAGGGGAAGAATCGGTCATCTGAAGACCTGCTTATGTTTGTGATTTTTTGATTAGTAAAAACTGGTACTCTTGGAAAAAAACTGACTTAGTAAAGTATTAACCAACCTAAACCATTCCGATTTCACTACAGAAACCTGTAGTGTTTCAAAAAAAGAAAGAATAAAGCACAACACAGAGGCTGCAGCATTCACCCATACTCCTACATGTATGTTAGCAGTCCAAGACTTGCAATAGCTTTTCTTATGGTAGTCAAATTACCACACTACAAATGGATTTTCTGCCCATAACCACTCTTGAGTCCCAGAAAATCCCTCAATTGCGAAGGCACTGTCAAAAGTAAACGCTTAAAATCATTTGAATAACCTATTTGAGCAGCTCTCCTAATCAAGACCTGTGAGTCACAGTAATCTGCAGCGGGTACAGCAGGACCTTCCGGCTCCGGGCGCTCTAACGACGGCGGGAGGCCGTTACGGCGCCAACGGCCACACCACGCGCCGACCTTCTCCCCGCCCGCCCCGCCGGGCCGCCCGCCCCGCCCCTCGGGCGACGCGGCGTATCCCCACTGGCTCCCGCCGCGCCACTGCTCGCCTGGTCCCGCCCCCTCCCTTAAGCCACGCCCCCTCGGCGCGCCCCCGCCAATCCCGAGAGGCAATGTGGCCTCTCTCCCACGCGGGGCGGGCCGGCTGCCCCGCCTCCCCGCTGGCCTCCTCCCCCCGCGGCTGCAGGACGGCTGCGGCTTAAACTAGTGGCAGCCGGCGATTGGTGGCCCCCGGGCAGCCAATGGGGTAGAGGCACCTCAGACCAAGAGTCTAATTTTATGCACGGCGGCGCGCCCGCCCTCCCCAGCCGCGACGCTGCTTGGGGGCGCGGGGACTCGGCGCGCGCGGGGACACGCCGCGTTCGAGCCCTTTGTTGACGGGCGCCCGGAGCGGAGCGTTTGCGCGCCTGCAAACCACTCCAGAGGGCCGCGGGCGCGCGCGGGGATTGGCCGCCGCGCCGGCCAATCAAGGAGCGCGGCGGGCGGGGCGGGGGGCGCGCCGGAGCGGGCCGGGCCGAGGCGAGGCGAGGCGAGGGGGGCCGAGGCGGGCTGGGCCGGGGCTGGGGGCGACGGCGGGCAGCGGCGGGATGAGGCTGAGCGGGGTCTGGCTGCTGGTGTTGCTGCTGGGGCTGGCGCAGCTGGCCATCCTGGCGCGCTGCGAGGAGGAGGACGGCGGAGGTGAGTGCGTGCGGGGCAGCGCGGGGTGAGGGGCAGCGCGAGGCCGTTGGGGGGTGGGGGCACCGTTAACGGCTCTGGCCGTTCAAAGCCACCTGGAAACGGGCGTGAAGCTCCGCGGCGCGTTGCTCGCCCCGTTGCGGCAGCGCGGTAGGGAGCAGCCCCCGGCGTTTACTCGTAACTTGCCCAAACGCGCTGGTTGCGCCAGGCCTGACGCAGTTGGTAAATGGCCTGGGGAAGGTGGCGTGGTGCGGGGCTGGCCGGGGCCTGCGCCAGGCCTGGAGCCGCTTCCCAGCGTGCTGGGGCTGCGGGGGGGGGGGTGGAATCGCCTTCGCTGGGGACTCCCTTCCTCGGCTGCTAATGCTCGGGGTGGCTTGTTCGGGGCGGGGGTGGAAGAATGTCCCTTAATCCCAGTAACGCCTGTCGGAGTTAGGTGCTCGCGTGAGCTGGGATCGTGTCAGAAAGTTGGCGGGAGACGAGCTTTGCGGGTCCTGGCTCTTCGCTCCCTTTCCAGACCTCTTTGGGCTGAAATTTGAGAGACTGGGGCTGAGTTCCTAATCTGGGCTCACAAAATCCATCAGTTTCTCAAGGGTTTTAACTTTCCAAAGTGTCGTCTTACCTCAGGATTGTTCGTTATTACCTTGTAACTAGCTCTGCCTGATCTCCTCTTCTACATCTGAAATTAAAAGTTAGAAATTAGAAATGTTAG
Source organism: Rhea americana (assembly GCF_003343005.1). Lineage (NCBI taxonomy): Eukaryota > Metazoa > Chordata > Aves > Rheiformes > Rheidae > Rhea > Rhea americana. The sequence continues at coordinate 115,908 of NW_028186360.1, read as the reverse complement.
CAATTATTGGCTTTGTCAATTAGCAATAAATATTTCTCTTCAAGGAGCACATTTCTCCCCTAACTTGGGGGCTCTACACTTTTATATGTATGTGTGTGTATATATATATATATACGTATTTTTATATATATATATATATATATATAAAACTGTTTTTTTCAGAAGAGAGTTTCTGTGTTGTGCTAGCTTTTTTGGTGGCCTTTTTTCCCCCTTATGTTTGAGTTTCACTGATGCATGTCTCCTCCCTTCCAAAATTAGTTAAGGCAAACCTGTTCTGACTTAAGTTCAGAGTCTGTTCGTGGATATTTTTAAGTGATTTTTTTAAGTGACTTTAAGTGACTTAAGAAAAATCTTGTATATTTCACATTTCCTAAGTTAACATTGCTGTATGTTAAATATTAGAGGGCATTCTTAGAGGGTGGATGCTGGGTGACCTCTTGAACTCCTGTCTTGCAAATTCTGGCTGGTTGAACAGGCATCAAAACTCAAATGCATTTATGTCAGGTTCCTTATCTGCCTGRACTACTGTGGACACTAGACTCTATTTTGTGAAAACCCTTATAGGATGCAGCATCTGCAATAAGAGASTGCACTTATTTCAAAGATTACCCTGTTTTTTCAGGAGGCTTTTACATTATAATTTTGCTTATTCTCTGTTCACCAGAACACTCGCTTATTATCAGTTTTAGCATGTTCCCATTACTTTAAAATTGTTTAATTGTGATATTGTAGTGAAGTCTGTATATGACATTATAGCTGACAGTAGGAACACAACCTTAGGCTTCAGATAGGCTGAGTTTTCATCAGTATTTCCCAAATGTGCTATTCTTCTGTATATAGGAGTTATTTTAGGATCAAATACAAACAGTGAGAGAGAGGAAGAATTTCCTCCTATATGCAAGTTTAAAATTAGTCCCTGTACAACCTGATTAACTTATCTCGTGTATCTCAAAATTGTATATGAATCATGAACTATGCTTTATGAAGGTTTTTATTTRCAAATAAATGTAGCTGATGATTTCCATTTTTGCCGTTAAAATGCGGATCTGTATTAATTGGAACAACACTTAAAAAAAAAAAAATGGTAGCCTTATGTACATCAGTTCTTCATGATGAAGGAAGGAGGAGCATGCTGTGCTGTATGATTTTTTGGAAATGAACTTTGACTAAACATTTAAGGCGGATATGCCCACAGCTAGGTTAGCCTAGAAGTTGTGATGGGTGGGTTATGACCATTACACTCTTCGCGTATTGACAAGGGAAAAGGAGGAATTGCACAGCTATTACACTGCAGAAAACAGAGAGGCTGCTTTATAAAATGGCTTTTGAATGACTTCACAACAGATTGCTAGAGCCTGGATTTTTGCATTTCTCAAGACCAAAAACTGTCTTAGAATGTGCTTTTCRAAAGGAGGCTTTCAGGCAATCTAAAAGTCACTGATGATCGGATGCAACTTTTTGATACTAAATTCATCCTACTTAAAGTAGGCCAGATTTTCAATAAATTCTGAAAGTTTAGCAAAATTATTACGTAAACTAATTTCAGCTAGGTTAGCCATCATCCTGAAACAGTTCTGCCAACTAAACTTACGCACCTGAAATTTAAGATAACATTTATCTTTGGAAGGATTTTTGTCTTGTGGGTAATAGTCATGTGTTGAAACTTGTGGAAACTTTTCACTGGAACAAATGGGAGTGGTCCATACTTCACAGAAGGACTMGTTTTAACCCAAAGCTATCATTTAATACTGTACTCGCCTGTTTTGCAAGTAGCTTTAAGAAACAAATGCACATAGTTTTGATGACAACTACTGTATTTTCAAGAACTGTCTTATACAAATATTTATTAGCTATTTTTGCAAATTCAGGTGTCAATTAAAAGGTCATTTTGGTATCTGATCACTCCAAAATATAGCAAGTAATGCAAAAGAATTTGTCTCTTAAAAAAAAAAAATCAAAATCAGATCTTTCTACTTCTCTCTCCCATGCTTTGTCAGGTACTTAAAGCAGATCTTCAATACAGACACTGGGAGGGAGACTGGTGGTAGCCAAGATAACCCTGAATCTCGTTGAAGCTGGAGATTACAGAAGATGAGTTTCAAGTCTTGAGCAGAAATTTATCAGTGTGCTTTTTGGATGGTGTTTGGGGAATAGGGAAATGTAGATCATCCTTAAGCACATCTGCAAGACCCAGTGTCCTGTTAAAGGCTTCTATTCTATGTTTCTGTCCCAGAGGTGGAGGAAGTGAGTAAGTGTAGTTCCCATGACASTGTGTTGCTGTCAGGGAAGTTTTAGTTTGGCAGGGCATGCAGGTATTTCCAGTGAAAGATAGGACATGTTTTCAGAATGGAAAAATAGTAACAGAGGTTTCAGTAATGATAGGTTGCGTATATTAACATTTTCACTTGTGCAAAACTGTGGCTGCAGATAGTATTTAGTTCTAATCTTTCTAAACAGTCAGCATATGCCATTCTGCATGGTCTTCTCTCAAAGGGGCAAGGGGAAGGAGGAATGATACATAACCAGAAATAGGGACCGCAATCTGATGGTTGGTTTCAGACAGATAAGCTGAACTAACTGCGTAATTTTGGTGGATAAATCCGTGCCYCTAAAAAACAGTCTGAAGTGATTTGCTTGGAAAATCAATGAATTTTGCATAACTTCCTGGGAGTTTCAGGCATGGGTCAGCCATGAAGGCTCTACAGTGAAATATAGTTCTCAAAACTGCTGAGCCCTGAGATCARTAGAAGTTTTGACTGGTAAACAGCTTTTAAAACTAGCTTTCACCACTGCTGTGTGTAAAAGAATATGGTAATAATTCTCTTAAARTATGTTTTGAGAGTTACTTCATTTGTAAGTGCTCTAAAGTAACAACATAGAATGCATTGTACATTTATAAATCAAGACTTGGAGTTACTTTCTAGATCAGGTGAAACAGCAGTAGTTGTTAAAGAAGTCAGTCTGTGTCCAGATGACTTTTGTGTGATAAATGATCTGTTGTAACCTCACTACATTGGAAGCTTATGTTTTGGTGTTATGTAAGTCTGTAACTTAATCAAAATTGACACATTTTCTACGGGGATGAATTTTTTGGGGGGAGTGGGGGGGTATATATTTATTATTATTATTATTATCTTCTTTTAACAGAAAATGAGTGTTCTAGCTGAATGAAGGACATCATTCTGTCCACAGTAAGCTTGCTCCTGTGGTCTGCGCTTTGTCTGAGAATAGCTTTTTTTTTTTTTTTTGGTTGCCTCCCCCTCTCGCTCTATTTTGTTGTACCAGGTCACTGAATATTGCATATTTCTAATTCTCAAATCTTGAACTCCAGGTGAACTCAGAGTATTTTCAGCATTCTTGTCTTCAATGASTAAATGATGTGTATGTGGTTTGTTTTACAGCAGTCACACCTGATAGCTTGCTTGCAAGCTTACTAGATTTATGTTAAAGAATAGTTTTAGAAAAAGGATATCTTTAGTTTTTTCTCATGCACACATGCTTCCTCTCTCACACTCTTTAATACCGAGGCTCCCAGTGGTTGGCTAAAAGGATCTTAATTTTGTTGATTTTTTTTTTGTTTCATTTTGTTTACACTTGGGATGAGAGATATATCATGGCCTGTTCTGTGACTTAAATTCCTTTAAAGTCATTCAGTAAGGCCTGTTTGCCTTGRATTATAACAACTTCAGCAGATAAAAATGTTTATTTAATCCCTTACGTGTTCATCTATTGAACAAAGGATCTCGATTCCAGGTCAAGAATGAATAAACTGGTTGAAGTATCTTAGCTTCAGATTTAATATGCTAACTTTGCTTTTGTAATGTAGCAAATTTGTTTTCCTCTTGATGAGTATATTCTTGACCAATGTTTTTCAGTCTGGTTAAATCAAAGGCTTCGCCTAAACTTCATCAGAGATATTTTTACACCATGTATTCCAGCAGGGTACACCCTGTGTCTGTCAGATGTGTAGAAGTAGGCTTACACAGGACTTCCTGTGACAGTTACTCATTTTCACACTCATTCTGTGGACTGGTGCTGCTTCAGAGCCAGTAAGTGGAGTGACACTCCTGCATGAGGGAAGTTTCCTTAGTAAATTGCAGACCTGAAACAGCTCTATAACTGAGAGAAAACTACACTTGAGGTGACAGGGATAGGAATGAGCGATCAGGAACAGGGCTATAATTTTAATGTGCCACCTCTAAACCACCTTGCTAGTAGCAAAATGTTAAAGTTTGAGATTATAGCAAGCATGTCTGTTGTTCATCAGTCCTTCAGACTTGCAGAGCATAAAAATTGTATCCTTAGTCACTGTACCTGTAGCACCACAAGGTAAGCATGGAGGCAGATAATATCTRCTATCTTGGTAAGGTACCTGTTTTTCCAGCCACATGCTGCTGTATTTGAAGGGACAGCTATATAGCTGCATAATAGTCGGCTTCTGTCTGAATTCAGGTATCTTGTGCTCTTGCCCTGCTTCTCGCACTTCAACAAGGTACCCAATGTGCCATGGTAGAGACTTTCATAGGTCTGTATGTATTAATACTGTATTCATTTTGTATTTTGCACTGAAGAGCAAATTAACATGTTGACCTTTTACTGAAATATTGATAATGTCAGCTGGCGCAGCATGCTCTGAAGTAAAATAGGACCATAAGTCTAGGCTCTTTGCAACCTCAGGCAGCTGCTATATGYGGACCTCTAACTAGGTTTAGATACCTTTTTTTTAACTACAGAATATATTTGAATTTGTCGTTAACCTGGTAGTGTTGTTTTACATTTGAAACAATTTGTATTACAACTTTACTTTTCCAGAATCTGTTACAAAAGAGGAAGCTGATGAGGAAGACGATGACGATGAGGAAGACGATGACGATGAGGAKGATGATGATTCTGAAGTTAAAGAAGAAAATGGTGTATTAGTCTTAAATGATGCGAACTTTGACACCTTTACTGCAGATAAGGATACTGTGCTGCTGGAGTTCTATGCACCATGGTGGGTTTAAGCTTGCAGTATCCCTGTGCGTTCAGCCCTGCCTTAGGTTTGGGGTAGGGTAGATGTGAGGATTTTCTTGACRGTACACCCTCCTGAAAAGTGAGCTTTGGTTGGAATGGCTCTCGGGGGAGAAATGGTAGCTTGATATTTCTTGTTTTTCCCGAGATGTGTTTAGGTAAATGATYTTAGGGCATAAAAAGTTGTCAGTAGCTTACAACCATGAGGAAAAGCTGCAACAGCAAAAGCAGAGGTCTGGATCACGACTGGATCGTGGTTTAATAATACAGGGTATTTAGAAGTGATGCTGGAGTAACTAGCTTCTAGGAGAAGCATGGGTCTCTGCTGTGGTCCTGGGCAGGGGATGGGGGCAGGAGGTAGTTCTTCCCAACAGGGTGTGGAGGTGTTCCTTTGTCTGCCCACGTGCCAGGTGATAGAGCAGCTTGCTCTCACTGCACAGATGTGAGTCGTACTGAGGGATCCCATGCCAAGAGAAGCACAGTCCTGCTTTCATCCTTGCTCAGTGTTTGTCAGGGAGTGAAGACAGAGCTGTGGTACTCATAGGGTAGATGTGTCTGGCTTTTTGATGGGTTATATAGGAGTTTATAGAAGAGGGGACTCCTGGTTCTATTACTACATCCCTGGTGTGGGGATGTGCATAACCCCATGCAGATTTGCAAGCTAGCAGTTGACTGGCTGAAAAGCACTTTGCAGAAAAAATCTTGACCAGCCTGCTGGATCACAAGATGAGCATAAGCCAACAGTGCAGCTTTACAGCTAAGAAGGCCAACTTAATCTTGGGCTATTTTAGTGAGAGTGWAGTCAGCAAGTTGAGGGCAGTGCTTTTTTGCCTGTATTGTACACCTATGAGACTGCATCTGGAGAGCAGTATCCAGTTTGGAGTTCCTAGTAGAAGAAATAACAGTGATACAGCTCAGTGGAGGGATGCCAGAGTGGATGGGGGGCTAGGGCACATGACATAGAAGAGAAGCCAAGAGAATTGGGATTACTCAGCCTCGAGGACAGTAGGCTGAGGAAAGATCTTACTGCTGTTTGCTGTTTGGGAGGATCGAGGTAAAACAGACCCATTCTTCTCCGAAGTGCAAGCAGAAGGATGAGAGGCAACAGGCACAAGTGGCACACTGGGAAATACCCAGTCATAAGGAAAAGCTTCCCAAATGCGGGTGATCAGATGGTATAGCAGGTTGTCCAGAGAGACTGTGGGCTCTCAGTCCTTTGAGGTACTCAAATTGGGCTGAACAGGGCCCTGAACAACCTGGTCCAACAAGAACTACTTTGAGCAGGAGGTTGGACTGGGTACCTTCTTGCAGTCCCTTCTAACCTACCTGTTTCTATGGCCAGTTGATCATTCATCCTGAAACGTTCTTGATTTCCACACGCACRCACGCCTGTTGTGTTGGTACTCTTGGGTCCTATGGACTTCCAAAAAACTCATAACACAGAACCTCTGCACTCGCTCGTCTCAGTGGAGGAGGCTTCCATAGCAGGGGAATTGTCAGAAGGTTTTGCTTCTCCTCAAGCTCAAGTCACTGTCCTTGCCAGAAGGATACGGTGGGAGTAAGGACATAGCTTATGCATATTGTCAGCTTAAACGGTGCATTGTTATGCATCTACGTGATGATGATAATTCTGTTGATGTACCGGGGTGCATTGAGTAACTCCATAGCACTCCAGGGAGCTATGGATTCACCTGTGTATAATGGAGACAAAGAATTTAGGTCAGAATGCATTTTTTTTCATTTTTAAAGACAAAAGTAAGATTTGTGGAGAGAAAAAYGAGAAGAATACATTTGTAGTGAAGTTACTGAGTTAGTGTTGCAGACAACCTCTTTTCCTTCACGGCTTAGTGATAAAAGGGATTTTTGCATTTTGCTGATCCTTTTCTAGTCTTTGAATGGGAGAGGGAGAAATATGATCTTACTTGAGGTGGTTTTGTATTTTAACTAACTTACATTGAGTCTCATCATGCAGAAATCCATCCCTGCTTGGTCCTAGATACTATCTCTGCAGGTGTAGCTTGCTTGCATTAACATCAACTTCAACTCAGCAAAAGGACACGTGGTCACTGCAGACTAAAGAGCTCTTTTCTTTCTACTCTTACTCTTGGCAGTGGTGAGGCTAGGCTATCTACTGCACACTAAGTTTGCCTTTTTTTCTTTTTTTTCCTTTTTTTTTTCCTCCATCGTTACTGGCTTTGTCTTCAGCTTGTCAAGTCATATTTAGGTTTTCCTGTACTAGTGTGCTCTGGCCCTCCAATTTTTATAGCAGRAACATCTGTTCTTCCCAAAGAGCTCTGGTGCCAGAGAGTGAGCGAGGGAGACCTATGTTACGATGAATGTGAGATTTTAGTAAGCTTAATGAATTTCTAGTTCATTTTTCTTTTTAGCTTGGTTTAGGCTCACAGATAAGGAAGATGGACCCAGATTAGGGAGAAGTTGAGGCCCAAGACACAATATTTGGGGAGGGGGGATGGGGGCAGGGAGGAGAAGCAGCATGAGGTTTACAGTTTCTTTTCAAAAGCTTGTTAAAAGTTTTCAAAAGTTGTTAGGGCTTTTTTTTTTTTTTTTTTTTTTTTTTTTTTTGCGGTGATGTTAGGCACCACATATGGAAATGTTACCTTCTGACTGAAAAAGCGATGGAAAAGTGATACTTTGATTCCTTTTCACATAATGCCATGGGCATGGCAAACTTCCGAGTAACACGTTAAAGTTTCTTGAAAGTATGATCACTTGAAAACAAGAGCTATAATGAAAAATGAATGGTGTAAATCCAAAATGCAGATACAGAATGGTATATAGACAGCACTTCTGAGTACATTTATTCTAGTGTATGTCACAGAACAACCATTAGCTACAGTTACTGTGTATCGGTCAGTTATTTGAAACATAATAAGCAAAAATGTTCTGTGTTGATGCTGTGAATATCTTGAGAAAAGACCTGGAAGTGCAGAGTAACAAAATACCTTTTAGGTCCATTGTAGACTTACTTGTTTACTTGTGTCTCCCTCTCCTTCTGACAGGTGTGGACATTGCAAGCAGTTTGCTCCTGAATATGAAAAGATAGCTAAAACTCTGAAGGAAAATGACCCTCCTATTCCAGTTGCCAAAATTGATGCTACTGCAGCCACTTCACTAGCAAGTCGTTTTGATGTTAGTGGCTACCCAACCATCAAAATTCTGAAGAAAGGCCAACCAGTGGACTACGATGGCTCTCGGACAGAAGATGGTAAGCGTCAGTCCTTTGCAGTTCTCTGTAACAAAGCAAGAAAGTTATGATCTTGCTTATTTTCATGGGATATGTTCATTAAGTCTCCTATAAATGGCTTTGATCTTGAGTTCCGTTACCTTAAGTAAAATAATTACTATGACTGAAATATTACCTAGTCTTCTAAATTGGCTGTAGGCTGGAAGACAGTTTCACAGGTAGRATGGTTACTGATGGAACGTTCCTAGAAGAGGAGGTAGTCTCATGCTCACAGGGTTCACCAGTCAGAAGCACTGGATCTGTATATTAATGGTGGATTTTAGAACTGCTGCTTAATGTGTCCAACTGCAGGCTAGTCAAAAGGGGAAAACACTATCTTTTCTGACTGTTTTTTAGAGGGATTCATGAAATAACTTGTCGGAAGTACATAACTAAGATGTGCTAATGTGGGGTGGAGAACATGTTAAAGGGCTTCTTGGTAATACTGCCTGTATGTTTGGTCCATAATTGCCACTCTGATTTCAAAATGTTCATATCAAGTCTCTGCCTTGATATACTACAGATATGRCGATGCGAATTTGCTAACTGGGCAATTGAACTGTCTTTCAGCTATTGTGGCTAAAGTCAAGGAAGTTTCTGACCCCAACTGGACCCCTCCACCAGAAGCTACCCTAGTATTGACCCAGGATAATTTTGATGACGTTGTGAATGGTGCTGACATAATTCTGGTGGAGTTCTATGCCCCGTGGTAAGCAGGAAGGCAGTTAGCTCTGCTTTTCTAGCATAGCTGTCCTGAAAACAGTTGGTAAAGCTAGCAGATGGGGGCTGATAACTGCCAGATACAACAGTTTTCTGTCATTATGCCTCTTCTAAAGCGGMTTGCCTCAACACTGTGCAGATGTGTCTAGCTCTGTGTATCAATTCTAATCTGGACCTAAAATCATATTACAAKTTACTTGAAGACTAGACTGAATCTGCATCTCAGCAGGGGATGGGTTCCAGAACTTTATTGCCTGTGTAGTTTGTTTCTTGGAATTTTTCCATATTTACTAAGTTTGGAACCTGTYGGGAGGTATTGCAAACTCTTGGAGGAGGTTTGTCCTTAGTTTAAAAATTCATGTCTCTGAAAATGAAACTGCCTTGGTAATGCAGGAGCAAGCATAAAGGCTAGCTTCAGGTTGGGAGAGAGAAGTCTCCCTGATCTGGGACATTCCTTCATAGGTTGAAGTGAATGATCCCATTTCTACTTTTACTGTCCGTRAAAACTTAGAACAGTTCTGCTTCAGGTGCAGAAGGTACCTAGTAGGACTTATGGATTGCAAAGTACATTTTCTTTCACCCTTCCCTTTCCTTAGGTGCGGACACTGCAAAAGGCTTGCACCAGAATATGAGAAGGCTGCCCAGGAGCTCAGCAAACGGACACCTCCTATTCCCCTGGCTAAAGTYGATGCCACTGCTGAAACTGAGCTTGCTAAGAAATTTGATGTTACTGGCTATCCAACTCTGAAAATTTTCCGCAAGGGCAAACCTTATGACTACAATGGTCCACGAGAAAAATATGGTATTATAACTTTCATTTTCTAAGAGCTTGACCACAAATGTATTGACAAAACTATAGACAAACTTGTTCACATCATAGGAATAGTATTTCACTTGAAGAAATCTGGTTCTGTGGTAGCTGGAGGAACCTGAAAAAAACATGCTCTAATACCCAAATGGGCTAACAGGATAAAGTTTTATCTCTGATAATTTTTACAGCATCTTTTTGTCAGATGGTACCATAGGCTCCTTTTAATGTAAGTTAAATACACATAGTAAAGCAGTGGCAGTACAAGAAAATAGTGACTCTTAATTACTGTATGGAGAGCTYTGGAAGGGCTGGCAGTGTTCAGTACTGGAAAGTTAAGGATTTTCAAGCAGGATTTTGTCTAACGGCAGGGTTAGGAGACAGCAAATGATCTTGAATTTCAGAAAGGCTGGTTACTTGCAAGGTCAATAACCTGAAATTGTACCTAGAACCAGAACCTTAAAAAAAAAAAAAAAAAGAAGCAAGAAGCTATTAACTTGATGTCTTTTGTTATGGTGCACAGATTGCTGTCCATGAAAAATATGATATTAAACAGTGCCAGAGAAGGGAACCTCTGAATCTTTCAGATGAGTAAATGTTCTGAGCAATTTCTTGGGGGTGTTTTTTTTGTCTTACAGGTATTGTCGATTACATGATTGAACAGGCTGGTCCTCCATCCAAACAGATTCAGGCTACCAAACAGGTACAGGAATTTCTGAAAGATGGGGATGATGTCATCATCATTGGTATTTTTAGTGGAGAGAAGGACAAAAAGTATCAGCTGTATCAGGAAGCAGGTAAAGAATGCTTTAAAATATTAAGCAAAAATGTTTGGGATTCTGCCCAGGACCTTGTAGCCATAGACAGAAGAGTTCCTTTATTTCTGCTCTTAGGTTGGTGGGTGGGTTTGAATTGGAAAGAGAAGAGGTGGGGGGTGAATTAAAGGGTGGTGTTTCACTTGCATTCAAAGGAAAAAAAAAAAACTCACAGCAAACATCAAAGATATAATTGGTGTATCAGTTTGCCAGTAACAGGAGATCTTAGCATTATGCATTTCTAAAATAGGAGAACTAGGAAGGAAGGAGAATTCCTAGCTGAGGAACAAATTCCAAGGTCTTGACTTAAAGCCTGTCTAGTTTTATCAGCTCATGTTGTGGTTTCCCATCTGACAGTTCCGGATGCTGTGCTCTACTGAACATCTTTGGGGTGGGGAACCTGAAAAAAAGGAGAAAGTTCATCTGCTGCAGAAAAGTGCTGGGTCAGGAGTGGGGAAGAAGAGAGGAAAAAGAGCAGCTTTGTAATTGCACAGACCGGGACAGGCAGAGAGGCAAGTTAAGAAGTCTTGCAAAGGAGTGTGTGGGGAGGGATGTTGAGAGGTGAAAGGCAGGATATGAAGCAGAGACTCACTTTGATCAAACTGATGCAGCAGGTTCTTTTTAGCTGGTTGCTGGAGATTGGGAAGCCCCTCTGAGAAGATGAAAATGGGCTGGAAGGGGCCTCATTGTCCATCTCTGGAYTGGTATAGCTCAACTATCCCTGGCAATGTCTGTTCCTAAAACCCTCTCTGATGTGACATATTTGTCCTGTTAACGTATTTTCTTACYACTCAGAAGAGGCCAAGCATTGCTGCCTGACTCCCTCTGATTAATCATTCTGTTTTGCATGCTCAAACTACTCAGAGTCACTCTTGGTTTCTGCCAGTTTTGAGAGCAATATGGGCAATCCTTTTTCCCCATGGCTATGCTTGTTTGGAGCTGCCATCACTTACAGTTAGAATTGGAGCTTGGGCTACTTCAACCTAGTAAGGTGCAGCATTATTCTGCAGGCTGCCCCATAGCACATAGGTTGACTAGATGACTGAGTTCCCTTTTAGCTCTACTTTATTTGCGGAAAGCCAAGAGTTAGGAGACTGCTAGACGTAGGGGATTCATAGTGTATGTTTTGAAAGCTGTTAAAGGTTTTGTAGCATTTAGAGTAAACCCTCAAGCAGATGGGCTATTCAAAATCATTCAAGGAGAGCTATTCAAATTTTATGCTCTATTGACTTCTTTTTAAATACTTCTCACCCTCTTTGGATGGAAACAGTTGAAAGATGGTAAAACTTGTCTCAGGCTTTGCTGCAGTCCGAGTCTCTGAGAATGGGAAGAGAATTCCCTTGCAGTGCAGTTCTAAGGTTTCAGTCAGAGGCTCATAGATAATTACTTTATRATTTTTTTTTCCTCATCTTTCTCCCTAATCTTAATTTTTCAGCTAACAGTTTAAGAGAAGATTACAAGTTCCATCACACCTTCAGCAACGAGATTGCAAAACTATTGAAAGCATCACCTGGAAAACTGGTTGTTATGCAGCCAGAAAAATTTCAGTCAAAGCATGAGCCAAAGATGCATGTTTTGGATCTTAAAGTGAGTAGTTGGTCCAAAGCTACAAAATTTGCTCACAAATTTATAGGAAGGCTCTTTACTCTGTRTATATAAGTAGTTGACCTCTTCCTGTTGGAAATACTTATTAAATATTTGGAGCAGCCTGTTTTTTTCCCTATGAAATTCTGCTTCTTTGTTCTAATAAGCTTGATAAATTGAACCCAGAAGTTCTATATTCAAATAGTAAGTTWCTGTAGTATTAATCTAAAGGTGGAATACTACATTATCCATAGTGTTTAAGGATTTGAAGGATATGGTAAGGGCACTGTGCATAACTTCCTTTCCTTCTTCTCATTTGTGTACACAAAAAACCATTATTTTGCAGTAATGTGTAGTAGGAATGTCACTTAAATCCCTTTTTTCCCTAAACAGGACTCTACAGATGGATCAGAAATTAAAGAGCATGTGCTAAAACATGCTTTGCCTCTAGTTGGTCATCGCAAGCCTTCCAATGAGGCTAAGAGATATGCTAAGCGTCCTCTAGTGGTCGTCTATTATACTGTAGACTTTGGTTTTGATTATCGTGTTGGTAAGTTAACTAGGAACACCTTTGATCCACTTCACAAGGAGGAAAGCAGTTAACTAGAAATCACTGATCTTGTGCTCTGGTGATTTCAGCTACCCAGTACTGGAGAGAGAAAGTCCTGGAAGTGGCCAAAGACTTCCCTGAATATATTTTTGCTGTTTCTGATGAGGAAGACTATTCTTCCGAAATAAAAGATTTGGGCCTGATTGAGAGTGGAGAGGATGTCAATGCAGCAATCCTGGATGAAGGTGGCAAGAAGTATGCTATGGAGCCAGAAGAGTTTGATTCTGATGTACTCAGGCAGTTTGTGCTGGCATTCAAAAAAGGTACAGTTCCTAAAATAGGATTCTCTTTCATATTTACCACTTATTYTTCCTTCCAAGAGTGTTTTTCCTGAGGTGATGGGTACAACTGATATTAATAATTAAAAAAATCATATACGCAACCTTAGTATTTTGTGGCTTACAGATTGTGGATGTCTTTTTGCCTCTTTCTGTTAAACTCAGTTCACTAACTTTGCCTGGACTACACTGTGGCATCTGGCTAGATTTAATATTGAATATATGTTTGGCAAGCTTAATATGTTCTTGTAGCTTTGAAGTGCAAACTGATGATAATTTGTATTCATGATTGGCGTAACAAATCAGTGTCTAATTCATTGTTGACAGATGCCCCTAAAAACAGAGAGAGAGAGCTTCCAGGCAAATGYAAAACAAATTTTGTTGCCTATATTTCACAAACTTCCTGTATTAAAACATCGCCAGCAAAGTAGCCTGTGTTTCATGCCAAGAAAAGTTCACTTACTGGCACAATACTCCCTGACGGGAAGATATATTCTTGCTCTCTTTTTTTCTTAACAGAGATCGTAAGAATTGCTCTTGTTATATTCTAATAATGGTGTGTATTTTGCTTCTTTATAGGAAAACTGAAGCCTATTGTGAAGTCCCAGCCAGTGCCAAAAAATAACAAAGGGCCTGTAAAAGTGGTAGTGGGTAAAACATTTGACACCATAGTAATGGATCCAAAGAATGATGTTCTCATAGAGTTCTATGCCCCATGGTGTGGACACTGCAAGAAACTAGAACCTGTATATACTGAGCTAGGAAAAAAATACAGGAATGAGAAAAATCTAGTCATAGCCAAGATGGATGCTACTGCCAATGATGTGACAAATGACCGCTACAAAGTGGAGGGATTCCCCACTATCTACTTTGCTCCGAGGGACAAGAAGAACAACCCTATTAAATTTGAAGGCGAGGACAGAGATTTAGAGCATTTGAGCAAATTTATAGAGGAGCATGYGACAAAACTTTCCAGAACAAAAGAAGAGCTTTAGATAAGTTGAGGGCGGTGAAGAAGGAATCGTTTGTACGTTATAGTTAAAGCAAGTTACTGACAAAACTCATTGAGAGAATTCGGCAGTTTGAGCAAGGAAATTCTTGAGCAGTAAAGCAATTGCAGTATCTTTTTTTGTATTGCAGAAAAGGTTTTTTGGGTTTTTTGTTTTTCTGGACACTGAACTTCTCTCTGATGTGAATGTCTTACATTAGTTATGATTTTGATCTTTGGAGAAAAATACATCCTTTATTTTTTGTGACTATCTTGAGCTTGATTATTTGATTCCAGTGCAGCTCTTTTTTAACTTAAAAGATTTTACCAAAAAAAGAAGGGTGGGGGGAGGAATCCCTCTGCTTCTTTTATTCTGTTATTTGTTGGTGTGATTATTGTTGGATTTCTTGTTTGGTTTGAACCAAACTCTGTTCTGTTGTATTTTTGTATACATTCATTTGACTGTAGCATTATATTTGTCGCTTAGGGCAGCAAAAAGATTTCTGAATTGTAGACTAATGATCTTACTGAAATCGGACACAGCAACATGCTGACTAAATATGCCCATGGCCTGGCTGCTTTTGTATTGTGTATCTCTGTAGAGAGGGTGATGCTAAAACACTAGGTTTTTCTAGTTGGCCTGTCTATACCAGCACATATTCATCAGTCTGTCTTGGAGGTCTTCCCAAGTATGTTTGGAATAGAAGGAATGCATCCATAAGCTTATAGGCCATGTCAGACTGTCCAGACTTAATGACATCAAGGACTAGCTTCTAAAACAGTTGAGTTATATTTTGGACAAATTACTTAGAGTTCTTCCTACTTAAAGTGCCAAATTTTCATTAGTCAATAAGAAGGCAAAATAAAGAACTTGGGATGTTGGCAGCCTTTAAACCATGGGGTTACCAGTGCCTAAAATGAAAAATCCTAAACTAAAATGTGCTTGAAAGCATTGCACTCAGCACATCTGGACTATGACTTTCTTGAGTAGTGAGAGAGTCCTGCCTCCAAAGGGAAATGGGACAGAATTGTTGGAATCTGTAGTAAGCTGCTTCCTTTTTGGTGGTTCAGAAATCACGACTCTGTGTTGCTGACTTTCTGAAAAAAAGGAGCAGACCTTACTTGTTGGGATAATACTTGTTTTTAGGTTTGAGAGTTGCTAACCCCAAAGTGGGTGGAAAGAAGAGGTAGAAAGAGAAAGCTGGGTATGTAAAGGTGGGCAGAAACCTTTTGGACCCTATCCATTAAGATGGGTCCTATCTCTCTCCTGCAGTTGCTGTTGCTAGGTCAAGGAGTTAGGTGCAGCCTGAAATGCAATTTGAAACAACTCTTGTCATGGGATTACTCTGTATGCTTTTGTCAGGTACCAGATAGTATGTGCAACTCTTCCTCCTTGTCATCTTTTTTTTTTCCTTGATATGTTAGAGAAAAGATGAAGTCATTTCAAGCATCTCCAAGCCATTGCTTTTGATAGGTAGCAGGGTTTTTTTTAAAAAAAAAGAAAAAAAAAGTAGTACTATTTGCCTCTTCTCAGAGCTCTGATGCTGCAGTGTGTGCCACTGGTGCGTGTGTCACTAGAGCAATTTTGTTACAACTTAGTTTTACAGATAAAGCTCCTTGTGTATGCTACCCTGTCTCATAAAAGACCAGTACAATCAGTCTTCTCTGCATGTTTCTTTACTGCATTGTGTTTACGTGCCCTCTAAAAAGCTGAAAACTAAAGTCTTGTATGGAGACAGATTTTTTTGCATAGCAAGGATAAACCTTCATTCAGAAGGTGGCTGGACCCAAAGCAGCAAGGGGGTACATAATCCTTAACCTTTGCTGCATCTTTGTATTCCTGTTGAAAAGATTTGTCCCCTTGCTGCTGGAACAGGGAGCTGTCCCCCACTGACTGTGCTATCAGTACCCAGGAAAAAGTGACTATTGAATCATTCTTGCAGAGGCTCCATAAAGGCTTTTTTTTGTTACTCAAAATTAAATTGATGTTAGTGAACAAAGCACCCCAACAATCTCTGAAAGAACACGACAGTATCGAATCCCCATTGAGTGCTGGGATGTGCTTCAATGACATTCAGCTCCTGTTGTTTATCAGCAAAAGCTGAAAACTGCTAAGCAAGTATTCAGATCAGGTCTCAATTGCTGCTTTGTGTTTAAGCAGTGTAATCATTCACTTGAGACCCTGGCATTGCCATTCTCCTCTTCCCACAGTAGAGGGGGGGCTTCCTGCTCCTTTATCCTTACATGTGTGGATATATATTGAGCTTATGCAGTACTTCAACTGCAGGGCTCTTAGTGAGTGCTTTGTCTTGACATCCCTTTGCCATTTCTTTATGCAGCTTTCCCTTCCCTATAAGAAGGTTGTAAAATGCACTTCATTTCTGCAGTCTTAAAGACTTGTGTTATATAGCAGTGTGCATAGGAAACAGACTGAGATCAGTCTTAGCTGTGCATCAGTTTATATTACAATTGATTTTTGAGCTCTGGGAAGCGTACCTAAGACTAAATTTGCCCCTCTCTTCTGTCCTGTCTCTTCCCAACTTGAGACAAACTCAGTTCTTCACATAGCAGTAGGGCTTGCTTAGTACTGCAGAAAACTAAATTGTTCCTACTTATCATTTGTTCTTGCAGTAGGTTAGTTGCAGGTTCATGGGGTAAATTTCAAAACAGAGGACACTGATAAATACAGAACATCCCTAGATACATGCAGAGGGGAGGAAATCTTTGCTAGTGGCAGTGGTTGCTGTGGCAGTTAAAGCTCCATTGTTGCTCAGGACAAGAACTGTCATCTTGCAGCTACTAACTTACTGTCTCCGAATATTAATGTTGTCATTGCTAGTGTTGTACTATTTTTAAGACTTCTTTCCCAGCAGAAAGTAGTGTGGGTTGATACCAGTCTCCTGCATTTAAAACAATCCTTCTGGCCTGCCAARAGCTATTGCACCAATAAAAAGCACTGGGCCCAGAGGGGTATCTTGAGTTGAACTTGCTCATCGTTCCTGTCTGCTTTCCTGTCTCTTCATGTGYACAGGCAGGTAGACTGGAGCACAATTTTTTGAGCTGTGCACAAGGACCAAAATTTTATTCTGGAATGGCAGGATGGAGCTAAATTAGGAAGGCTAAGAGCTGTAGTATTACTAACTCAACTTTTTGATATCTGTCAGCTGTAAAAGTAGGCACTATTAGCCCAAGTCAGTTAAGAGTTTATGAGCAGTAGAGTGAATCAAGTAATTCATTTTTATGTGGATGTTGGCCATAGTTCATGTGCATCTTTGGCCATGCCACCATGACATCTGTGCCTCATAAATTATTTGTCTTCGTTTCCCAGCAAGAGAAGAGGTACAGTCATCTCTAAGCATTGGGCAAAGTCATATTGGAGAGTAAACTTCTTTCTTCCCCTAGCTCCRCTCTCCTGTCCCTACTGAGTGCACTATCAATATCACATAGACTTTCTGTGAAACTTAATCCTGTATTAGAAGTCTCAATGGAATGGCTTCATCATTAGGCTTCTGAATAATGCTTTCTACCTGAACAGCAACTTTAACACAATGGATGTCTTTATGGGGGGAAGATGTCATGATCTTTTGTAATTTCTTATGAATACATTTGTATTTCTGTTTTTGCTTTTCTGGTGCCTTAGAAAGGTGCATCTGTTACAGTATCACCAAGTGTCACTAATCTGTTTTGGTGGACTCTCTTCTCCCCTTAGAGAAGAAGAAGAAAAAAATGTGTGCAGTGGAAAAAAAAAAAAAAAAAGTTGTTTTCTCATACCCACATCTGTATAAGTGTATGACATCATCTCTGATAATAGTTCCAAGTGAAGAAAACCTGCAGTTTATGCTTTAGTATAGGGTAGATTTGTGCAGTAGCAACAGTTTCCAGGAAGGTTTCAAGAAAGTCTGTCCCACTATGGTCATGCACACATCCAATAGTAAACAAATTAYTCTGTAAACTTAATAAATCTTTTAAAATACTCAAACTTGGGAAGATTTCTTTAGGGCCACCTTCTTGTCTTGAAGGACCAAGGACTAAGGTAGGTAGCAGTTCTAACCCAGCCATCTTTTCCTGAGGTGTGAGCTCAGATACTCATGTGCAAGACATTCCAGGCCGGTGTTTACAGTAGCCTTTTATCTTTTTTATACTACTTAATTGTTAGTTATGGAGATATTTAGGGATGGTCCAAGATCTAGTTGGTAACAAGTAAGGCAATGTAAAGAGGAGGAGACTGTATCCTTTCTGCTATATGCTGATGCAATAATTTTCTGAAAAGTGGGATGTAAATAAGACTATTGCAGAGAGACTATTAGGTCAAAGGCTTTTCAAAAAGGAGCATTAACTGTACTAGCCAGGCTTATGTCCTTCCTCTGTGGTAGGTGGGAGAATTTGCTGCAAGCAGCTTAAGCTCCAAAATGCTTTTCGGTCACAGTCAGAATTGGACAAGGATCAGTGAATTAAGTACTGCGGTGTGTATGCTCAGCCCTTGATGTGGAATGGAAAGGCTAGTAAATCAAGAGATAGGTAAACAAGCATGTRCCCAGTTAGTTAAACTGGTACATAGCCTTGTGTGTGTTTAGCAATTTGGTTCAGGTTTGCTGTACTTAAGCTGCAAAAACCCCCTCCCTCTTCAGTGCACAGTGGAGCAGGGTACCTAAACAACTCTAGCACAAAGCAGTGAAATGCTCTTGTCCCAGCTGATCACACACAGCTATCAGGTTTCTAGGATTTCAACTAGCARTGCTGCATAGCTTGAAATATGGTGGTGTGATGAGGATCACCACACATCACTGCCTGCACTGCATTGATGAGAGGAGATCACTTTTTTTTTTTTTTTGACATGTGAAGGACTCCCACTCTCTTCCCACCTGGATCCCATATTAGCTTATGTAAAGATACACCTCTGTGAACAAGAGAAAAATGTCTTATGGTGTGCCCAACCTGCATCCAGAATCCTGCTGAGCTCATAAGTCACCTGGTTTTTCTTTCAACTATTTTGGAAGTTACTCTACCCTAAAGCCAGCTCCTGTAGCCACTGTCCAGTGTACTCATGAAATCTAAATTATGATTCCTTTGCCCAGGCTGAGAGAGACTGCTTGAGCCTTAAAGTCTGGAAGGACAGGGCCATTCTTCAGCTCCATTTCTGCATATGGAGAGGAAGAGATTTGTTCTTCAAATTATGAATCTAGCATTAGAGGTGGATGTTTCCCTTTCAGAAATGCTGTTTGTTAAAATCCCAAACTGTCTATGGCTTGTCTAAAGAAAGAATGGAGGAGATGAAACTATTTTTAGCTCAGTCAGGCAAAGCAAGTCCTTATTATGCAGTCAGTTACCCAATGCYCTGAAAATAAGTTGCATAATGGCTTTCCATATGCTGAGGCTTTGAATAACCAGTTGTTTCTTCATAGTGGGAGATGATACTTGTTACCATGTTTTCAGCCTGTTCTTGATTAAAGCTCTCCTATTTGCTTTGTCTAAACTACAGTAAYCTTGAAATTCAGTATGTTTTGCCTCGCAGTAGAGGAGAGTTATTCTGGAAAACRACCTAGCAAATTGCTGCTCAGAATGATAGAGGCAAAGTAACAGAAAATAGAGACAGTGGGCTCAGAAAAAGCAATTGATAGCCCAAATTTCCATAATTTCCTAAGTTTCCAAGACTAGATCAGACCATTCACTCACCTATTTATTTCCTTTATGTATCAGGCCTCAAGTTTTCAGCTGTTTGTTTTCCATATTGAGCTTAATCACTTCAGTTTAACTGATGTACCTCCACAACTTTGTTGAGTGCTAATCTTGATTTCAGAACCACAAAATGCATTCAGGAAATGGAACGTGCCTCTTAAAAGTCAAATTGTTTTGCGTAAGGAAGGTAATTTTACAATCACTAGCTAAGTGGAGTGTTTCATGTTTCTTTTGCTTATGCCTTTGAATGGTATTGAATTTTTTTTTTTTTTTTGAGTGTATGTTTTGAGTTATTTCTTGTCTTTTGCAATCTCAAGATGAAGGAACAAGTAATGGATGGCCACTAAACCTTCACTGGTTTTAATTAAACTGCAGCTTATCCTAAACAAAAGAGAGCTTCACAGAAGACCTGGTGGCAGGTGGGTTGAGCTTTGTTCAAGATCCTTCCAGCTAAGCTGGAGGGGAAAGCAATATAGCACATAAATACCACGGATGCAACTCCAAAGATACATTAGTTGGTGTGCTAAACAGTCTATTGAGATATAAGTGGTATTACTAATCTGCACACCTTTTTATTCTGATAAATTATCCTTAATGTTCAGTTAAAGACAAAAACAGCAGCTAAATTTTGAAATTGCAAAATCACACTTTAAATACAAAAAAAAGCTCATGGTGGGCTTTTGTTTGTTCTCTTTCATGATGGACCAYAACAAAGTGTTAATGAGACCTTTGATTCCAGCTTTTTTTTCTAGCAGCACAACAGCAGGGGTAATTGCAGCACTTCCTCACATTGGAAGCAATCCAAAGGAACTAGCAAGGATCAAAAAGTACTTCTCTGATCACAGCGATGTGACAACAAACTCCAGTGGCATAACCATTTCAATGTTCGTTTTATTTCTAACAATGCAGCCTGTTTTGCTGAGAATTAGGGTGTTGTGTAGTGTAGGAATGGTCAACCTTATCAGACACAGCTATTGAACTATGCTTGTGTAAGTAACAAGTCATCCTCTTGGCTGTGAAAACACTGCAGCCTGAAAGACCTAAGTGGTTGGTGGAAAACACATAGCTTGTAAAGGAATGAGGGAAGCAGGATAATAAGAATGTGGTACAAATAATCGTGAATATGTAACCATGAATAGCAGATGACAGCCGTTGTCAAATGCAGATCAATAATGATGTTACTGCAAGCAAACGTGTAGTCTAAGAAAGCATCAGTTTAGACACAGAATAAGCAGAGGTGTGTAAAGGTGTTCTATTTGGAATTACAAGTATCACTATGGTATTGACAAATTGAAAAATACATAGTTTTGAAACTGCTGTTTTCAACTTGTCACTAGCTGAAATCAGTCGGCGATTTATACTACACATTTTTACCAATGATAAAAAGAATGAAGGTGCACTGCCAGACTCGAGAGAGGTGCCTCTGTAATAGACAAACTAAAAGTTAAATTGAAAATTGTTTCATAGACTTTGACCTCCCAGTCAGTCAGATATATTCACCAATGTAGTGCTGGGCTCATTTATTTTCCAACAAAAAGAAATTATTATTATATGGTTCTCTGCTGTCTAAGACACTTCCTTTCTCCCAGATCAAGCTTTTCCTATCTTATTATTTTAAATCAAATCCAGTGTCAAAAGCCTTTCACAATAAGAAAAATACACCCAGTATAATGATGACAAAGTTTTCCCCATCCAGTCACGATGATTTAAATCTAGTAAAAGACTCAGTACCTTAAAGATTAGGTGACTGGTCCCCTCAGGGGAAAGGGAAGTCTGATGTTTGATACCTAAAAGGTAGAGGTGATTAGAGCACTCGCGTCTAAACAGATCAAGGAGAGATCTTTACTTCCTAAATTTGCTTCAGTGCGCATCTCAAGAACGTGCTCTAGGCATCCAGCTCTACAAGACGGCTAGGCATACCTTCCCGTTACGTCTGTTTAGAGAAGCAAAAATCGCTTGGGACATGGAAGGAAAAGGAGGCTTCATCACCCAGTTGGTGGAGATAACTGGCTTGCTCATCTCATTCACAAGATGCTTGGGGCAGTTGCGTGTTTCTCCATCCAGTGCTCAAATCTGACCCACATTGTGCTGGAATGGGGCACTAACAGACATACGCACACCCAGACGCAGGTAGTGAGCAGTGGTTCAACTGCTAGCGATGAGGAGGGAGGGAGGGAGACACCCTGTTGCCCTTGTTCACCCCAGCAAGTCAGTATGGACGGTGTACGTCTGGAGGACATATCTGCTCCTCTTCCCTGCAAGGACAGCACTGGAGGTAGGATGTGGTTTGAGCATGACAGCTCTTGGTGCTACTTAGTCTGAGGGAATAGACTTAAGTTTATGTGCTGAAGAGTTATAAAGGAAAGAGTGGCAGAGGGGTGAGATAAGGAAGTATGGAGCTGAGGGGGGAAAAAAAAAGGAAAAAGAGAAAATGGATGGAAAAGAACAGAGCACCAGAAGGAAGGGGAACATGAAAGAGAAATGAAGAAACAAAGAGGTCAGAAGACACAAAGATAGCAAGAGTATTGTGGAGAAATACTAAGCTGTCATTTCTTGCTTTAACTTCCAAAGCATAGAATTTTTCCAAAAAGAGTTAAGTGCTATTTTGTAAGGTTCTTCTTCCCCTGGGAAACTTTATTTCTTCTKTGTTTGCATTGAAATATTAATTCATTCTTCAGGTAGTGATTCAGACCCCTGTTAGTACACATCCTTTTTCTTTTTTTGCTTATATTGTCAAAACTATTAGTATCTTTAATTTCTAACCTTTTTTTCCTCTGTGATCTGAGATCAACAGACCAAATGTACCCCTAAAGTGCTCCAATGTGCAGTGAAGCTGTATCTGTCTGACCAGCTATAYTTTCAGAAGTGAGGTTGTTATTCTTATAACAATACTTAGCAATACTTGTATTTGTGTTAACTAGATTATATGTATTTCGTGCTCACAAAGAAGCAGCAGTTAGTTTTCATAAGTAACTTCTGCAAATATTTCAGTTTTCTTCAAAATTTTTTTGTTCTTTCTGGGGAAGAAACAGAAAGATCTTTTCCCATGACTTCAAAATTATCAAAAATATTACATCTCTAGGGCTGGTGCTCAAGGACCACTGGGCTCTTCTCTGTGCTCTCTGCCACCCCTACCCCAGGTGACAGCAACAGGGGTGGCCCCTACTTGCTTCATAGGGCATTCATAGCACCAACRTGCCACCAGAAGCTAGGAGGAACCAAATTAATTACGGTTTGTAAAGTTTTCTCTGTCTCAGCTGATCATCTCCATCTGGAGCACTCTGTTTTCTACAGGTCACTGTGTAGCCCTGATTTCAGCATGCTATGGCGCTAGTCAGAATTGTTTAGCATGTTATATCCTGGCTTTGGAGGCTGCCAGCAGCACCAGGTGAAATGAACCAGCAAATGTTTGGCTGGAAGCGTGGTTCTTGCAATCTGTGCGCTTAAGGAGAGATTTTGTAAATACAAGGCTGTGAAAACTAAGGTAACAGTATTTTAAGTTTCTGGCAAAGTTAAAAGTTCATTTTTTTACATTATTGTAGGTA
Organism: Rhea americana; assembly: GCF_003343005.1. Lineage (NCBI taxonomy): Eukaryota > Metazoa > Chordata > Aves > Rheiformes > Rheidae > Rhea > Rhea americana. The sequence goes on along the minus strand of NW_028186360.1, from coordinate 92,630 downwards.
TTTTTCCTTGCATTAAATCAAATGGAGAGAATGAAAACACCAGCGAAGAAATGTATGCGGTGAGGTGCAAAAGACTAGTCAAGTGCAGTAGTGGGAAGGGGGGAAAGAGAGAACAAGGAGATCAATCTGTAACTGACTGTGAACAATCAATTGAGATACCCCACTACCTTCGGACCAGCCGAAAGTGCASGGCTTCGTCATAAATATTTATATCACCCTCTACAAGTCTCTTCATYGGTTGGGRTGGCTTGTAAGTTAGTGCYGCGCTTTTTACCCGAAMGAGTTCTTCATTTCYCTCGGCTTTCTGAAGAGGTGRGAGACGTGACTGCAAAAACATTCCYTAAATACCTCGKGAATATGCTCCTGAAAGGGGGGAATCCGTTGCGCCAGTGCATYCTGGGAAGCCAATATGCAAAACAGGCATGCGCGGCGCCAAAGTGGCGGCGGCCCTGAGGGGAGGGAAAATCTGTTTTTTCGCGTAAGAGGGAGCAATAGGGGATTGAGTCCCTGCGCGTGAATTCCGCGAGGTTTCTGAAGGAAAGTCTACAGGATCGGGCACTTGTGAAAGTTGAGGTTTGCGTTAGATCTGCCCTTCGTTGTTGGCCTTGTCAGATTTTATCAGAGGGCTCCCCCGAGCTGCCGTTTTCCCTGCAAGCCTCAGCCTTTGGRTTAAATGAATCCAACGTAGTTAGGCTTTTTTAAAAAATTCATTTTTAATAAATAGTTCTGCTCATCCCCAAGCTTCAAGGGAAAATAACTGAAAAACGTGATGTGAGCTTATATTAAAAATCAGAGAAGTAGATTTACACAGAGTGGCCACATATTTTTATTCTGCTTTCTTAAGAACATTAAGCTTCTAGAATCATACTGRTCTATCTCCTTCCATTAGCCAATTTTAATCATATTTGATAGACAGGATCTCAAAAATAATTCAGTTTCTACCAGCTTAGTGGAAGAAAGGAACCTGTCAGCACCTTGAAGGAGGGAAACTCCACAATTTTAAGAAGATTTTTTTTTTTCAAATTTCCCTGTAGGGAAAAGGTCTATGTACTTGCTTCAGTTATACAAAGAGCTTTGTGTAATACTTCAGGCAGCCAGCAGACAAAAATCCCTAGGACAGAAGGTTTTCTCTAGCACCCRTGCTCTTGAACACTTTGTCAAAAGTGAAGAAATTAAAATACAGCCTCATGCTGTGTTAGCTGGTCTGATGACTGTTAGAGGCCTGATGTGCAATTACTTGGAGAGGATAATGCTGTGGCTCTGTAAATATGTGCCCACACTTACAGAAAGCAAACGTATTGCACATATTCACAAGGAAAAAGAAACTTAAGCCTGTGATTCACTTCTTGCACAGCTAGACAASGGGCCAGCAGAGTGAACTTGGGCATATGTTAGCAGAAGAAGAATTGTGGGTGCGTGTGGTAATGCTATTAACAAAGCATTAATGGGATCTAGAAAGGACACGAGCAATAGCAGTTCTGTTTTAGTGTGCAGTTAAAGTAACTGCAGCATAAAACTAGAAGAAAACACAAAAGATGAAAATGATGTCAACTGGGGAAAAAAAATCTCCAGAGAAGAGAAAATRTATGGTCTTGCAAAATGTAATGATGTGACATCTTATACTTCCTTTCAAGCACGCCATACAATTAGTTAACAGTATTTTCTATGCAACGTATAGATACACACTCATGTGACTGCTATGCATATAGTTACTTGCCATTTCTTCATTTCCCTGATATTTAATAAACTACATCGGTTGATTAATGGAGAATGTCATTTACAGTAATCTGTCCAATACTGAAAATTTGTAAAGAGCACTCTAAGTGATTGGCATGCAATTTTAGATTTGTTTTAAAGCTATAGTTATTCAAAATATTCATTGCATCAGCCACAGATTTTAAGTGAATATTTTGGTACAGCAAGACAACCCATAGTTATCAAGAACCACTTGCCAGCCAAGGCTATTATCTCCTGGTCCCCAGGATTTGTGGTGGCTGTGCAGCTGTTTGCATGGAAGTGAAGATCCTGGTCTGAAATCAGTCTTACTTTTATATATATAGATAGAAACCAGGCCATGCAGACCTTGGCCCAAACTTGGGCTCCAGCTGAGGACCTCACCACTCTCTTGGGCTTCAAGGAGAATGTTCTTCCTAGAACCTTTTGTAGATTTATTTATATTATTTACTTTTTTGTACAATTACATTAATAAAAAGAAACTTCTAGGATGAATTTACAGTTGAACCAGCCTAATACCTTACTGATACCAAAAAAGACTTTGGTCCTCCTCTGTTCCACCAGTTACTACATATTTTTTTCCCTTGCTGGTCACTTTGGTAAGTTAGTTTTCTGCTAGGTTAGTGAGTCAAATCAGCTTGCAAAGGAACTTGATGAGCAGCAGAGGTAGCTGAAGGCAAGCAGCAGGAGCATGTGGTTAGGACGGGAGGAGAAAAATTGGGCTATGGGACTGTTTGACAGAAACAGGTTGTTAGATCTGCTCAGCTGCAAAAAGGAAATTCATGTTCGAGAAATTTAATATATTTTACGGCTTCTACATGTAGCAAAACCAGACAAGCACTGATTCACATCAATCATTTTCTCCTAGGCTTCTTTCTGGTTTCTCAAGGTGGCTCCTTTTGCTGTGGGAATACCGTATCTGTTCCACCCGAAGGAAGCTTGGGCCAGCCACAGCTGCTTTCTCCCTTCCTGTAATCAGTGCAGTGAAGTGGAAGTAACCAGTAGTTAATCCTCTCTAATTGCTACATTTTCCCTTCCCCCCCATAGGCCTATGATTATTGAAAGAAGTTGGGTTTTCCTAGACTTGGAGGGCCTCTCTTAGTGTTTCTCTCTCTCTCTCTCTCCCTCTCCCTCTCTCCCTCCCTCCCTC
>NW_028186360.1:67244-89056 GCF_003343005.1 Rhea americana | reverse complement strand
GGGAAGGAGGAGTGTAAAGAAGTATGATGATAACCTAACGCTACCTGGTTTACAGGAATGGAACTTCAGCGTTCGCCAGAGCTGCTACTCCGTGTCCTTCAGAAGGGTTCTGTGTTATGTAAAAAAAAATTAACTAGATAAGTCTGTTATCCACAATAAAACCCCAAACACAGAGAGGAGATGGTGAAGCAGAGATACACCCTTCAAGGGCTGCAGCTGCTGTATTTGGCTTGGAGCGGTGCGGTAAACGTTCCCTGCATTTTCCACTAAACGTTAATTTTTTGTAGTGCTGAAAATACCCATATGTTATATGTAATAAAAGTGTAACGTGTAATAAAAGGATAAGGCTTAGCATGGGATGAGTTTTTAATTGTTTGGGTGGATTATTGGTAGCAATGTTTTGACTTTTCCTTTTGGAGGAGAAACTGCAGTGTTATTAAATATCCAAAACTAAAACCTTTATAACTGATCTTTATCTTGAATTTTCAGAGAACAGACTGCAATTAAATAGACAGTCACAGATAATCACTGAGATGCTAATCTCCCGTACTGCCTTTGATGTCAATTTMTTCTTTTTCCTTTTCTCCTATGAAAGGTTTTATTATCCTTGTGTCTCATTACTACAAACTGAGTAAGTTCTGGTTTCTTTGATTTAGTTTGGGTTTCTTTTTTACTTGCTTATTAGGAGATTGTGGACTCGGATCCTTATCTCATCAATTTTCTCTTCTGGAACCAATTATGGGAAGACAGATCAGGTCCAGCTTGTTGCCTAGTCTTCCTATTTACAATGAGAACTCTTTACGAAGGTAGAAAGTAAGGATTCTCTGCGGTCTATAGCTTTATTCAGTGTGGCTAGAGAAATTTTCATAACAAAKGAATTGTTTGCAAATTAATTTATTTTATCCATACTGTTTGACTTCTGTGAAAATTATTTTTTTTTCAAGGGAATGGCTGTCTGTATAGTAGCTGTTTTATTYCAGCTAACATGCATGATAGGTTTCCATTTTATTTTTATGCTTGCAGATAGTTGAGTCTATGTCTTCAGTAAGTGTGAGACAATACTTGTTTATTAACCTCAATTACTATTAGCAATAATTTACATTGAAAAAGTACCTACAGGTCTCTGCAAGAACTGTGCTCCCCTATGTTAGACAAGAGATAATGCCTGCAAGCTCCTTAAGGCAGAGATTTACTGCATTCTGGTTCACATCAGCTAAGGCCCTTGGAATATGCATGAGGTTAGGGAAGCAATCTGGAATGATACACAGTGCATTGTTAATGGGTGTCGTCTTTAGGTGTATAACACTTCATCATTTTAAATAGGTGRGAAATTACTTTTAAAATTATAGATCTGTATTTTTAGACAACAGAGAAAATTATTTCATGTGGCACCATTAGCAACACATCCTTCTGAGATCATGTAAGATTTTGTTTTGCCCTACTCAGGGTTTCAGTCCTAAGATAAATAATCTGCAGCACTATGAAAACATTTTGTGTTTTCTGGAGGGAAAAAATGTGAAATATCTGGAATTACAAATATGTCTTTTTTGCATAACTTCCTTGCAGTTTAGCATTTGGGAAGTCTTTCCTTCCCTTGCAAATTAGTTAAAATGACTTTATTTACTCTCGGTGGACTACAGATATTTTTATATTCAGATGGGTCTATTGCTTTTCCCTTGGGAACGCTTCCTGAAGGAATAACAATGTTGAGTATTTCCAGTTACTATTTCCAACACAAAGCATCTAAGTTAATACTTAGTTCTCCTTCTGTGGGTTATTTTGGGATAATCCTGTCCTCTCCTGCACGGTGCAGATGACCCTTTGGCAGAAGAATAGCAGTGTTTCTGTGGCACAAGGACAAGACTGTCGTAGAGAAGGTAAAGCTGTCATGCTTGATGGTGCAGGCACCTCCCTCACCTGGGCAGAGGGGCATGGGGAAGCGCCAGCTTTGGGCTGATGTGTGCTGTGTTACTGTACTGGCGACTGGGTTGGGCTCAGCAGCAATCTGATACAACTCATTGGTTTTGCAAGAGRGGGGAAGATTTCCTTAGCTCTTGGTAGATGGAGCATCCACCTCTGCTACTGGGACTAAAGGCCAATGACTGGATTTTGTCTCCCTGTTGGAAATTTCAGTAGTCTCAATTAACTTAATTTGAATATTCTTTTTTCTTGGCCCATTGGTGATGCAGCAAAYCAGTGGCTCCATAAGTAAGCTGCACCAACCTTAGAAAGACCTATCACTCTAGGAGAGGCCATTAAAATTCCTGATGAAATTTCTACATGAGTGATCAGACCAAGAGCACATGCTTGCATGTGCCCATGCCTCTTTCACTGCCACGTGACCTCTATATAGCATCTACTTTTGAGAGCCTCAGATGTTATGACTCCCAAGTATTCAAGAGTCAATTTCCAGCCCTGCAAATTCACAAAATCTTATTCTTCGAAGCAAACACTTTGCAACTGACTTTTTTCATACATGTCTTATAACCAGTGTAAGTGCAGCTTTTTCTGTTTACAGTGCTTGTTTCTTCTTCCTATCAAAATTGGTGACTGCGATATATTTGGAAACCAGCAGAGTGAGCTGTATATTTAGCGTGTGTGCATCCGGAGCGGGTATCCGGAGTTCTGCATAGGCTTCCTTTGTCGGGGTGAAGTCCGGTCTTTGCTCATGTTTCAGAGAAAGGCACGCTCTTAAGGCTTTCTAAAACGGTTACATTCTTTTACCTTCCGAGGTTTGCTAAGCTYGGTGGCAGTGGGGAAGGGCGCTGTGTTAGCAGGATTAGCAGAAGACTCCGGCCGCGGAGAGAGCCCTGGAGATCCCTCCTGCGCAGCAGCGGCCCGAGCGCGGGGAGGAAGGTCGGCACGAGCACGTGCGAGCGGCCGCAAGGCGCGCAGAGAGGGAAGAGCGGGTGGCCCCCGAACGCGTATCCTGCCGGCTGGGGCCCCAGGGAGGATTCTGCAGGGTTCTTAGCCTGTTTAAGAGGCTTACTTTGAAAATGAGGGTGCAGTGCGTTGCTTGGAGAAGGCAGCAAGCAGGGGAGGGGAGAAGCGGTTAGAAAACAGAGGAAAGRTAACGTTCCCCTGTGCAAGAAGAACGAACTGGAAGCGTATACTGTAAAATAAGGGAAATAATGCATTCCTCTGAACACAGTGATGAATAATGCAGAAATCGTTCATTGCACCCTGGGTGCTGCCTCGGCTTCATTACATATCCCTGCAGCAGTATAAATTTTACACGGCGCTTTGCAGAAGAACGTGATGGGTGAGGTGCAGCCTCTTCCCCCCGGCCCGCGCCGGGGAGCTGCCCCATATGTTGCAATAACTAAAATGCGCCGGGACCCTTTGGCAGGACAGGGCAGAGGCCACGGCTGAGCAGGGGTGCGCGGAGCTGCTGCCGACAGGCATCCCGGCGTGGGTAGCTGGGCCTAACGCCGGGCTTGCAGCACCAGGCTGAYGCCTGCAAGGTCCTGCAGGTCTTGCCTGCTCCTCCGCTTCTCTCTCGGCTCATTGCCTGCAGTTCCTTCTTCCGCAGTTGGCATTCCTGAGCTGTTCCCAGTGGGATATCCCGTGGTCCAACCTGCAGAACTGCTGKCCYCTAAGTATTAAAAAWAARTAAATAAAAAATAGAAGTTGAGCWGTTTTCAATGTGCTGAGATTGAAATAACCTTTCCTGGCTTATCTTAAATCAATTTTTGAAGTGACAACTGTACGCCTCCAAGGAAAATATTTTTCATGCAAATTCGATCGTAGCACRTGATGGTACAGAAACAGGATTTACCTGTAGGCCTATCGAAGCACAGTGGACATTTTCTTCACAGTAGTGTTGCACGTCTACTTGACTTGGGGCTCAAGTTTCAGTATCTTGTTTTCCTGGCTCTGATAGTTAGTCTCACAACATTGAAGTATAGTACTATAATACTGGTAGTAACACTTTAAAAATACTTAGTTTTGTTTTCTTACAAAAATACAAATGCACTGGTTAGTTTTACGTATCCCACATTTATTTGAAAGCAAAGATTTGGGGGTTTTTAGACATAAAATGCGTATTTCTGGTATTAAAATCATTGCATTGCCTAGCAAGTGTGTGTATTCCCCAGGTGCATGCAGACTCTCYGTCTTTGCTGCAAAGCAAATCGTCGAAGGCTGTGTGAGCGAAYGCTGCCCGGAAAATTCTGCTAGGACACGCAGACTCCGCTGGGCTCTGCTAAATGTCCTGTGAAGGGTGAAGGTGGGGAGGGGACGTCGCTGATTGCTGCTTGGCTTGGATCTTTTGGGCTAGGCTGGAGGTTGGGATTTGAGTGCTGCCCCGTTGCCCCCAGCTCTACCACGGCAGGAGAGCTGGGTTCCCGGGGTTGAGGGGCTTCCCATCTCACCCGTGGGAGAAGGGCTGCTGGGTGCTAGGTGTCAGGGGTTTCCCTGCCCGCCTTGGAGCGAGATCTTAAGGGCTTGTGCCCTAGCGGTACGGAGCGGAGGAGAGCGGTCTGCAGTGGGGAAGTTTGCCAGACCCTGTGATGGAGACAGAGCTGCGGGTTTCCACCCACCACACCTGCTTCAGCACAGGAAGAAGGGAGGAAAAACAATTATTTCCACACTGATAAATAATGCCAGGGTAAATATTAATAAATGGCCTACAAAATTTAGCTATCATTGGCCCTCGTTAAGAAAAAGCTTTCACACCCTTGGAGACAGTAATGAAGTACCTGCAAGGAGGAAATTGGGAAATGGTRAAGAAAATGCTAAAGGAGAAAAAGGAGTGAATTTAAATCTATGCTGGCATGCAGGTATCGTATTCCTACTGGTATCGTCATGCCATTTGGGATGATAGGAAGATATGTGACTCTTGATTTGCAGATGTGTGTGTGCAGAGCACCCAGTGCAGCTCCGTTGCACGAGGAAACTCATGAACTTTCACCGGTTTCACTTGTTTTGCCTGCAGATACAGTTATGCACAAGAAGCAGGTTGTGGAGGTGGTTAAATAGTGCAACTCTGCCTGTGCRGCTCCATCCACAAAGGGAACCTTTTGTTGCTACGCTATATATTTGCRTGTCCATACTCTTGTAAGGCATTCGCAATATAGACACAACTAAAAGCAGGGTAGTGGAGAAAAAAACAAAKGAAAATGAAGGAGAAAAGCAAAACAGAAACAAGAGCATTTTATGTAGTAGACTGCAATAATTTAGCAACAAATGCTTAATTCAAATACATGAAATGCTGATAAAAAGAACCTGCAGGAAAAAAATAATGCATCTGTAGTGGCTGAGCTGAGTAAATATTCCTGTCAACACAACTAGCATGTCACAGGGCTGATAGGATGACTTAAAATAAATAAATAAATAAATAAAATAACCCCCTGTCTAGAACAAGGGGGCTGAGACWGCTCAAAGCTAGAAGCTTCAAGCAGCCGCCTGTGGGAACTGATCGTCAAAGGAATACTTGAGGKTCATGACAACCAAAAAGGAAATGCCTTTCCGTGTAAAAGCAGGAACTCCACCTCGCTGAGTTGTGTTCTCGGATAATCAAATAAGACATTTGCATAAAATACCTAGAGCAAAAAATTGCCATGCCTAGTATGTGAAAAATTCAGGCAGTCATCACTTAATTTGTGCTATTCATTCTTCTGACTGCTATTAGTTTCTTTTAATCTGTTAAAAACCAGGCTTAAAGTCACAAGTATTAAAAATGAAGACCTTATAATTATAATGGAATCTTAATTTTCTCCACTGACCGCTCTTTCCTCCTCTCTCCCCAGCAGCGATTAACTCTTTCAACTGCCTTTCTAGAAATGCCTTCAAAGCACAGTGGCTGTGTTAGCAATGGTAAAAATCAAGCAAGCAGCAGGCACTGGGTTCACAGAGAGACTGGACAAGAAAGCCTAGGCTGTGAGGGATGCAGGTATTTTTTCTTTCTTGACTGGATGCTCATTTATTCCAGAACACCACAGGCTAACAAAAATGACTGTCAGTTAACAAACCAAAAGGAATAGAAGCTACCGAAAATGTTAAAATCAGTAAAGCACTTGACAAGTAGAAGCAGAGTGAGGAAGGTTGAATTATACTGTGTATGTTGAAGGTATTCCTGAACGCTGATGATGAATTGCTGCTTCGTCTTGCACGTTGAAGTTCTGTCCAAGCAGTATTTGTAYAATGTTCTGCTGCAAATAATACAAAAAATGTGGTGCTTCAGCAACAAAAGACTAGTCAAGTGCAGCAGTGGGAGTGGAGAAAGAACAAAGAAATCTGTAACTGACTGTGATCAATTAATTATAAAGTCCACTGCCATCGGACCAGCCAGAAAGCACAGCCTATAAAAAGTGTATTTATAGCTCTCAGAGCAGCACTATTTTRCAGTTATGGTGGATTTGTTAGTGCCAGCCTTAGAAAATCTAACAAAACTGTTGATCCTTTCTAAATTAATGCACCTGTATCTCTGTTAAAGTCCAGTGAGTATTCTGTTTTCCCATGGAATTTTTTTCTTGCAGTAACAGCTTACTCTGTTGCATGATGGGTAAGTGATATGCAAATAAGCYACTTCATAAATTGCAAATTGCAGAAAATGAGTGCTGTGGTCTTGTTCTTTTCAAAATAACAAAGCAGCCTGGCTTCAGTTTTGCAGAMATTTCAGGATGGTCTCTGATATAAGCAAAACGTACTTTTCAGATATTCTTTAACAAATGAGGAAAGCGTGATTTAAATGAGCATTCATATGTAGATATTACGTGTTATATGCTTGCACTTCTGCATTTGCAACTCTCCACCGACAGACAAACAGGGTCACACACATATCTACACACAGGTACTCTTTCACTCGCATCTGCTGTGGCTTATAACACAAKAAACCTATCTGTCTATGTAGGAGAGGCTGAACCACCGCAGAAGCTTTTCACTGCTGACAGCTCCCTGCTATGCAGATCAGTGCTTGAACCAAGGAGACAGAGAGGCAAGTAGCAACATGGACATGGATGGGATCTGGTTTTCAACTGCTACTAGCAAACTATGCCTGCAAAACAGAACTTTTGTTCTAGAGCTAACTAAATGCTTCAAAATGACRTTTTCCTGATGATTTACTTTGTATTACTGGAAAGAACTAAAGTGCATGCAGCAATGAACACATCCAAAAATGTCGGTGAAATGCTCTGTTTGCAAACGGTATCAGTTCAAGAACCTCCCCCTTACGTCACTCCCACATCCGTGCTGCAGCTCACCCTCGGYGGTGCTGCGATAAATGTTTATGGAGCAATGCTCTACTTCCCGGAGAAAACAATCTCAAATTTTAGAAAACTAAAATATGCTTCATATTGAGAGGTTCTGTTTAACCAGGATCAGGTCAGTGCTATGGCGAACAGCGCAACGCTACAACTACTTCTATCAGCATAACTGTGAGGGCGACCATCTGCACTATAGGGGCAGGAATTCTGTTACCCTCCAAAGTCAGCATCTCATTCACCGTTATTTAGTTTCACGGTAGTTCTTCTGCGTGTCCCCTTTTAGACTATCTAGGAGAGGAGACCTTAGGAGCAGTTCTACAGCTGCTTCAACTGGTTTAAGTCCAAGCTGCTGAGGTCACACCTTTCCTCCCCTCTTGCATATGCTTATCTTCTGCCTTGCATCAGCATAACTTGTCCAAGAGAGTGATACGGTTGTAAATAACACTACAAAAATCATTTTCAGTCCATTTAGTTCACTGTGCAGTTGCACAATTGGCAGAGGGGAAACAACAGCAGGATGGGCCTACCTTGGAGATCAGGAGGAAAGAAAATCCTGTTTTTAGGTCATCTTTAGGAGCCTGTTTTTAGGTCATCTTTAAATTGCTGTACGTGCAAGAGCTCACCATCTCATCTGTGGAGGAAGCCAAATAGTCCTGAAAAAAAAGCAAATAGCTCTCCTAAAATATTACAGAGGCTAAATCTGGCTTGATGTCTACAGTCTATCAGACTTCTTCTGTGAGTATAAAAAATAAAAATAGAAAAATTCCATGCTCTCAAACCAAGCAGCCTACTAGAAGAGAAAATTTCATTATTTTTGAAATTTTTGAAATAATGTCTAAACTTCAGATTTTGGCCTATTCAGAACTTTGTGTATACTGCCAAGATGGAGCTGAAAGAAAATGTTTTGGTTTTATTGTGGTGSAGTGTTTTGGTAGTGCTATCCTAATAGCACCATTCTTAACGCTTGAATTTCTCCAGAAGAGTGCTGCACTTTTGTACAGTCATAGAACTTTTATATTCTGAAAAAGGAAAGCTTTTCGTGGCTTCAGGAAGCGAAGAGTCCTAACTGCAGTAAAACTGTTCTCTCTGAAGTCACCTCTGTTCGTTGTGCTGGAGACTCAGCAGATCGACTTGGATGGGAGTAAGCTTAGCACAACACAAGCAGGGACATTGARGCAATGTCCCTCTAGGCATCTCCAGGCCTCCAGGATTCTCCTTTACTTGTTCATGACTTCTCTTTTAAACCCTGAAGTCTATCTTTCTCCTATCTGCTGTTTTCAGGCTTCTATCCTTCTGTCCCATTTGCATCTAAGATGGCTAGTAATCCCATCCTTATTTTCCTTTCTGATCTTTTCTTTGGTCTCCCTGCTGTCTTTTCACAATTTAGACATGAAAAAAAACAGATGCATGTCAGCTATCTATTTGTCCATGTTAGCCCATTTGAATAAATAATCATTAAAATTGTTTGCCCTTCACTGGGGGCAAAATTGTCTACGGTTGTCTTTTAGCTCTGTATTAAGGCAAAAGACATCAGCCAGCAACTGAGCCACAGAATCAAAATGATGCTCATAAAAAAGGAAACAGGATTAAAAGCAAAGAGAATTGATAAATTATACACAACTTACCAAATCATGACGGTATCAGCTTTAAGTTCAGATATGTTGAAAGGAAAATAAACAACAGTTTCATACTATATTATTTATTTATTATGTAGGTTGTTTTCCCCTTCCCAAATTTCTTTCATTAGTCTTCCTCCTCAAACTCAGAACCTTTTTACCATTCTTCATTTGTCAGGAGATCGTAAGTAATCTTTTTTTCTCCTGCTGAGCTCCTCTAATTACATAAAATTACTGGGCAGAGACAGCAGAAAGAAAAACATTGCATAAAACTAGTTAAAATGCAACAGAAGGGATGCTCTCAGAATTCAAAATGATCCCTAAGCTTATTTACTACGTCTCTTCGTTGTCAAATATCTTTCTAATGCTGTAAATGTGTTTGGTTACCAAGCTGCTTTTACAACACAGTTCATTTGGGTAAGTTTTACATCAGTAGTATTGTGTTCAGCCTTTTCAAAAGATTTCCTAATCTCACAACATCTTTTTGGACTATATCACAGTTGGAATCTATTTCACTTGCTACCACTTTGGAAACTGTTTTGCTGTGGAATTTATTTCCTTCAAAAAAAGGTGCAAAATCAGGCCACTCTCAGTTGTCATTTAGTGCATTTGTTGTAAAACCATTGCTACAACAGGGTCCTTCACCAGCCTTCTCAGTTAGTGTTAGAGATGCTAACAACTGAACATGCGTTGGAACTAATCTCTGTTTTCACCCTTAAAAGGGATTGAATATTTTTCTTGAGCCTTCATTCTCTAATTTTCACATATATCCTCCATTTCCCACAGCAAGGCCCTACTTACCTTCACAGAGACCCCTTTTACTTATTTCTTAGATCTTCAAGGATTAGACCTGGAAGAGGCATCCCTTATGATCGCAGAGACCCAAAATATCTGAGCTCCCTGGCACACGATGGGAACGTTGGGCCAGCCCCCAGGAAGGCAGCAGGATCTGTCCCACGCTTGTTACTCCTGGTTTCATTGCTGACCTTGTCCTATTTACTTCTCCTTGACCTCAAATTCAGTATTATTTTAGCATGCTAGTTATCTACCCTGTAGGATGAACTGGACTTCAGGGCTGAAGTAGGAGATGTATGTCCTCCTCTGTGCCAGCTTTTTCAGTATAAGGGGAATGATACAGGTTGGAGCTTTATTATCTGTTCCAGAGGACCCCAKCTACAGCAGAGATCCACTCTGAATGTAATAGGTTTTATAAGAGCTCAAGAAGTTTTCTTTATCTAGCTTGTGTTAACTTGCTCGTTGCAAAGCACTGCTCTTCTGCRTAGCCCTGTTAATTTTAATGCTAACTCATTCTCAACTATCTSTATGTTGAGCTGGATCTTTAAAGACTTAACCCATAATCAAAATATTTAACATGTAATGTTGGAGGGTTAATGTTGCTATAGAAACCTTTATTATTACTTTCATATAGTTACCTCTAATTAATTATGAGAGACTGAGAAAAAGGTGGCAAAGATTCTGCGGTGTGCTTCAAATAGCGCTCCACACAGCACTTCAACGTGCAGCGTTAATGACGGGGTTRCAGGTGCTCACTAAAAGCAACAAATGACCTCACCTGACACGTCAGCACGTGCTGTAAGCTACGTTCCCAAGAGCGCTCGGGGAACGCAAAGCAACGTGTAATTCGGCAAGCGTGTTCACGTCGCTAGTTCTACCAGCGCAGAGGTTGAAGAGATGTGTGTCTCCTTCCACTGGGTCCGAAAGGCAAAGTGACTTGGGTGACTCCAAGCATTCTCCCCCAAAAAGGACTTCTCCTTGAGAACAACTGTTTTATCAACACTGCTGATCTTAACAAACAATAGCATAGATCGTATCTCAGAAAGGAAATTTTCTTCATCAGGCTCCTCACTCAAAGAACTGCGAAGCAAGACTTCCTCGATTTCCAYACACCATAATGCAGCTACGGAAAACGCGAGAGCCTGGCACCAAAAAGCAATGGAGCCGTCCAAGTGATCTAATCCRGCAATAGGATTCCAGTGGGTGGAGATAAGGCCTTGAGGACATCTGGTTTCTCCTTTACCTTATATTTCCTAATATCGACACACGGTTTATTTTTCATAATGTTTTCCTGCCTTTCCCCGCACTGATACTGTTTTAAGATAGAGTGACAACTGTAGCCAAGAAGCAGCGGTAAAAACAGGGTTTGGGCAAGCAGATTTCCCACTGAGGGCTGAGCTTCTCGATGAAAATCAAACAACTAAATATGTCAGTATGGGATTCCTTTTCTCTGAAACAGCTTTCTTTTGTCCCCTGTACCTTGCCGCCAAGCTCTCTAATTTGTTACAGGCTTGCAAGTGCCTGCTGAAGACAAAGTGGTGTCATGAGCCTACTTACGTTTCTCGCTAGTATACACTTTCCTCGCATTTATATTCTGCTTTCTTCCCATGAGTTTTAATAACTGTATTATACTCCAAAATTATCTGAAACCATGTGTTATGGCAGAAGAGCTGTTTTGCTGTACAAGCCTAGCTTTAAGCCCAGATTTTACTGAATGTCTGCAAAAGAAGTAATAAATGCCAGTGTATTTCAGAGACTGAAAAAGTGATCAGCCAGGGACGTGATGTAATTGGGTAGAGGGTCTTCGTTGTTTGACCTAAGGGAAAGCATATAAATTGGCATTTACGTAACTGGGCATTTATTTCAATAGGAACACTTTCCTTCAAGTATTTCCAGCCATGGGTAAAAATGTTTTTCTGACTTCTCCCTTCCTGGTTTAAAGGTACAGCTTGATTTAGTATGCTGAATCAGCTAAATGCTGCAATTTATTAAGATTATTAAATCAAAGCAATGAGCACTCCTACCTCTTAGGGAAGAGTTTGTGGCAAAAATATTTAAAGACTTCTAATGTTCATGGTTATTAACTTACTAAAAATAATCTGATCAGAGACTGAAGCTAATTTGATTTCCTCCTGTTCAGGCAACTTTGGGAAAAGTCACCTGAAAATTGATTTCTATTTCAACCAAGAAAATTCTCTCATGATTTATTTTGCTCTGATAGCCCTGACCAGCTTTCAGAAACTTTGATTTCAGTTGAGACTGCCTACTAGTAGGTCTATTGCTATTCTCTCTGTACTTCATCTTTCTAATCTGACTTGTGCTTGCAAAACTGACTTGATATTGCTATTTCCTAGTATATGGTGACTCACATCTTGGGATTTTTCATTCACATTTTTTCTTCTTTCTTTTGATAGTCATTACCGGGAATTTGAAGACTGCTAGCAATACAGCTCATACTGTGCAAGCAATTATATGCTAAAAAAAAGAGTGTTTCTCCCTTCTCCCAAGATGCAAAGACAGAGCCTAATGAAGGAAATGCGTGATATATCCCATGGCTTTTATGATTTTTAGTAACTTGGAAAAGTTACTAAAAAAGAAAACAATGAAGCATGTAGAACTTTTGTTTTCTTTCTTTAACATGAAATCTAATGTATTATCTTACTCAGGGCCCCATGGATGCTTGAATCTTAATAAAGTAATAAAAGTATGCCCTTCATAAACTCATATATTGATTTAATTTGCCATTTGGAACATCTACTTTGATTCGCTTGTGGTAGGCCTGATCAGGAAATAAGACTCTGTGATAGTGAGTCTAGGGATTTAAATACAAAAATACAAATGATGGCCATGATTGCTAGTGTGATCGTGTCCCAGAATATCTCATTCCAATAAAGATTTGGGGCTGCCCCTGAGAAGTGTGTAGTGAACCAATGTTTCAGATTATCTTCAGTATTAGATCTTAGCACTCAGCTTGCCTTTAAAGTTAAAATAAATAAATAAATAAATAATGGATGCCTCTTCGGGTAAGATTTTTTTTTCACACTACATGTTTTTAGTATGGTTATGACCTTTCACTAAACAGTCAGTTTATGATCATATGCAAGCGTTTAAATGGTTTACAACAAAGCAGTTCCATTAAATCTCAGTCAGTAAGAATATCAGCTGAAGTCCTGATCTAGCAAAATATTTAAATCCTGGCAGTACTCTAAGCATGCAGCTACTTCTTTTGATGTTGCAAATATTGTAGCTGAGCTTTGTGCTGGATGGAGGCCGTGTAGGGTTTCGTCTATGCTGGTTGTCTAGACTCTGCTACAGCTCTCTTCCCGCGAAGGGTTTGACACACTGCGTATTTGTGCTGCAAGTGGAAACCAGCCCTCCCCTGGCCCTCTTCTCAGTAAACCCCCCTCCCCCCCAAACACCGTCGTGTTAGAAAAGGCCAAGGCTTAGAGAATATCAGGATAATTAATTCCTTGGTAATCAGGTCTGGAGTGCCTCCTCACTTCTGTATGCCTGCACRTCTCTGTGAAACTGGGTCTCGATGATGTGCTGCTGAATGGCTTTAAAGCAAACAAAAATAAAATCGCTCCTCCACTTCAGCCTAGATTTCAGCCTGACATTCAAAATAATGCATTTGGTATTCTAGCAACCTAAATAATAGTTACTTTTACACTTCAAAAATCTGTTGTGGACTACAAAAGTAGGGTTTTTCAAAAGACTACAGTACATTAGGAAGGAAAGCTTGGGAAGATACTCATGGTTTTTGTGTCAGTGCAAATAGCAATAGTCAGTATCTGTTAGCCTAAAACAAATATTTAGCTTCATTTATTTTATTCTAAGCTGTCAATCAAGGCTAATAGGGAATTACAACTTCACCTGAACGTCCTCTGAGAGAGATGAAGTAAAGTTTATGTGGTCCTTGTGAATGTATTGTAAAAAGGCGTTGAATAGCACTACACAAGCACATATACACACACTACTGCATATATTTAAGTACAAGTAATGTTTATGTTGCTACAACAGTCAGGAATGACTTAAGGGGGCCACATTTGGATACAGTTGACATTTATAGCAATGTTCAGGCTRTTATCCAAGTCAGAGCCAGAGATTCTCATTCCAAAAGTTTTCCTTCTAGATTTCTTCTCCATACACTGTAAACCATTTTTAACACCAGTTACATTACAACTGGAACCAAGAAAGAAGTTCCTTCTAAGTTTGGGTTCAATCCACAGCATTTAGGCAGGTTTCAGTCCAAAAATCCCATGTGTTTGTGGTCTTCCTCTTCCCTCTTAAAAAACATTATTCCATTGTATTAAAAGCGTAGGCTTCTTGCCCAGTAAGAACTTTTTTTTTTCTTTTGTTCAAGCTGAGAGAATACCTGGAAACTTAGCTTTTGGTTTATCAAGTACAACATTTTTCTCCCGCTGCTAGTTACCTGTCAGTTTAAAGTTCATATAGTAAACTAGTGAGAATATCAGATGTAGAGCCATTAAGATTGCCTTGCTTATATCTGTGTAATTTAATTCAGTAAAAGGTATAAACTGTCTTAAGTATTTATAGCTCGGTCTCATGCTTATTTTACAACATCCATTTTAGATGGACTGTGGTTAGAATACTTAAACTTTCTGGTACTGGCAAAGCCTGCTATAGGGAGCAGCTTGAGGAGCCTCTTTAATACAGTATGTACGTGTGAGATTTAGTTTATGAAGTGTATCTCAGCTGGAAAGTATTGCCTTTCCCATGATTCAGATTTGTGATCTCCACTGTCTTGCATCAATATTCCAAGAAAAAATTATTTTGAAATATCCAATGCATTTTAGACTACTAACCACTGAGTGTTTTCCTTTGGGTGTTTCCATTCCATTTTTCCCCCTACCCAGTAAATGCTACCTGACACTCAACTGCCATGATGAGATTAATTAAATAAATTTACATTTATTTAATTTTACTGAGAGTTTTCCTTTATGAGTTGGGAGTTTTCTCTAATGTTTATATAGTGGTGCTTCAATCATCCTGACTTTTAGAGTACAATGTAATGCCTTACATAGGAAATTCTCAAACWAAAATTACTGCAAAAATCAATGGACAGCAAAGCCCTCTAAATGTGTCTGAGGAATGAAAATTTTCAAAAAAAAAAAAAAAAGTACAGGTATTATCATACTGGATATATGATCTATATTCCTAGTAGGCCTCTGAAAAAAAAAGTGCAAGTTCTTTTCAGAGGCCTACTAGGAATATAGAACATTTATCCAGTATGATAATTCATAACCAAGGCGAGTACTTGAGAGGCCAGTTTCTAGAAGAGGTTGCAAGGACCTCTAAAAAGGATTTTTTTTTTCCTGATTCTCTTTAGCCATTTGTTGGTGTGTAAAGCATGGTCCTCTGTGCACGTTAATTACCCACATAAATGCCACATCAGTTTATAATGTGGCAACAATTTGCACGGGTTACCAATGCATGGAGTAAAAWGTGTTTCGTTTCATTAGCTTTACTGCCCTTCATCACTATTAAAACTCACCTTTTGTCTTAATAAGACGTAAGGACAAGTAGTGTCCCAAATTAGTTTCCACTGTGCTATTATTTTGCATCCCTCTCTCATAACTCCATCTACTCCTCTCGTCTCTAAGCAGGCCAATCTTTTTTACTCTCTCATGATGAGAAAGCTTTCTGTGCATCTTGTTGTTTCCACTGGTCACTCATACATCTTTTACTTTTCCCACCTATGTTTTCTTTCCCCCCAATGAATCACTAGAAATGAATTCCAAATTCCTATTAAGAAATTGCCAAAGATCTATAGTTTGTCATCAAATATGTTCAATTCCTTTCTTTTCAGATCCTAATGATTCATTTACATTTTTAGATCCTTGTTGTCCATCTACTAGACACTTCTTCTGAGTTATTTGCAGCGATGTTTGTTTCCTATTTTGTTAAATGCATTTTTTCAGTTCAGTGGTATACATATGATTCCTTTTGATTTCGACTGGCTTGTCCCGTCCGTACCGTATTTCATAGGCCATTCACAGGGCAATAATCAAACACTGTCCCTGTGAAAACATCACTGGGATTTTTATAGATTTTAACATTAGACGGGGTTGTACTCTGAACATTCTTGTTAATATGAGGCACCAGATGCCCTTCTCATTTCCTCAGTCTTGCTCAGACTGTGATCCAAGCCAGTGGGCTGCTCGCTTCGTACACCTGAGCTTCAGTAAGGACGCTTGCGCTAGGTCCGTCCTCCTCGCTCACTGGTCCGAAAATCTAGTGTGGCAAAAACAAGTGAGGCAAAGTAATTATCTCACCTTACTGARGAGGACGAGCAGGGAGGAACTTTAAGTCCGACTGGTAAATTAACCACCAAAGTCAATATGACTGAAACCTGGCCAGAGGGACCGACCTGAATCCTGAGACTTCCAAAAAAGTAGCCAGAGGAGGAAAGGGACAGTATTTCTTGTCACATTTTCTCTGTCTTAGAAGTGACATTGAGAGGCCCTGAGCATTTGGTCTTAACAAGGTRTAACTAACTACCTTATAGCCCAGATCAAAGTAAGACAAATGTTACGAACATATCTGAAGTCTGGATTTTTTCTTTTTTTTATTTTGGCAGATGCTAGACATTCTCCTTAAGGGAGAAATATAAACAAAATACAATTTGCATTTCACTCCTCCTGCCCTAACAGACCTTTTTACAGCAGCAGAGATACAGAGCCAGAGAGCACATGGCAGCCAGATGACAAACTGGGTAATTTATCATCATGAACACATTGGGGAAGCCACATATTTACAATTTCTGTTAGTTAATGAATCTTTTACTAACTGCTCCTTGTGAGTGGTGTTTACACGCACTGTTCTGATTTGCAGTGATGCTTAATAGCTAGGTCTTGGCCCAGCGAACTGTTGCACTGGGGACTGGAGACTGCCACCCTCTTTGCCAAATAGACGGTGGAACTTGCGATCTTCTGCCTCCCTTATCACATGTAACAGACACATACAAATCCTCTCTGGCAGGGAGAGTTGCACGTTGAATGAAAGTGAAGTTTTTACATTTATTTATTTATTTATTGCCATACAAACGTTGGCCAAAACAGCTAAATTGGTCAACCCAGTTTTCTGCAGGCACATCTTACCTCTCTGGATTCTATTCACTTCAAGACTAGGGCTTAAATTGCCAGCTTTGAATAGCAAGAATCCATGTTTTTCTGRTCTTAATTCTTCTTATTACAATTACGTGCTTTATTTCTAATCATAGAATCATAGAATCAGTAAGGTTGGAAGGGACCTCTGGAGATCATCYAGTCCAACCTCACTGCTCAAGCARGGTCACATAGAGCATGTGAGACAGGGTTGCATCCAGGCGGGCCTTGAAGATCTCCAGAGAAGGAGACTCCACAACCTCTCTGGGCAACCTGGTCCAGTGCTCCGTCACTCTCACAGGGAAGAAATTCCCCCTCAYGGTCAGGYGGAACTGCCTGTGCTTCAGTTTCTGCCCATTGCCTCTTGTCCTGTCACATGGGACAACCGAAAAGAYTTTGGCCCTGCCCCCTTGTCACCCTCCCTTCAGGTACTTGTACACWTTGATAAGATCCCCCCTCAGYCTTCTCTTCCCCAGGCTRAASAGGCCCAGCTCTCRCAGAYGTTCCTCRTRGGGCAGGTGCTCCAGCCCTCTGATCATCYTYGTAGCCCTACGCTGGACTCTCTCCASKAGCTCCATGTCTCTCTTGTACTGGGGAGCYCAGAMCTGSACACAGWACTYGAGATGAGGCCTCABCAGGGCTGAGGAGAGGGGCAGGATCCCCTCCCTCCACCTGCTGGCAACACTCTTCCTAATGCCCCCCAGGAGACCACTGGCCTTCCTGGCCACAAGGGCACATTGCTGGATCATGGTCAATCTGTCACCCACCAGCACTCCCAGGTCCTTCTCTGCAGAGGTGCTCTCCAGAAGGTCAGCACCTGGCTTGTACTGGTGCCTAGGATTATTTYTCCCTARGTGYAGGACYCTGCACTTGCCCTTGTTGAACCTCAGAAGGTTCCTCTCYGCCCARCTCTCCAGCCTGCCCAGGTCTCTCTGAATGGCAGCACAGCCCTCTGGTGTGTCAGCCACTCCTCCCAGCTTGGTATCATCAGCAAACTTGCTGAGRAGGCACYCTGTCCSCTCATCCAGGTCAYTGATGAAGARGTTGAACAGGAGGGGACCCAGTACTGAGCCTTGGGGGATGCCACTAGCTACAGTTCTCCAACTAGACTCCACGCCACTGATGAYRACCCTCTGAGCTCTGCCCTTCAGCCAGTTCTCAATCCACCTCACTGTCCACTCCTCTAACCCACACTTCCTGAGCTTSYCTASRAGGATGTTAGGGGAGACAGTGTCAAAAGCCTTGCTGAMGTCAAGGTACACAAYGTCCACTGCTCTCCCCTCATCTRCCCAGCCAGTCATTCCATCAGAGAAGGCTCTCAGATTGGTTAAGCAGGAYTTCCCCTTGGTGAATTCATGCTGGCTACTCCTGATTACCTTCTTTTCCTCCATATGYCTGGAGATGACATCCAGAATGGCTGTTCCATTACCTTTCCAGGGATGGAGGTGAGGCTGACCAGCCTACAGTTGCCTGGGTCCTCCTCCTTGCCCTTTTTGAAGACTGGATTTTTCTAAAGTCACTCTGTTCCAAGATAGAGAAATCAATCTGCAAGCTAAGAAATCCCTCTTTAAAACAATCATGTAAGTGTGGCCTCCTTATCCTTATTTTTACCTTACTTATCCTTATCCTACTAGCGAGTAAGTTGCCTGCAGGTTCTTTATACTCTACAGCTTTCACTATCTCCCGTATGGGTGTAATTTGCATTTTTTTGTTGCARTATTTCCTTCCCAATTCTCCTTGGCTTCTTAAAAGTAAAGATTTATCTTTTCACTGTTYTCATTTTATTCTCTGGAGGTTATGTAACATTTACTGCCTAGATCTTATCCAAGTTTAAGCTCTATTTTTCCTCTTGCTTTTTAACTAAAACCATCATCAGGACCCTTTTATACCAGAAAAGTGAAACATGAAAAGTTGTACTTCAAAGGAGACCATAAAAGACTGGCGAATTAACAACTTGGCTGAAAGCTATCAACTAATCCTAATAAAAATCTGAACTATAGTATAAAAATGTAGCCAYCTGTAACAGATGGCAGAGGAAGGTAAAGAATCAAGCTGTTGTGKGGTATTATACCATGTCACCCACTTAGGGAAAATATTGTCATTTTTTGACCTCAGTGGGACTTAACCCCCYGCTCAAACGAAGCACGAGATCAGTCACCAGAGGTCTTCCTTCAAGTAGGAGCTGTCCTGCTTCTCCKATTACCAGCGTGCAGAGCTCCTATCCTGGTACCTGGCAGTGGTTTAATGGCAGATAGCGACACCGCACTGCGTGAAATGTCAAGGGGAATTGTACAAATCGGACCTCACCGCTAGTGCTTTAATCTGGTCACATAGCTGGATTTATCACCTCTGGTTTTATGTAGCCCTCTCTGCTAACTATTAGGGGCTGAACTAGCCGTGTAGAATCGTGGCTTTACTGCTTCTGCAAAAAGACAGAAGTTTGGAAGTTCAGCGCCCCTTAAAACCCAAAGTGGGACAATTATTTGCTTTTGTTTCCGAGGGGAAAGAGCCACATACTGAGCTGCCTCCTGTAAAACTCACCCTAGACYCTGGGAGCTCACATTCACAGCACAAAGAGTTTATGCAAGAAGGCAGAAAACCTGTTTAACTGCCAGTAGATGTGGCCAGCAGCAGTAAATCTATTAGGAAAAACACAAGTAGCACAGAAGGCACTAAAAAGACCAGTCAAGGTTAGCAGTGGGGTGGAACATAGAAAGGTTAGTTTAACTAACGGTAATAATTTCTGTTAACCCACTACCTTCGGACCAGCCAGCTTAGTTGTTTCTTCAGCTTATATATAAATCTCTCAAATCACTGTTCCACCCAAATTAGGATGATTTGTGTGGCTGCTTCAAGGAAAGAGAAAGACTGCTGTGTGCTGCACGCTTCGTATCCCGAACACCACTAACCAACGCTCCATCATCTCGCTGCAGTTCTTCAGAAATTCAGAAGACAGAACAAGGGCCGGGATTGCAACAAATTTGCATGATGGGAAATATAAGCAAATGACTGAACTGTGCCCTCCTTTCTGAGCTACTAAAAATTATTTTAGTCCATGTAATACTATGAAAGTTTTTTTTTTTTAGTTATTGAATTAAAAAGAAAGTATATGARGAGCTTTGATATTGATGCAGAAATAGGAGTTTTGTGGGGCTTGTTACACTTTTTTGATCTCTTCTAGCTGTAATTAAGGGGGGGGGAGGAGAAGCCTGTTGATAAAATGCAGCAGATGGCAGTAATGTACAAAGGAAACACGATCTTTTGCTTATCTCAGGATTACTCCAAGCATTGCAGACTCTACCATTCCTCACACTGACTAGCTGGCCTAGAGCTGCTAAATGTCTCCATTTTCCTTGCCTAGATTTCAACTTGCTTTAGTGTTATTTGTCAGCAAGTGTCTTAAATCAAGAAACAGGCAGAAAGATTCAAAGCTGAAAGCCTTTACAAGTTCAAAAGAACATCCCTGAGAAGCTGCCATCACAAGTAAATAGAAATAAAAAGAGCTGCTGATATTTAGACACACCTACTCGGAATAAGGATGTCATCTGGATTTCATTTTAGACACATTTTAAAAGCACCTGCTCCAGCGATTAAAAGGGTGAATCAGATAAATCCAATGTTACAACTTTTAAACAGCAGTATTTCATTGATTCATACCTGTATAAAAAGGATAGAATACCGCAACTATCGTGAATGCTATAGGGCATTGAGTTTCTGCATATATTTCTTGCAAGAAGTATAGCAATTTCCAACAAAAATAGGGCATGCCTTATTGAAAAACATTATGTATTATTTAGGTGTTTCGGAGGATGACAATATAATTTTATAATCAAGAAAATAAATCCTCTATTGTTTTATACTGCTCTGAATGGTTTTAAAAGGGAAGCCTCCCCAGCCCTTTCACTCCTCCATTCCGGGATGCCTGTACCCACTCTCTTTACTATCAGATTAGTAATTTTGGGCTCTAATTCCCAGGCTACTGGGCTAGTGGCTAGGGTCAGCTTTGTATTATAGCCAGATTTGGTGGAAAGCATGAGAGTGGCCTTGAAATTAGGAGCTGGGACGGAGGTGGCTTAATTGTATACTTTGGTTTTCTGCGCTCTTTGGCCCCTTAATTTTATGAATGTTAYGGATGGACACAAACTCCTGGGAGCTGGCAAGAAGGGCCCCCTCCGTCCCCTCCAAGGACACCTTCCAGCTGCAGCCCAGGCTCCCAGCCTGAGCGTGGTCTCGGGGCAGCAGAAGGCAGCAGGGCACAGAAGCTTCCTTATTTCTCCCCAGGGAATATCCCCGTGAATTCAAACATGAGMGCAAGAAATGCACTTTAAAAGAAGCGGCAGATGAGAGTTCACCGTTGATCACAGCGCTCATTAAAAAGAGCCACATAAAGGAGGGCTTTTTTGTTTTTGTTTTGTTTTGTTTTTTCTCTCCACCTCCTCAGCTTTCCTCTGGACCAGCTGCAGGGTTTGTTTAGACTTTTCTGCCTCCCAGGAACATCATCAGTGATCAGTATTTGAGTAAAGCCCTTTAATGCATAAAATTGGGGACAATATGGGATACTGTCCTTCTTGACAAATATTTTTTAAAAGATGCAGTAAAAATTTCCTTTGTCCTTATCATTGACCCAGGAAGTAAATGAATAGCCTAATGTTCACTTTTTAACAGAAAAGAAGTTTTGTTTCTTTTGTTTTCTTTAAACGCCATCTAGATGTTTTTTTTTCCACAAAAACATTGCCACAGCCAAGCCCTTTCCAAAAACAAACTAATACTATGAGGGTTACAATAATAATAACAATCATCTATGGCAAGCCAGCTTTGATAAAGTGAAGCTAATTTAGCAAGAATACTGTAGGATTTGTGTCGCCGAGCGGTAACTGTTCTACTTCCTAAGTGAACCACGCAGAGTTTAGCRTCTCCGTTTCAACTGGGAAACTTGAGCACAGAAAGCTTGGTGTCATTTCTACCCACTTGGCATTAGTTCAGACCACTGAGAGATACATCTCCACTATGGAGGATGATGCTTTCCATTCCATAATGGAGAAGTTCTTAAAATAATTTGTATTTTATAT
>NW_028186360.1:46024-67164 GCF_003343005.1 Rhea americana | reverse complement strand
AATTTCTGGAGTAAATGACAAGTCCATGACAAGGAAAGGAATTGTTTCATGGTTTTAATGATAGCCTGCAGGCCAGCCTGTTGACGTCTGAGCTATATGAGCTAAAGATGGCATATGCCATCTCTAATTCTCCCGGGGGGTTTGCTTAAGAAGTATACTGTAAAGTTATTCCCACTCAGAGAGAAAACCAAACTCTAGCTTCTACCCGTGATGTGATGGATGTAAAGGAATATTACTAGCTGCAAAAAATTAATTGAAATTATGTAAAAACTTGTCTTGTTCTGAGCTGTATTCCCTAGTACTTCATTGGGCATGAATATCTAAGCATTTAAGTAAAAGCATCTACAAGCTTCTCAGTAATTAAGACAGCAGCTCTTTAACCTTTCAGAGGAAGTTGTTACTCCATTATATGTATCAGACAAACAGAGAGAAGCTATGAAGGTTACTAACATCATGTTAATTATCTTGAATATGCTCTTAACATGAAACTTAATCTTCCCATCCTGCCCAGCCAATGAGGCATATAGAATATCATCTCTGACTGCCTGCCGAATGTTTGGATACATATGTTAGGGAGAAAATGATTGTTCTTCCTGTATTTTGTGGATTTTAGTTTCAAGCTACATGGGTCATTTTACATTAGTGTTTTTCTATGGCCTATTTTTTATTTTTGTGAGGAATATTATGCACTGCTTTCTTAAAGAAAACCAAACCAATTACAGTTAAAGACATATCTGAGTTAAATCCAGAATCTAAATACCCTCAGTTTTTGAATAACTGAATTCTAAGTTTAGATCTTTCTCTRAATATGGTGAAAGAGAAGTGCTCTGACACTGCTAAGCCATACTGCAGAGTCCATCCTTTGGGATATTTTTCTGTGTGCAAGAATTAAGACACTGCTTAGCTTCCTCTGCAGACGAATGCAGGTATTGGAGAAGGATAATTACAAGAAATAGTGGCTCAAAAACAAGGAAGGAAGATATTATCTTAAAAATAGCAAAAAGGCAAAAGGAAGATACAAAGGCCCTAGCAAAAAAAAGAGTTATGAAGAAAACAAATATAGAAAAGTAAAAGAGAAAAATGAAAACGTATCAAGTGTTGACRCTAAAGTTAGGCATTCTTGCATGTAGATTTATCTATTCCTTCTTTGTAGAAAGCAGGAAAAGATAATCAAAACAGTAATTTAGAAAAGCTCCCTGGATTACACTAGTTGGCTTTGTGGATGTAAAAGGAATGCATCATACAGAAATTGTAGCTGTCTGTTTTGTTACTATTTCAATCATTTAACTTTAAATCATGGCACATACTACTTATAAAGAGAATATTAATTAGTAAAAGTTAAGTCTGACTATTAATCAAGATGTTAARTAAGTAGTCTCAGTAGGAATTTATAATTAGCACTTGAATATGTAAGTGGATATTAGTTGCAAGCTAACCAATGAATCATAGAAAATCCTATAGTCTGGAATATGAAGGGGGTTGACTTTTTATGATTGCATTTACTCCTGCAACACATTTGGATAAACATGGGCTCTCTTGGCTCTCCGCTCTCCTGAATCAACATCTGTCAAGACAAACAAAACACTTTTTTTTTCTTTTCAGTCAAAAAAAAAAAAGAAGCTGGCTAGGAATTCCTTGATTTCAGGATGCCGGATGACCTTTTTGCAAATCCTTCATGTGTAGCAGGTGCACCGTTGCCTAGCGGCATTCAAGCAATACGTTTAAATCACGTTCTGCTGGCTACACCCCAAGAAGGCAGTCTCATGAGCGCCCACAGTGAGTCTCACCATACCTCTGCCCATCGCCAGCCAGCATTGCCTACCAGGCTGTGACAACCATCTGAGCCCTCTTTCTGCTCCRTGTCCTACCACTTGTAGGAAAGATACAGGAATTAGAGCTTCGCAAATCTGAATAAAAACCAGCTGACTCTCCATCGGCTGTTCTGGTTCTGTAGTGCTGACAGTAGTTAGGAGCCTGGTTATGTCAGCAGTGCAAGCATGTAAAAGCAAGAGAGAGACGAGGTATGTCATACAGTAAAATAACACATTTAAAACCTGTGAATATGAGGACACATAAAATCCTTTCTGTTGTCTAAATATTGACTATAAATACAATATTATAAAAATAGTATTCTAATTAAGAATACAACTATTTTAACTGCAGCTTTTTGTGAAATAATAATCCTGGTTCCAAGTCTACATTTTTGCATTGTCTTTTTGCCTGCATTAAGGGAAATCAAAATATAAAATAGCACTCTTATTAATTTAATCCAGCATCATTATTCCCATTGTATAAGCTACAGTAATTTATTGTACACATTAAAAATACTGCATTATCCAGAAGGAATATACTGTACTATTTGACTTTCCTATGTAAAACAGCAACTCAAAACTTACATGAAACCAGTCTGACAATTTTTGTTCTGAAATCTAATTAAATATCCCCTTGAAAAGAAAAAAATGGTTGAAATTAGACAGTTAAAAAGCAGCATGAAATCTTGATGCAGTGAGCTGTGGATTTTTTTCATTATTATTATTATTATTATTATTATTATTATTATTATCTATTTCCATGGATTTTGTACAGAATACTTGATATAAGAAGTCTCACTGGGAAATTAAATAGTGATTACTTTTCTGATATTCTGAAGGTTTCTGAAGTGTTTCAGAAAAGCCTGCATTATCAGTATTCCCTGACGCCACATAAAGCAGAAGCGTGAAAAGTGGAGGGAATTGTTCCAAACCCCACGGTATGACTTGGGGAGCCAAGAACAACCCCAGGCTCTCCTCRCTCTTACTCCTTTCCTCTGCTGTCTCCAGTCAAGCAGAGCCCTAAGGAGAGACGAAACGGCTCTGGAGGCTTTGCACTTCCATGAGTGGATTTCAGGATGAGTTAATAACGAAAGGGTGCTGGTAGCTTTTTCCTTTGCTTGGTGGTCTTCATAAAACCCATAATTAGCATCTCGAAAGCACAAAGAGACTTTTGGTTCTGCCCGTGCATATCAGTAGCTAAAGAAAATGAGACAGAAGCCAAAGAGAGAAAATGAAATTAGCATTACAGCCCACGAAGTAATCCTGAAAAGACTGAAGTGCTGTTAAGAAACCTTTCCCATGTTTAGGACAGAGGACTGGAAGGTTATTTTCCAGGCCATCAAATCTAACACATGRTTATTGCAAGCACCATGTTCTATAATTTATTTTATAACTTTTTCTGTTCCATAACTCTTCCTCCTTTCACCTACTCCTAATCTAGTCGACACCTCTAAATGCCTCCCCTTCCCTTTCCTCGCCTTCCCCTCCCTTCTTCTGATCTTTCACTCATTTACACTCAAACATTTGCAGTTCCTCCTTCTTTTTCASGCTGCGTTCCAGCGTGCAGAACAGGAACCAAAACACAGAGAAAGACTCCCTGCCTGCCTCCATCTTCTTCTGACTTTCGGTTCTGGTTCTTTGCACTTCTCAGGAAACGTCGAGCTCCCTTTCATGGAAAGGCCCGCTGCAGGCAGAGAATTTAACCCTTCAAAGCCGCTCAAAAACCTGCAAACAAAAGCAAATGCTCTGAACCCCATTCTTAAGGATCTATTTACGTTAGACAAAATTTACCTCAGGTGACCTTCTTTTTGCACCTTGTGCTTGAAGTGATCTCTCAGATTTGCATAGGGTTAATGTCTAGACCTACCTCTAAGCTAACCTAATGTCCAGACCTAATGTCTGACCCTTGATTAAGGTTATTTTCACATTTAGCACAGAGAAGAGTCCCCTAAATGAGCCAATTTACTGCTASTGTAATAGTAGAATTTTATTTCATCAAAGACAGACTTTATTTAAAATTTAATTGCAATTTATACTAAACTATAAACTGAACTGGTAAAAATAAGACATAGATGTGAGTTTRTACCATTGTTTTAACAATTTTACATGTAATTTACCTGTTCCAGTGACCAGTTAAACAAATACACCAGTTTTGCTTTTGTAGATAAGCACAAATACAATTTTCAAATTAAAAAGCAATTAAGTAATACCCAGCTGTGCAAACAATATCTTTGGTTCCACTTGCTTGTGTTTTGTCTGTCTCTAGTCATTTCTGTAGTACGCTGTGGAAGATTTCACCTCMTAGTAGCTGTATGTGGGTAAAGAAGGAGAATTACAGTCTCATTCTCTTATTTAGAGACACGGGCTCTTCTAGCAGAGCARTCAGTAGCCGATGAGATGCCGATCGGATGGATCGTCCAAGCCAGGTTCTGTGTTCTGCTGCAAATGATAAAACTCTGGAAGACAYGGACACAGGAAAATACACTTTTTCTTCTGGTCTGCCACTGTAAAGTTTCCGCTATGTGTTTTCCTTTTCATAAATTCACCTTTGGGGTCCGGTTGTGAGACACTGAATTTGTCAAAGTTTGTGGCCATTCAGATTTCAGTTGCCTGAGACTGACTCTGAGAATGTATAGCCCAGGACAACACACATCTTAAGGGCTTACGATAAGTATTTTTCTCTGTCCATGTGACTGTGAAGGAAAGAAACATTTGGAAACAGCCTTTGGCTTATTTTTTTCTCATTATTATATTAAAAATGTCTCTACACTTCCAACCTGAAAGAGCTGAAAAATACATTTCATGTCAAAATACATTTTAAAGCTTTGTTAGTTTTCAAAGAGCAATACAACCTCCAATTTAAAGCATATGTGCTGCATATCCCYTTTAGAGGTATCATTTCAATATTTGAGCTGTTTCAGTGTTTCAGACAGCTGCAATCCATAGGAAACTTGACCATTGCAATACATGTGGCATCCTTTCAACAAAGCACTTAAGCCTACACTCAAATTTTGCTGAATAAGGACCTGTGACATCGTAGCGTGTGCTTTGTATACAGCTTTTATTCATATAGGCAGGGCTACACAATCTGAACTTCTGCTRGAAACAGCCTCTTCTGTAACATTAAGAGCCAAGGTTTTATGTCATTCCCTGACTGCATACAAATATACATCTTTTCTCTCCTCTCCTGATCCATTTGGAACTAGCAGAGATTTACAGCAGATCTCAGAAGCTGGAGTTCGAAGCGTAAGCATGTTAGTAGGCTACTGGCTGACTCTTTCAATAAAAGAAGTCAAGGCAAACAAACTGGATCCTATAATTTCAAAAGGAAATTGAAATGGTATGTATCTGTTTCATCTTGCAATGAAATCTGGCAGTCTATAAATGTTTTTAATCAGCCGTGCAGCATACGTTGCTATGTTTCTGTGTAATTTTGCTTTGTAGTGTATACACTTCTTCAAATTGTGAGAAAGATCGACCAGCCGCACTCCAAACATCTTCAACCCTTGCCAGTCTGTTATACATTTCAGGGCATATTTTGAATGTGTATATAATATGTGGCAACAGGATAATAGGTATTGGTTCCTTGATGGCTGTTTCAGACCATTATATAATCATATAATTGCAGACTTGAAGTATCATCTCATTTACTCATCAGGCCTGAACTGCAGTTCTTAAGAGCATATTGTAAGGATGTTCAGGCAAGATAGAAGGGATAAAGTGGCTGGATTTTTTTTTTTTTTTTTTTTTTTAACCTCAGTGGAGCTACTAACATGGATGTGGGTGAAAACTGTGAGTAAAATGCAATACAAAACCGAATCAGGGAGAAGGAGCTGACACCCATGATTAAAAAGCGTAACAATCCCATAAAATAAGTACTCAACAAAAAGTACCAGTTCTAAGACAATAATAATAAAATTCTATCGTTCTTATTAAAAAAGGTAAAATTAAGTACTGTCATGTAATGTCACCTAGCAAAATCATAGCTTTCAAAAGTTGTTCCAAAGAGTTTTACATCAGACTGGTATTTGTACCATTTATTTAATTTTAATGGTAGATGCTATTCCTCTCTCCAATCCCCCAGGTGCAAAACAGCGTGTGTATGATTGTATGCTGAGCCCATTAAGAAATAAATCCAACAGTTCAAACGCACTCGACGAGAATTGAAATTATTATTACATRGAGCAACTTTATCAATTGATAAATTTTATTAAAAATATTTTTCTTCACTAAATTGGAAGAGTTTATTGACACTAGTCCAAAAGCTTTAAATGAGTATAGATCTACAACATGTAWAGATATTACATACTATCTAGACAATAAACCTGTGAAGCACTTGGATGAAATAAAATGTCACATTCATATGCTATAAAAATTCCTATAAAGTATCAAGGAAGACAAATGTCTGTACAATGAATACTGCACGTTTGCTAGTTTCTGTATTTTTAAATCTCACCTGACTGATCTTCAAAAACCAAAGAATTTGGAGGCAATTAATCCAGCAAATGGTTATGTTGGGTTTATTGAAAAAACAATGTTTTTATTGAAATAAGGCAGACACCTTATGTTAAATTTTGAAAGATGCTGAAATGGGGCAACTGCTGTTGCTTTCCAGTAATAAGGCAGGTGCACAGTCCATTCCAAAGTTTGTCTCGGTGTCTTTAATTTACAAACACACTGCTTATTTTTTCAAACAGTCCTATAATTCAAAATAAATTGTCCTCTATCATTTATTGCTGAAAATTCTTTCTATTAATAGTAAAATATGATACATATGCTTAAAGAAAAAGTTACTTATATTCAGGAAAGAAAACACACATTGCTTTAGGGTCTTTGCAGTGTTAATTTGGTGTATATTTTAATTTTTGGTCATTTTAGATCTTTGCCACACATTATTTCCTAAACTAGGGCAATAGCAGTTTAGGATGTATGATTGCATCTCACTACTGTATACAACATTAAATGAGCTTAAAGTCAGATCGTGCTTTCACGGTACCAAAATTTGAATTTAACACTTATTTTAGCCCTGGATGGAAAACACAACGGCCCTGTAATCTGAAACGCTGACCCAGTATAAACTCTCTCTGCTGGTTCAAATGTGTTCACAACCTCTGATGAAGGACTTTGTCCTGGCAGATGTTGTGCCAAGTCAGGCTCAGCTCTCACAGAGCTACTCTAACCTCGCGATGGAGTAGGTATCCTCTGTAGGATGGGTTGGTAGGCTTGCACGGAACGACRTAGCATCAGAACAACTGTGCGCTGGGACCAACTCAACAGCACCGCGAGCACGGGCCCGCTCCTGTGGATAAAAGGTGTATTTGTGGAGGTCTCACGATGCCCAGAAATGACTGAAGGACCAGGGCTTCGCAAAAAATACAGGCGGTTCAACAGCTGCTTTCTGGAAGATAAAAGATTGCCATCTTAAATGTCTGCATGTCTTTGTGCAGCCCCTGTTGAAAGATTACAGCACTAGGGAAAAAATAGATAAGATTACACTTATTTTACACACGAGGGAAAAAATAAGGCCAAACTCAATTTGTCTTGACTAAAATTTTGCAGAACAGAAGTTTTGCTCYTGTGCTTTCGCTTGTTTTGACAAACAGAATTTTAAAGTAACAGAAAGGGGGGAAAAAAACTGTAGAATTACAGCAACTTTCTACAGGCCTACAGTATCTTAATATTGCACACTTCATGTGGCAGCACAGATTTTCGTAAAGGAGCCAAAAAAGAGCCTTTTACAAGTTTGTAATTATATCTAAATATCCTCTTTTACATTAATGTTTAGTATTGTGCATATATTATTTCTTTTGTATGGTTCTGGCACTAAGTCTGAACATTTTTCAGACTTAGGTCCAAGGCACACTCTACTAATGAAGAGATCACTTTCCAAATTTAGGATATTCAGTGAAAAAAGATAAAGTCATTTTCTGATCCCCTTTCTTCCATTCTACAGACATAGTAGTACGGTGCAGGCATAGGCTCTGTTTATSCTTTTTTGATTCATTACTCAAGAAAGCCCTGACTCCTCTACAYAACACCCCTTTGCCATGCTCTGAAACATACAGATGATCAAGACCTTAGAAACTATAATATGAGGCATAAACAGAAAATAAAATGCTCTTGATCAAATTATTACATTATGAATCCCATGGGAAAGGGTCAGGATTCCTACAACAACATTTTTGGTTTACCTCCTTTGGTTATGAACATTGAATACTGAATGAACAATCACCAGCTGCTCTAGATGTCTTTGCTTGACTTTGCATGCTGTTTTTCTTTACTCAGCGCACACAGAAGACTTGTATAAGAAGTTTGGGACTAGTAGTTAATTTGAAACATTCACATTTTCAAGGTATATTTATTTGCAAGCTCATTTAAAAATCCAGTTCCAACATATTAGACTACTAAACAGATAAAAATTGTGTGTTTTTTGGCAAACTTAGAAAACAAGACTATAATTAGGCTTTGGGGGCAGAAGTACAGTGTTTATCCTTCTAATATCATAGGGGATTTTCTGTACCTGTTATTTTTATTGGTCCTTTCAATCAAATTTAATGTCCAATATTAAGTGAAGAAGAATATTAGTAAATAACAAAAGTTTGTATGTCTCCTCCCTTAAAAAAATAAAAACAAAAACAGACAACCCCCCCAATAGATCTTTTGATGAATAAATACTATATAAAACTAGTTCGGGTCTAACTTCCCATATATTCAGCAGAGTAAACAATATTAGTGAATAATCATATTATAAAACTGTTTCAGAAAGATTACTAACCACTTAGGTCCTAAATTTTTATTTATGTAAGACATAATAAACCAGAACAATTCAGGTTGTTCAGATAGTAAATTGTCAAACACCCCATACTGTTTAAWGAAGAATGGGATGTTAATTAATACAGATCTTTCAGCAATTCGTGGAAAGGTATAAATTTAAAAGCTACTGTAGCAGAAAGGTGCTAGAAATTCTCTCTTGCTTAGTAACTTTCTCGCTGTTCACATAACGTTATAATGAGGAGATGATAATTAAAAAAAAATCCTACAGGGTAGAACCATTCTGGAATTCACTGGATGTTAGCAGGATGTTAGCAACCACAAAACGCAAACATAAATCTCCCTCAGCAATATTAATTTAGCCACAATGTACCTCTGGTTTATTTTATAGTATACACTAAACAACATAAATATAGCAACCAATGTATTGAGTTAATTTTGTCATTGAGCAGTATTTCATTATTATGCAAAGGTCTGATTTTATTTTTCCAAACAAATGTGTGCAGTTCAGTGGGTCTGTTCCATGTGAAGCATCTGGAGTTTGAGATAGGGGCCATAAACCTGAACACACCTAACAGGAAAAACAGGAAGAGAAAAGACTGCATTCAGTGCAGTAGAATTGACGTAAGAACATTAACTTTTGCATTTCTTGACTTCTTACACTATAACAGGATAACTGTGAGTATGACTGTAGGGCTTTGTTTATTTATTTTTGCATTTGATTTCCCAAACTTTTTTTAAAAGAGAGAGAGAGAGAGAGAGAGAGAGGGAGAGGGAGAATAAAAACGCAAAGCCTTCTGTTTATGGAGTTTAATGAAGTTAATTTCCTGCTTCTGGTGCAGCATTCTCGATATGCTGGATAAGGCACATTGGGATGTTCATGTGTTTCTCAACTGTGCAGTTCAGAAGTGATCTCTGAACTGCTGCTGTCCTTCATGCACAATATGAGTCACGGGACTAATAAAGTTTCTATTCACCTATCTTCATAYGTTTTTGCAGAAAGCCCTGAGAACATGTTAAAATTACTCAAAGCGTGAATCCAAAGCTCCTCATGCTGGGCATTCATCACTGCATAAATGCAGCTTCTAGAATAAGAGTTCATCAGTTTTCTGGGCCCCTGAGTCTATACACAAGAACGGGAACAAAAATGCTCGAGTTGGTGAAATAGGTTCAGATAGTCATAACATGCGACAACGAGCAGCTGTCAAATGGCAGCACTTCCGTATCATCCATCCTCTCTGTATTCACACTGCCCTGCACTTCCCAATCTCTGAGACACACCTCGCCAGGAAGGCACTATGTAGCAGTAAACGAGGTGCGAAGCATCTGTACCTGACTTACAGGCTATGAGGAAGGGTGAGGAGAATTCTTTACAGGAAGTATGGGCTAAAAAGGTTTAAAGGTGCTGCACTGCCAGAGGGTATTCCATTATCCTTAACCATCCTGGACACAAAAACATTCAGGATGTTCTGCGCTTGTGCAAATATCGCTACAAGGCGAAAGCTCAAATACAAAATGGATTCTCGCATTTTGATTTATTTTTGTCTACTAGTCTAGCTTAAGAAACCGGTTGCAATATGATAGCTGCATGCAGTATATGCACTTAAGCAAGTTCCATGATCTATGGTAAACGTCAAGGCACAGCCAGAACACGACCTTTTGAAGTTCTGCAGGAATTACACGCAGGCAAGCATTTGCCTGCTGTATGGTGTAACCGACATGGCACATTGCCCTCTCTTATCTGAGAAGCTGATCCAGCTGTGGGCAAGGTTTCTCTCTCCACATAGTTGGCCACCCAGAACAAATATGGCACTATTTAACTCCTACTGTACCTTCTGACACTGCATTTTAATATTGCATTCAAGTCTCCCTATACCAAATGTACTTTATCGAAAACAATTTTAAAAATTCACAAATACATAGTATCAGTGACAACTTACTGTAGTAAGTTTCCACTCTTAGTATACTGACACTTTGCCGTGCTAAAGCCACCTCTTCCCTAGGCATTCATAAGTAATTATAAACATTTGTTAATCTTATCCTCATTTTGAAAACATGAGAATTAGGCACATGGAAGTTTAGTTGCCAAAAATCACAGAGCAAATCAGAGGAAGAGCTACATGTAAATCTTATTATCTGTTTCCTTGTCACTGTATCATATACTTCTCACACTTCAAGCTCCCAACAATTAGTCCTAAACCAAAGARCTGGACTGAAGTAACCTGGAAAAGCTCTTCTCTGAGACAGTCCGTATCACACAAATGGTGTTCAGCCTTCTCTATCCAGTAACAGTGCTTGGAATCAGTAGATAGAGACTTAGTGTCTCAGAAGAATATTGGTCAGTATTTAGCTCTTAATAACATGGCTACTAACACTGGCATTAGCTAGGAACACACATTTTTATTTAAGAAACAAATTAGAAGATCTTTGTTGTTTAGCTATCAGTTTAAGACATAGACTGGCAAATCTCATTTTCTTAAAAGAAAATGCTGTGGAAAGCTTTCAATAACCGTGGGCTTTGCTTATTTCTAGGTCTGATCCCTTYTGTTATTAGACCTGAGTGGAATCCTAACCTACTTATGTCACTACATGGGTAGCTAAAACATACTTACTTATGTGACCCAGATCAGAGCATAAGCCACAAAATTTGTATTAGGATGTTGGTTTTACACATCCATCAGTGATTAATTTTGCTCATAAATCAGATGGCTCTTTGAGCTACACAAATCCACAAAAGATCCAAAAACTGTTACTCTAAAAGCGAGTCACAGAGCTTAAGGCATCCAAATCAAGACCAAACACTTCGAAAGATGGCAGCATATGCAGAATATCAGCTTTTTGCTAAATCACAGTTTGTTTGCCAAATCATGTCCTTCTTTGGAGGACTGCCATTCCAGACCTGGAGGATGTACAAAGCTAAGGATTCCCGCTTTTTAAAGACTGGCAAAAAGTTGTCAGATCATAAGATACATGAAAAAATACTGCCAGCTGCTCAATTTACTGAAACATTCTGAGATAGCACAGTGCAGAAGAGAGGGCAGATTTTGGCTTCAGATCAAGAAATATCTTCTACTGGAACGATCAGCCTTCACAGGAGAAGTCTGAAAAAAATGTAGAATCAATTATTTGGGGGATTTATAAGAAACATATGTTTCCTATAACCTCAATTTTCAGATTCAGAATAATTTACAATAACTAAAAGCATTCCCCAGCTCAGGTGAAGACATCAGGGGTGATAAAAACCTGGTAACTACTAATGCTTTATGTATATTTTCTTCCTACTTTTGCTACTACCGGAAGTTACAGTGAGATTTTTTTTTGTCTAGAAAAAGGGTAGAGTAATGAGGGCTAGTAAGCCTTCGCACACACACAAAGGATTTCCACAGGGAGGAAAAATTGAAGTTTTGCAAGATTCTAGATTATTTCTTTATATACATGTCCACATATATCCATMACACTGATGGTTTGACTGGATTTTAGAAGCACAGCATTGACTCTTATTCACTTAATTGTATGCAGCTAAAAAATGAAATCCGACAAAAGRACATGATTTATAGATGACATAATAGAACAAGGTTTTATTCTGCTTTTGTTTGTACTAGATGAAGGAGTAAGCTTTTAGGGTGCCAAAATTATTGCTAGCCTTGTTAACTACTTTGGAAACAAAAGAGCTGACATAAGGAAAGCAAAATCYGTTCTTTTATGGAAGTGTAATAAGACAGAAAATCATTTCATTGTCTGATAATTCTTCAGTTTATATTTCACAATGAGGTCTGCAATAAACTAGAGACAGACTTGGTAATGTCACTTATAACACTAATCGTGGAGGAAATAATTGTGTACCTGTCATCTTCCTGCCACCGACATGGAGTATCACTCAAAAAGCTACTGTGGAACAGCTGATTACCCAATCCAGAGTTACACATATGTGCCTGAAAACATTATCCTTCATATTTTTGAATTTGTCTCCAAACTACGTAATGAGCTTATCTCTATTTTACATATACGGATATTCCAAGCACTTGGCTCATTAGTCTAATCAAACGATGGAAAGACCACACAAATATATGGATTATTCAGCAACCCTGACCCCACTCATTCACACACATGTAATTGCCCTGCCATTCACTCATGCATAGAAATGGTCACAAAAGCAAACAATGACGTGCTCACTCATTCACGTAATTAGTTAGTCACTGTTTCATTCACTTGGTTGACTCAGTCCTTCATACTTACAGGCTTAGAGCCCGAGCTCACTTTCCCAGTGAGAAACAGGAATAGTGCCAATTAAAATTCGCTTAAGAGTCGCACAGATTGAGCAAATCAGAATTACAGCCTCAGCTGGGCAGATGCTGAACCTCACGAAACACTCTCTCGGTGCGACTTGCAAGTATTTTTGTGTCTTAAGAAGAACTGTGGTGCTGCACAGGCCTTGCCCAGCCATCTCTATTTCTCCTTCTTACTTTGCTTGATTTGAAAGCAAAAGATGAGATTCTGCCCTTGCTATTTTTTACTTAATTGTTATCCAGAGCAAAATGTGGCCTGTTGCATGTAAATTATAGACAAGGTTTCAACACTTAAATAGTYGTCAGCAATCTATCCTTCATAAAGCATTTCTCAGAATCAGTCTGAGCAGATTCATTTCAATATCTTCTTGGCTAAAATTCAGTGTATGTAGTTGGTCACTTCAACTTCCCTTAATTTCTCTTAATTGTATGTCTCATATCCAGTACAAAGACTTTACAGAGGAAAGTGATACATAAGATCATTAAACCAATAACCCTTTTTTATTTTGTGATACAGGTTTAATAGAAATTCAAAACAGTGATTTTTTTCCATTATGTATTTGACCAGCATACCCCACTAAAAGCTAGAATGTAATGGTGCCAACTCATCTGCTGACAAAGTTCTGCAATACTGTTATTAAATTTTGATGTATAGTTATGTTTGAATTTSCACATACATATAAAGCACATAATAGTGATTTCTGTCATAAAACATGAACACTCTTACCACCTTCTGATTTTAGGAATGGAGCATTATTTTCTCAGTTTTCTTAGAGCTCTACAGTGACTTCTGTTTTCTATAAATTTGATCTACAGAGATATGTACGAGATAAAAGATCACATACTTGGCAAAAGGACTGCCAAATAACTGCAAATCTTTAACAGATAGGAAGTAAATGTATTGATACAAAGTCACTAAAACAAATGGATCTATGTAATCCTTTTATAAWTTTACATTTATTTGCATTTATCTGTGGACATCTCCATCCAGGGCTAAGACTGAAGAAAAAGCCACAAGGTAGTGGTGGATAAATGAAATGTTTGTCTTCTGTTTGAAAGAATCAGCATCCCAATTTATTACAAACATGGCAGCCAAGGAACAGGAATGGGGCAGCAGTTTAATATGGACCTGGACTCAACAAAGGTTTTCTGCAGCCCAGGCCCAGGTGATAAAATTTGGAATATACTATCATTTGAAAATGATTCTGAATCTTAATAAACAGAAAACAGTTAAACAAAAAACCCTGTAAGMATATCCAAATAGCATATATACTTCTCCTTTGTACACCTCCAGAAGARTATCTTATTTTTATAACTTGTATAGACAGAATTTATTTATTGGATAGATGAGTAAAATCAGCTCTTATTTTCTGTTGAAACCCTTTCTCACTAGCCCTGGCAAGATTTAAGAGATTATCTAACTTATTTTTAAGGCRTAGGAATTCTTGGACTTCTCCTGTAAATGCAGTATTTTTTCAGTTTAATCAAGTCTATGTTGACAAACAACATTTTCATTTTTACCTTTATGAATTTACTGATCTTGAGGTTATGRGTTCTTGTGTATATACAACATAACATAATATGCATGAYTATCTCACTAAAAAGCTATGTGGGGTCAGTGCAATAGCAAGTATCTTTTACTATTTTATGTGACAGGATTAAACAATTCTAGTATAGGACTGCACCTTTTCAAGGAAAAAGTTGAAAACAGGCATATGACAAAAATCAAAAAGAATGAGAAAGGGTTGAATGATGCTGAAAATGGARGCATAGACATGGAAAATTCACACACAGATGGGAAGTAGTCACCACACCCTTGGAGGAAATACTTCTGAGGGGTGAAATGATATACAGAAGGGAAGATATTCAACAATTACAYTTATTTCTACAAACAACCTGAATTATCTTTACATGTATACCGTGCTTAGCTATCTGAAGAAATACTTCTGCAGCCAAACAAGAACATTTGATTCTAGTCAACAAACTTTGTACATCTGTTAGGATAATTTAGCCACTGCCATAGAAGAAATTTAACACCTCAGAAACAGAATACTCAAAGAGAGCTCAGGCTTTTAATCTGGATTTGGCATCATCAACTCTTACTGAATGCCCACTTGAACCCTTTAAATTTGCAGCTTTTTCTGTATGGGCAAATTGTTCTCTGAGAATAGAACACCCAACAATATCATACAGCTCCATAGTTGAATATGCCTGGAAAACAGGAATGGCTTCTGGAATTTAAGTTCTCAACCATCTGCTTTCATGGCAGTTCCATTAAGGCCATGTAGTCCTTAAAATGCTTTGAATGTATCAGTAAATACACTTTCAGGTAAAAAAAAATAAAAAGAAAGGTGAAAAACAAGCACACAAGGATGGGGAATTATTTTTCTTACACAATTTAAGCAGCCTCTGTGACCACAAATTAAACAAAAGTAAATTCTTTAAAGTGAAACTGTTACGTATGGATAGATTTTTAAAGTCAAATTAATTTCTAATTGAAATCAATAGAAGTCAGTTAATCCCTCTCACAAATTGAAACAGATGATCTCATGCAGTAGGCTTTATCTCTGCATGTTAAAAATAAGTTAATAGGAAATCAGTTCCATTGCTTCCATTATAAACTGAAAGATTCTAAAAGCAACAACAGTGGAGTTTTCCTTTCAGCAACATTTTTTCTTAGCCAAAAAGATACTATCCTGTATAATAAAACACCATAGTTTTAATTATTTTTTTGTGTCACTCCACCTTTATTTGTCATGTATTCTGTTCCCTGAAATGGAGTGTTTTGCAGTTCATCTCCTTGAACTCAGTAGGATAGAGCCCAGTACACTGAGAGCACGTATGCTCCTTATAAACGCATTACATACCTATATTATGATATATGAGACAAGCATTCAGCGAAAAGTCAGGTGGCTTTAGCTTGCTTCAGGAAAAACTGATGCTTTGGCAGACCTAAGAACCAGCTGCCTGCATCATCCGGCATCAGATGCACAGAGTCTCTAAATTGCACGGAAATTTGTGTATTCTGATATAATGGCACTTCATCAAATCTTTGTAATCTGTTTAGCAACATACCTAGTTCCATACATTTTCTTTCATGCACACAGTCTGGTTAATTTTCAGTGTTCTGGCATGAGTACTTTGAGACAGTAACTACACGAATGCTTGACACCTGTAAGCATATTTTGCACTCTGACTGTATACACGTCTCAATCTTGTTTTTGGCCAACATGTAAGTTTGCAGCTACTAGGCCCTGCGACAACAGCATCAAGTCAAATGAAAACTGCACATTCGGTTGCATGACAGTGAAAGAGTCCACAACAGGAATAATTTCTATTACTGGGGATTCTTCGAGCTTAGGGCTTCTTTTGGAAGCATACCTTCAGCTGCAACTGTGCCACAGTCTTACTGCTCCTCGACCCTATGCCTCAGGCATGTGAGGTGTCTGAGCAGACAAGGCCACAGCGCTGCCCTGCAAACGTGAGAAATAGGCTCTCTTGCAGGGCTGTGTGGAGCAGGAGTCGCCAGCGCAATGCATGAGACTCGACAGGTCTGAACAGTGTCCGATTCAGCATGTACATGTCACATCTTAGTGACTAGACTTCTTGTTCCCCTCTTCTAGTGTAATGGCCATCGTGTCCACAATCATGTTGGCTGATTATCTGATTATTACATCCAGTTCTACAGAGAAGCACGCAGTAAAGGGAAAACCAGAAGTCAGGAGCGATTTGTGAATCAGTCTGTAAGTACCATAAAGATATTAATGGAAAAACATTTTAAAACAAAGTTGATGTTAAAACTGCTAGCTACAAAACATGTATTCTTTAAAGTGTTATTAAAAAGTTAACATACTTAATAAAAGAACTACTTTTAAAATAATAATGTAACAAGAGGCCAACTCTTTCAAAAAAAAAAWATATATATACTTACTTTTACCGTGTAGTTACTAGATTGGATAAAAGTTTAACATTGTTACACATTTATTGTTTTAGGCTGTGCTTTTAGTTCTGTACATACACTCTGATGTACAAAATCGTACCAAATTCACATGGACTAAAATCCTGAATTTGTGGCACAAAACAAACCAAGGTATTAGGAAAAGTGTTAGTGCTAGTTAGTCCTAAAGACCTAAAAGTTAGGACTAATACAGATTAGTGTTAGGAATCAAATGAATAGTGCATGGAAGACATATCTGCCAAAGCAGACACAGAAAGTGTTTAAACAACAACAACAAAAAACACCCGAAGAATCAAGGACCATACACTAAACGGCCTTTTATAAAAGGTGAAAAATTATTTGCARTGCTAAAGGCTTTGTACCAAGGTAAAAGGTAGGGGAGTGTAGGGGTGGTATTAACAAGGACCAGGTGTGCATCTTCTTTCTCTCCTACTCAGAGAGCAACTGAGTTCAAAAAGAGCCAGACTGAACCTTTTGAGGCTGCATAACTACTAAGTGAAATCTACTGGACTGCACCACAGAAGACACCCACGGCAAAATAAATGTGTTACAGGTAAGCACAAAGGAGAGCTGTATTGTTGTGTAAGCTTAAAACTACAGAGTCAGCTACCAGAACGCCTACTCTGGGTTGCTAACAGTGGAGGCGGCCTGTCTGTGTTTTTCCTTAGCCAAGCACGGAAGGCAATGTAAAATCTGATCAACATCTCCGGTAATTGCAGGCTGAGGCACAGGCTAACTGGTTTTGCTCGATTCCCCCAGTCAGAGGGAAGAAACACCAAGCGATTCTGACCACAGTTATCAGCAAGGAAATCATTAAAGAATAATGATAATTGCACAAAAAGTAATCTACATCTTGGAAATACCACCTTCTCTGAGCTATGAAGATCTTTAAAAGAAATCGCTAAACTGCTAATTTTGCCCTGCAGTGCTATCTCTCTTTTTTGTGTATTCACATGCCACTTTTTAAAAAGTGAAAAAGGCACCTTATGCTCCCTGTGTAAGCAATTGTAATTAGGACTATCTTGTGACATTGTTAAACAATTACTTCTATGTTTAATTCACATTAATGATCCATCACTAATTATTCTACTATTTTATTTACATAAGAAAATATAAACAAAGATGTCTCATTTGTGTATTGGGAACAAATAAACTATTCTTCTTTACAATGTGTTATCTAAAAAAAAAAAAAAAAGGACAAAAATTTTCAATGACACAGAAGGGTCCAACCCAAATCTGATACTTTTTTTCCTGAACTTGATATTAATTTCATTGTCATGTACTATATATATTTCTTCAATATTAACTTTTTTAAAAAGCAGTATTTTTATATTCTGTCATCAGAATTCAYTCCTTTCAGAGTAACTCTTCAAAAAAAACAGATCTCATCATTCTTTCAGAAGATTCTGTTTTATTTATCTTGTGTACAGATCTAGTCTAAACATCTCTTCATAAAGCTGATCCTTCTTCAAATAGATGCTGTTTAATCATAAAAACACAGTAGAAACAGAAAGCCACTTGGGTGGTTTACTCTGTGAGAACAGCACGCCTATAAGAAGCTCGTTGCAACATAAAACCCCTGTGTGCAGGAAAAAAAAAAAAGCTGCCAAAATTCTCCTGGTTGTTTGAAACAAACTAAATGACTGATCAGAGAATCTGTTTTTAAAGATTTCCTCTTGAAGGAGATTTGGGTCTTTAAGTATCTAAAACTACGCTTAAGTGGGAAGATTGTTTTCCTGCAATGAAAAACAAAACAAACAAACAACCTCATTTAAAAATGTGTTTTATTTTCTAATAAACTAACACAGTTTATTTATAACAGATGAGTAACTTTCTATGCAAGACAGAAAAAAGGAGCTATCAGTAATGAGGTTTAGTTCACAGTATAGGTTCTATAATACTAATTTTTCCTGCATGTGACTAATTATGCTACTTAAATTAAGTTACCCTAAGCTTATTTAGGAATTATTACTTATACTTTTTGCCTACAAACAGATCTCAGGAACTGCAGTTCCAATAATCAAAATAAATCATAAATTCTAAGTTGTGAAAAGACTGCGYAGCCATTTTGGTGGTGGCAGCCATCTTGGGGCAAAATAGATTTAAATGGCTGAATTTCCAGAAATGACTACTATTTTGCAAATATGATGATTTTAATAAAATATTTAAATCATCAGCCACTCTACTGAATTAGAAGCAGAGTGTTGTAATCTATCATGTTGACATGTAAGTATAGGAAGAAAGAACTTAAGCTATACATTTTAAATTCTGAATTTATAAATAATAGAGATTTTTAAATAAAAATAAGCTATTAGTAGAAACCTCTTCTCAAGGCCAGAAGGTAAATGGAGATTATTCAGCATAGGCATGCCAGCTCTTAGGATTTCATTGCAAGCTTCATAGGTGATGAAGAGAAATTTGGAAATCTCAAGCACTTATACACCGAAAGACAGAAAATGGAAAAGCACACAAATACACCATTTCAAGGAGAACACCGAAAGACAGAAAATGGAAAAGCAAACAAATACACCATTTCAAGGAGAACACCGAAAGACAGAAAATGGAAAAGCACACAAATACACCATTTCAAGGAGAACACCGAAAGACAGAAAATGGAAAAGCACACAAATACACCATTTCAAGGAGAACACCATCAAGCCTCGTTTGACTTGTAAGCCAACTGAATGATACAAGACTGAGGTTTTGCTTATGATGTTTTCTTAAGAGTTGTCTGTCCCCCTAGAACTTCAATATGGTGGAGCTTCATGCACGGATGAAGCACCTTCACCAAAGATATTCACAAGGGAGGGGAGAGCGGATATTTCCAAATATACGATAGTGGGAACAGCCTCTGAAAGTGAGGATACGGCTTGYGCTCCCTTTAACTGGGAAGCAGCGCTAGCACAAGATACACAGGAACGGCACATGGTTGCAAGGGGAGGTGAAAGAAAGGACTGCATGAGGAAACTTATCTTTGTAATTGTGCTTTTCACTGATGAAGGGGAAAATGGAGTGACCAAAGAGCAAGCTGATGGAAGAGTAAGGCAGGATGGAGCCTCAGGATTTAAACACCAGCCTGGCAACAAGATTGATGAACAAGATGCACAGATTAGAAATGAGGTAAAACGATGGCCTTAGARGCTAGAGACCGCACTTATCTAGCAACACGATCCAAGCCTGATGTGGACACTTTGCTGCTGCTGTGATTTATTACCACCCCCAAAACGGTCCAGGATTTTGAGACACTMGAGGAACCGTTCCGGACACGAAGCGCTGGGCAGAG
Organism: Rhea americana; assembly: GCF_003343005.1. Lineage (NCBI taxonomy): Eukaryota > Metazoa > Chordata > Aves > Rheiformes > Rheidae > Rhea > Rhea americana. The sequence goes on along the minus strand of NW_028186360.1, from coordinate 47,055 downwards.
AGAGCCGAGCGGAAGAGCCTGACACACGCAGCAAGGGCAGAGGTCTGGGGCGTTTGGGTAAGTAAAGGTCAGATGACACGAGATGAGGGTGCATCACGCAACTCGGGAAAGTGACTCAGCCCGCCGACATCCGTCAGCGAGCCGGGGGCAGGGGCGCCGCGGGGCCGCCGCTCGTTTCTCACCGGCACCCCGGCTCGCAGCGAGGGCGGCTGGGGCACCGGGGAGCCGCGTCGCCACACGGCGGCCTCGCCTCAGCCCACCACGGCCTGGGGGTGGGGGGCGGCCTCCACACCAACGGTTTCCCTTGCGGGCTGGGGGGCGGGGGGCGCTGGGGGAGGCAGCCAGGGGCGGGATGCCCTGCCTGCTGGACAAGCAACAGGCGAGGAAGGGGGAGGGCGGCCGCCCAGCCCGGCTCTGGGCTCCGAGCAGGCTTTCCCCTTCCCTCCTTCCCCGCCCGCCTCTCCCACGGGGCTGCCCCCTCCCGCGCGCGCCGCCGCGGCGTGACTGTTAAAACCGTTACAGCTCCCACTTTCGAACTGATTCAAACTCGGCAGCGCCGAGCAGCCCGCCCCTCCCCGAGCTCCGCCGCGCTCCCTCCCCGCTCCCCCCCCCCGCCCTCTCCACGTGAACCGGCCGAGAGTTTCAAGCCTCCCCGCGCCCCACTGCCGCCTCTCCCCGGCCGGGGGACGGCGGCGGGGCACGGAAGATGGCGGGGGGGCATGGGGGGGCGGCGGCGGGCAAGAGGGGGAAGCTGGAAACTCCCCGTCTCCCGCGGGCAGCGCGAGAACAAAGAGCTCTCCCACCCCTCCTGCTTCCCCCCCCCCCGCACGTGGGGAGCGAGCGCCCCGCCCCTCGCCCCGCCCCTCGCCGCGCCGGATTGGCCCGAGGCGCCCGGGCCGCGTCCATCCAATCGAGGCGGCGCTCGGCGCTCGCCAATGAGCGCGATGCGGATTGGGCCGCCGCGTTTGGCGCTCGGTCCGGGAGGGTGAATCCGGCCGCCGGAGCCGGAGGGGAGGGAGCGCGGGCGGCGC
>NW_028186360.1:0-45699 GCF_003343005.1 Rhea americana | reverse complement strand
CTCTGTCCAGCCCAGCCGCGCGGGTTCCCGCGCGCCGCGGCCGCGGGCTGGCGAGGGCGGCCGGTAACGGCCGGCCAACGGCCCCCGGAGGCGCGCGCCGCCGCGTGGGAGCGCGGGCGCCGGGCAGCGCCGGCGGTTTCCCCTGCCCTTCCCTCGCCGTGCGTGGCGGCTTTATTGGCACGGTTTCGTTGAAGGATGCGCGGATTTTCAGCGTGTCGAGCAAGGTTTCCGAGCGGCTGATTGACGCACGGGGAGAAATCCGTCCCGTCCCCGTCCCCCTCCTCCTCCCGCTTCCACCCGGGGAGAGGTGGACGCACGAAATGTCCCTCCCTGAGAGGTTTGGACAGGTCGGCTTCAGTCTCATGTGCTCTTGGTCTCCCGGAAGCTGGTGCTCGGCGAGGCGAGCCGAGCGCGGGGAGGCTGTGTGCACTCCGACTTGCTCGTTTTCGCGCTGCTGTCCTGTAAACTTGTGCTTGTTCGGGGGTTGTTCTTACCTCCCCAGTTTGCTATTACTATTATTTCTTTTTTTGCCTTTGAAGAGTCTTAGTTCAGGAAGAATGTTTAAGGGGGRAAACCTGCCTGACGGGTAGCTCAAGTGAACTTCCTAATTGCTAAGGGCACCGTTTGGYTCTTGTTTTCCAGAGCGTTGCAAGAGAAAGTTCATGGGGAGCTGGAAATTGTAATTTTTAGCTCTAAGGTCATCAAGCATGGGTGTGCAGAGTACTTTCAGAAACCAAGGTGTTCGGGAAGGTGTGAAGGAGTGAACTGGGCAGAGCTGCCTTTGTGCGAAAAAATGAAATTAGGTAAAGATGAAGAAATTGGTGCATTGTGGCACCTAGCTTTGGTATTTGTCATTAACAGATATTCGTGCTGATTCAAAAATTATTAGTAGCAGGCAAAAGAAAAACAGTCTGTGGATACATGCAGTGGGAGTGGAATAACAATCTCGTACTTTGCTGAAGATACTTTCTCTAAGTTGTGAAACATTATCCTTACTGGACCTAAAGAAGAGTTTTTGGAATTTGGAAGTTCAGATCCTTGGTCTCTTTGTTAAAACTGTTGTACAGTTTTCTAAGGTTGTTCAGTTGTTACCAAATGGGTTTGCCCTTGTGTAAGTCTAGCAGCTTTAGGTCTACCTATTATGAATTTGTTTTTTACTAAATATGTATTTCAGTATGGAGTTTTCCCASTGCTTTTAGTACAAGCTTCACTTCTTAAGATTACCTCATAGACAGTGTTTTTTGTTGTATTTTTAAGGGATTGGCATATTCAGATTCTTGCTGTGATTTGTAAAAATTAAAAGGTCATTCTGTGTTTGTCCCTAGCGTCTATATCAAATTGAGAGTCTGGTGAGTGTTTGTTTTGGTAACAATACAACGTCTTCAGAAGGATGAGTATTATTTGTACACAGTGTACAATAACTACTACTCTCAGTTTAGTCCATTAAAATTTGAATATTTAAGGTGAGCGGAGTCCTTCAGAAAGCATGCTTTCAGTATTTTAGGAGATACGACAGGAAAGTTTTGTGTGGTGTCTTGAGTGTCTTCAAGAGTGAATGCTGTGTCACTTGGTTGATTATTACATCAAAAGGGTTATTTCTTTGTTGCAGAGTTTTTTTTTTTTTTAAATGAGAAAAATACATTTTCCTTTGTTTACGTGAGGAAGGAAATTAAAAGTTAAACACCATATGAGGAAATCTGTGACAGTAAAACATTCCATGGGGGTGTCGACAGCTATTTTGTTTTGAAATTTTGAAACAATTCAAGATTCTAAATTAGGACAAAAATTAGAAAAAAAAATATTTTTTTAATATATAACTTCACCCTCAAAAGTGACAGATACGGAAAATGCCTATTGTGAAAAGGTCATAAAGCTTATTTGTCAATGTAGAATGAGCTAAAGTGATGGTGTGTAAACTTAGGCTGGAGACTTAATTCAAGCTTTTTTTTCCTTTTTTTCTTTTTCTCTCTTGCTAGAATTACGAACAAGTTGAATATGGTTAGTGATTTTGTTGAAGATTATATGTCAGAGTAACATTTGTTCTGTAACACTGCAACATTCAAAGGTGAAATGTAAATATAATCATGCGCTTCTGCTTATCTGCAAAGAAAGTTTGGCTTAGTGAGAAGAGAACTTTTGTAGTGCATTAGCAAATGCACCAACTGCGAATGTTGTGAGTGCAGCTAAATGATACTTTTTATAAAGCAGCTTATGTCAAAATAAACTAYATCTAGTATCTAGTGCACTCTGAAAATGTTCCCAGAAAAGTTGGTGCATTACAAAATTCGTCTTGTAATTAGTCAAAAAATGTATTTTTTACAAGATTTTATATTTACAAGAAGATTCTACTTTTTTAGCTGCATATATCGTGTTTATCTTTTGATAAATTCACAATTTTAAAGTTAGAATTGAGTGACAATTTTCAATCGTATGTTTATGACAGTCGTTTAACAGTGAAAGCTTTATTTTTAAAACCAGCAACAATACTGACAAGGCATATTTAATAAATAGTTGTTTTATATTGTACTCCAGCAAAAGCATTGTGGGAAACTTTAGTGGTAGCTGTAATCTGAACATTGTGTATTATCCATAGTTAGTGTTTAATAGATGAAGGATAGCTGACTTGAGCAGAAGTATCTATGAAGTTTTAGGAGGAATAAAATTGTCCCCAGTAGGGGTGCTGGAAATCTCAGGAAGAGGAGCAGGCCTTTGCTAAGCAAGGAACGTTTGAAAGTTCACTGAGTCAAGTAGATCATTTTTTACAGAATTACCTGTCCAAGCAAAATTCAGTTTACCAGATTTTAAAAATGTGAAAGGAGTGGATGTAGACTGCATATTGTGAATGTAATTCTTAAGGATTTCATTACACTTGAATAGTACCTACTTCCAGAAGCAGGGCCACTGTAAATGAAAGCTGTAGGACAATACGAGGAGGATTATTTTAATGGTGATTTTGCTACTAATTTTCTGTTCATCCTGTCCGGAAACTCTGTGTAGTGGAGCCAGGCTCATTGAAATGATGTCTAATTGAAATGGCATTTGGCATCTGTATGTGACTTGTACAGATGTTCTAAAACAACAAAGTTGGTCTTTAAATTGATGAGTTACTCCAATGCTGATATAGTTCAAATGATAACTTTAGATAAGGGGATATGTCTGGAGGAGAAGAAAAGCCTGATATAAAATAGATGCAGAAAAGGGAGAGGCATTTCATAGAGGAACAAAAAAGATGCTGGTTCCAAGTTAGCAAAGTGCCTGGGTTTGTTTTTTAGCTCGAAGTATATGCCCAAGAGTTTTACTAAGCTAAAAATTAAAAAGGAAAAAAAAAATATTTATTAAGTAGATATTCTGTCTCTCCTCATGGAAATCACTTAAAGGCTTTAGGATGATGCAGCATATTGCTATTTACAGATAAGGTGACACTAAAGAATGAAGTCTGTTGGGGTGTGGGGGGAGTAGGGTGTATCGAGGTCCAAGCAAGAAACTGCAGTTGTCTTCAAGACAATAGTGGCAATGCTGTTTTCTGTTACAGATAACAACAAGTATTTTGATTGTTAAAGACTTGATCTAGTTGTGCACGTAGATCTCCATTAAGAGCTGTCAAACTGYGGACTTAAGTTCTGGGTACTCAGTGAAAAACTAACTTAGTGTTATAGTCAGTATGTGTATTTTGGATTAAAAAAAAGAGTAACATCAGTAAACTTGGGTAGAGGTTACTCTAAAGTAGCTGAGTGATGAATAAATACCATTTAAATATAATATAAACAAATTAAGTTTCTTTTAAACATGGTGGAAGATAAAGGAATTCTGAAAAATGTAAGAATTGTTTAGCCATAGATTTGTAAATAGATTATTGTAATATATATATTTTTTTTCCAGAGAAGAGGATGTCTGTTAGATGCTCTTATGTTCAGGAAAAATCTATCTAAAAATAAAAATAATATGGGGCAACCCCTTACTTTGGGACTGTTTTGGTTACCCAGCTAAAGTCTACATACAGGATGTTTAGATAATTATATCTCTGCTAGGTTTGTGAAGAACTGTCATGTAAAGATTTATAATGTGTGCTATGCTTCCTTTCTAATGGTTTTACTTTTAAGGTGAGAAGTCTCTGGTTAAGGACTACTTAGAAGTCTAGTCAGACACAGTGCATGTTCTAAATGCTGTGGATAAAAATAATGTAATGATGTGACTGAATCAGTGCAGTACTGTCAACTGCTTGAAAATGTCACATAGATGCTTTGACAGTAAGTACTACTAATTTGGATGTATATGATTTCACTAACAAATGAGGTAAAATTGACAGAGAATGTACTGCCATCTTCTTGTATGCAACTAATGACTACTATAATATGCAATTGTTGAAGTATTTCAGAATTTGCTACTTCTTTTCTTTCTCTTTTATATATATATATGTGTATATATATATATATATATATACACACACACACACACACACACACATAGTGCCTGCTTAACTGATGCTGTACATGTAATTGTGCAAGTAGACTGGTAAAAGTTACAGTCCACAGCCTGAAATAGAAAAAAAAAATCTTTTCAGGACTCTATGTAATGTTTATACTTTTTTTTTCTTTCTTTCTTTAAATCTACAGCCAGGCCCGTTTGCCCTGTCAATTTGTGTTGCATCTGGCCATTTCTCTTATTTTGCCTTTAATGTGGTTGGTTCATTTTTTCCGTGCCATGCATTCTCTTTTTCACAGCCTGCGTATTGACTTTAAATCCCCAAACCRTCTGATGTAATTAAAAAAAAAAAAATGTTTGAAAGGAAGGAAACTCAAATCTTAACTACTCATATAGCTTTTTTATTATTTTTTTAGTGCTAGCTTGTTTCCTTTCCATATTTCTTAGCATAAGTGGACCTGGCAAGGTTTATATTTTTGGTGTGTAGTTGTCTGATCTCATTTTTGCTAGTAAGATTAAAAAAAAAAAAATAAGGCTGGGACTTAAATTACTTTTTTTCTGTAAAAAATCAAACAGATGTGTGTTGCAGACATCTGACTTGCTGGCGTAGCTCTACTATGTCAAATGAATTATAATTTTAATGTTGTTATGCTTTCTCTGGTTTTATGATAAAATTTATAATTGGAGGCAGTTTAAAATCTGTCCTTTAAGATGTCTTCTTCCAGCTATGCATCCACCAGTTTGTGCTGTATATCTAGTGGGTATTACTGATGTGTTTACTGCAAAGTTAGATCTATGTTTAATTCTTGGAAGAGAAAGTTGACAGAAGTTGTTTTACACTTAAAAGTAAAATGGTTTATTTAACCACCATTAGTGTTCAAATGCTGTCTTGAAACTGAGAGGCATAATTTGTCCTAAAGCCTCGGAACTCTCCACAGTTCTCTTCCATAGCCTAAGGGAGAAGGGTTTTTTCACTGAAGGGTTTTTCTTTTTCTAAAATGATGAGTTTCTTAGTAACTTTCCCCTTTAAATCAAGCTTCTGGAAAAGTAGCCTCTTTGGATTAAATATTGCTTATAAGGAAAAATATTACTTAACTAAAGAATAATGTGCTGTTAGAATAACTGGGGCTAACGTACGGTATCCATATCCTCCTATAAAGTATCTGAAGATTAGTCAGAGTGCTTTAAAATGAGCGTTGGCTGAATAGCTAATTTGGTTGCTTTCATCATTTTGAAGCTCATTGCTGAATTTTTCAGAATGTTGGCAAATATACCAAACACCCGTTAAGTTCCAACATCTTTTAGACTGTTCTACAATAAATTCTGTATGAGCTTTCAGCAYATATGGAAGTATAATGTCTTTCAAAATCTAGGCTTTTTTGCCTATGCAGGGAAATAAGTATGGACTAGCTCTTGAACAAAGTAATTGCTGCATGTAATTTTTTTTCTGTGTGGAGTGGGTGTTTTTTCTGGTTTTGTTTGTTTGTTTGTTTGTTTCTGTGTGGATTGAGCTAAAGACCCTTTGGCTATTTTGGAGTAAAATAGGTGTGCCTACAAAACAAGTTAGGGTAGAATAGTCACTGCACTTCAATTCACACCCTAAATTATTTTACCTGTGTAGACATGCCGTAAGTGCTCCCAGCAAGTGTTACTCTTTCTGCCAGGTTTTCAAGGGTATCAAAAAGTTTTAAATTTTAGGAGATGGAGTTGTTAGGCAGCAGAGGTTGTTTGGAATGTGTGTGGGAGTTGTCCAATTTATTTGAAATGATACAAAATGTGTCCTGTGGCATTCTATGAATGAATGTGAAGAGAGGAATTTGAAGGTATGGATTTAAAATATGAGCTGTATGGCTAAGTCTTTACTTTCTCCTGACAAGTGATCAGGCTTGGTCTTGTGTAAGAGATGTGGAAATTCATGTTTTTAATTATGATTTGCAAAGAACATTATCAAAGTCAAGCTTGAAACTTTCTGTTACTGTTCTGATGTTTGGCATTTTAAAATGTTTTATTTGTTTTTGATCCAAATAGCCTYACTCATACCTGCAAATATAGTTAAAACTCTTTTATACATGGAAATATCCAAGTAAAAATAAGTAGTTGCATTACCTGCTGCATAGTGTTTTGCTGATGTCGCCCAAACTGAAGTGAGATTTCAGTAGATTACAGTTAGTGCCTGTTTTGATTTGATCTTTAGTATTAAATAACTCAGTTAAGATCTCCCCATCCCTTTCCTACCACCTTGAAGTAGACAAATATTTAAACTCATCATTTGTATTTCCAAAACAGTGTTTTTCTAAACATATCAAATTTTGAAATGTTTTCTAAGAAYGTAATATTGAGAATTAAGAAATTTTTATCATTGAAATACCTATTCCTTGCATGGTGTTTGGCATGATCTTGTTTCTCTGACTCCTAAAACTGTAGGCAAATAGAGAAAGATCTTAATTTTTGAAGGGAAGAATACCTTGAAAATTTACATATTTGCATACATGAAGTGATTCAGCATTCTAGTAAAGATTTATTTTTTTTCTTTTAACAGCTGTCTGAAAAAATATATATACTATGCTAGTTTTTTGTCCTGTTGCTGTATTGGTTGAAGGAAGTGTATTGGAACTCTAATTATTTCTATGGAAATCTTAGTTTGCTGTTATTTAACCTAATTTCTTATTTTCTTTTTCCTTTATTAAAGAAAATGAAACTTTGAGAAGCAGCCTTATCATTGTTTCTTGACTAATAGATGTTCTAAATGAAACCTCCCTGTAAAATGAGGTAGTTTAAATAAAGCTAGAGGCAGTGCTCAGGCTGCTGCCCTCTTCTTCTACTAGTAGAAAATCTGAAATAAATTTGGTTTCTTGTACAGTTTTGCTTTTGGACTTTTTTCAGGTACTTTATGTTGAATCAACTTACTGTTAGTGCTGAAAACCTTAAAGACAACTGAAGGATTTTGTCAAGAACAGTTGATTCTTTTCTTTTTCTTCCCCCCCCCTTTTCTTTGGAGGGGGGTAGGGGTGGGGAGAGGGAGGATATTTGAAGCAGATTGATTAGCCTAAGTTATTTAAAATATTAAGAACCACAGATCCTTTTGGGTAAGTTTTCTGAAGTGCTTCTGGAAGGTTTGGATTATTTATAAACTGTTACCCGCAAAGTTGTTACTGAGTTTTCAACATACTAACAGATAGCTATTCAAAAATTCTTTATCCTAGTTGTTACTTTACTTAGTTTCTAGTCGAGCAGATAAATTCTAAGGTAAAAAGTGCAAGAAGATAAATTAAGTTCACTACTATTTTTCCAGGAAGGAAAAGGGAGTGGAGGAAAGTTTCTTCCTCTTTCATTTCCAAAAGCTGCTTGACTCCTCATTCTTCCTTTTCTCTCCTCTGTGCCATTTGGTAAAGAGAGGAAGCTTTTTGGCTTGGGGTTTCTAATATCTACCTGATCAGTTTATGATGGTGCTAGAAACTCCTTTTGAAGCAAGTTCAAGTAACATAGTATTAAATGATCTGTGTGAATGCACTGTTAGTGGAGAAAGGAAAAATAAAATACTTTCGGARGCAAATCAATATTTTTAAAAATCAGATGGGGATCATGATTGAAGAAAATGTGAATTCTGTGGGCAGTAGAACAAAGACTGGCTTCCTTCCTGTCTTGTGTCAGTAACTGAACTGTTCTGTGATATACAATGCAAGGTAAGCAGTTCACACAAATAATACAAGTTTCAATATGCATTGAGCACATCCAGAAATTGATTTGCAGACTTGGACATTCATTGTTTTCACAATGAGTTAAACATTGAATGTCTCCGGTCATAGTTTTACATTCTCTTTAAGTGGGGACAGCAGGACTGGATGCTCATTTTCTTCCAATCAAATGTAGTAGTTATCCTCAGCCAGAGGACTTCTTTTCTTCTGTCATTGGCTGCAAAAATGCTTTGTATTCATGAGGGAATGGATAATACAGATGCAGGAACAAGTGAAAAGTAGAAGTATTTCTTTTTGTAGCCATGCCAGCATAAAGTAATTGTGAAACTTGGAAGTTGAAGCTCTCTGCTTCTCCRAACAGCTTTTATATGGTACAATATTTGGGCAGTAATAGGAAACTGCATTTGAAGGGGTGCATTTAAATGCTAAAGCCAGATTAGAAACAATGAGTGGTGAAAGAAGGTAGACACTGTGCTCAAGACAGAGGTCGGGAGTTTAGAAGGGAAGGGAAACAGGGGTCCTATCAAGTCTGAAAAGTGGGCTGAAGGTTAGAAGATATAATATTTAAGATATGGGCATTCCCCAGCAAGAGCTAGGGGTGTAATGCAGGAGTTTAACTTCTGTGAACTAGCATACATAATTGCATTACACATAGGGAGAAAAGAGCAAGTTTGTCAGTGAATTTTCTAAATTGTGGTCAACTGCAACAGCACTGCTTGAGTAGGAATCATCTGCAATGTTTGATACATCAATAATTGAAGCACAACATAGTGTTTCTCCCTAGTAATTGTTTTAGATTTTCATGAATTCTCTGACTTTTTTTAATTAAATGTGAATTTACACTGTAGCTTTTCATAAGCTAGGGCACTTGCTTTCTTCTTCTTTCTGAATCTGTTACAGAAAACGTGCATGGCTTAATTATCTCTATATCTCTGTWGCATTTGGTTTGTTTGCCATTTGCATCAAAAGTTACTGCAGAAGATGTATGCTAAATGATGCCATCAGCCTTATTCTCATAGAAAGGCCAATCATTTGAAGGAAATTCTGATTACATTGCTTAGTTTAGTTACCAGGTTTTGCCTATGTTATGGTAATTTAGTAATTGCTCCAACTAGTTCCAGTTTTGAGAATAATACTACCAAAAAACACTCATTACATTTTAGTAAGTTTGTTCAGCATCTGGTTGCATGATTTCTAGACCAGGACACAAAAGGAAGCAGTGTAAAAAAGCAAGTAGAGTGAAGTGAGTTTTGACTACAGCCAGTAGTTTGGCTGGATTAAGTATATCATGAAACTATGCTGTTAGTTCACTGATAACTTGTCCATATACCTGCAATAGAAAAGGAAGTGTACAGGTTTTGAGGTTGACAGTCACTTGGTCAGTAGGATTGCAGGTGATGGCCAAAGTATGGATTTGCCACAAAGGGGTAATGTTTTAAGCCTCTTTTGAAAGAGGGGCAAGATGGAGAAGACTGTTCTTTCTAATAAATATTCGAAAGGGAAAGGGATCAGCTTAATAAGGATATGCACAGAAGAACAACATTAAAACTTGCAATAAAAATTACAAGTCTATGGTTTTCAAAAACATTGCTCTTGTAATGTGCTTGTGGAACTACCTTTTTTTTTTTTTTAAGATATAAAGATTGACAAACACAGCAAAAGGAAGCTAGTGGCTGTAACTTAAGACTGAATGCAAGATGATTGGAAAGATTCTGGAAGTGAAAGCAGCAAAATGAACTTCTGACAAGGTGAAAATAAGCTCCTGGATGAGTACCTCATAGGTAATCTTAAAAGAGGGTGGAAAATCTTTAAAGTAGAAAAAAGAAAAATGATTTGAACCTTTACCTCTCACTGAAATTCTCAATCAAAGGATAGAGAAAAAAAAATGTTGAATAATATTGAGACCATTCTGAAGGATCAATTGGGAGATACTAACTTAAGGAGCTGCTGGGATAGTACCAAGGCCAGAGGAGCATTGTACTGGGGAAGAAATCAGTGAAGAGGTCTGTCTTTCCAGTTGTGGGGAAAGCAGGTCACAGAGTAAGAGCTTACTGATGAGTTGGGTACTCCTTGACCTGCTTATTGTTATATTCTAGACAGTCTTTAAGTCTACTTAAAAATTTTAAAAAATGGATTTGAAATCTGAATAATGTTTCCAATATTTAATATCCCAGGATAAAGATCAAACTTCTATTCTGAATTACCCTAACAGCAAAGTAAAGTTTTAGTTAAATGAGAAAGTTTAGAGGAGGATACATCTTAAAGATTGGGAGGAGGAGCAGAACTCTAATTTCAAGATAGGGAAAAGCCTACTTAGAAGTTCTCAGCCATTTTCTTCTTCTCTATATTTTTATGATGTTTTTCCTTCATCTCTCTAATCCTTCTTCTGGAACTTTCCCCTCCTCTCCCTCAAAGCTACCTCTTCCACACTTAAGAAATACTTCATTTTGAGTTGAGTGAGAGAGCCTGTCTACCTGATGGATTAATTTAGGCAGTGAATAATTGGCTTTTGAAGCAGAATTTGCAGCATTACAACTTCAGCTGTGTTCTAATTTTAGAAAAAAAATCATGTTATTGTGCAATGTCTAGTTTTAGAAGGAAGGTTGTATGAAGAACTTTATCGTCTTTTTTTTAACATGTTGGCAAGTTTATGGAGGGTATGTAGCACTCTAGTTAGACTACATTCTTAACTATGAAAGAGCTTTCCTAATTAGTATTTTTATTACGATTTATAAGAGGTAGAACTAAAGGTTCCAACTCTGCTGTTAAGCAGAGAAGACCTATTTCAAATGAACAAACAAGCCCGGGTTGTAGTGGGAAAGGAGTGAGTAAACTAACTGGCTGATGGTGGTGTTGAAGGAGACCGTGTAACATAACAGATGTTCCTACTATTAGAGCAGTCCATAGTTAATCATAAAATTAGAGAGTTCATTTTGATGAAGCTTTTTAAGCACTTTCGTTCACAAATCGTTGTTCCCTTAACAGTAGTAGTATTTTTCAAATTGTACCTGTAGCTGATTGAGATATCAAGACTTTTAGAGTACAGTACTGCTCTTTTTCACCTTCTGAAATGCTAAATTGACATTTAAAAGACAAGCAAACTTGTAGCAGTGTGGTGTGGTCCTTGATTTTGAGAATGGAGTATCCAGTTTAGAARTGTAACGTCAACTCATAGAATAGTTTTAGGCTGGAGAGGACATCTGGAGGTAGTCTCATCCAGCTTCCCACTCTTTTACAGATAACTTTTTAAATGTTTCCAAGAATGGAGATTCTAGAACCTCTCTGCTTAATTTGTTCCTATGTTTGACTGCACGAATTGTGAAGAATTTTCTCCCTGTGTCTAATCAAAATCTCTTATTGAGACTTGTGTCCGCTACTTCATGCACTTTAATTTGGTGTAGGTTAATATGTCTCAGTAGAAGGGCTAGAATAGTATTAAACTCATCTGATAATCTAGCTTTAACTCTGATTAGTATAAGAAAGCACGCTGTTCGGGGAATTAATTCTCTTGTATATTAGTTGAAATCTGTGAAGTGACTCTTTCAGTTTTTGACAAGGCCCAGAAACAAAGAAAATCATGGTATAAATTTGAAAAAGAAGTCTGTTGAGGAGTTTGTTTCCCAGCATGTTTTATTCCTAGATGACTTTATTAAGGGTAGACAGAACTGTTCCTTGAAGCCTTAGAATTGCTGTAATAATAAGAAATTGAAAATAACCATTGTAATGATGGTTTGAATATATAGTTGTTGTGAATGAGAGAAATAGGAGACAAAAGTGAACTGAACATGCCTATGCCAGTTTTTCAGTTGTTGAAGACGTTTGTCCTTGTCTTTTATTGGAAATGTAATATGGAATGTGTGTAGTTATTTTTGTATGTTTTTTTTTTCTACTACCATCTTTCCAGAGCAATCTTTAGTTGATCCAGTGATAGCAGGAAGCGTATTATCTCTGTACTCTCACAGAAGTAGAGTTCACCAAATTAACTGCTTTGGTTATGTAAAGCCTTGTAACTTAAAAATAAATCTTATGCAGTATAAATGTTGTAGTGTAAGGCAAGCAGCTCTGATGCTGTAGTGGCTAGCTGACATTGACAGAGGTTTTGCTTTTCTTCACCATTGTCCCTGGTTGCATAGCCCATCTTCCCTGCCAGTTTGGATGCTAACAAGGCCATGGCATGAACCATTCCAGCTTTTCAGTCTATTAGAAAATCAGAAAAATCTGCTTCTTTTGAGGGTAGAAAAGGCCTTATTTGAAGTCAGTGAACACTACAATAAAGTTTATCATATTTGTCATGCTAATTCTATCTGAAATGCAAAGTAGTATACGCAGACAGTAAAGAGAGGAAGCATAGGATGTATTTGTTGTCAGCTCCCAAAAGCAAGTAGATAAATGAWTGTGCTACTTAGGTTTGGTTAAGTTAAAATGCTTTTCTTCAAATTTAAATTCTGTTAGGTAGCTGTTAATACACTAGTAACTACTATGTATGTGTCAGGGGAGAAGAGAAGGCACTAACTGTGAATTTGGCAAATATATTCCAGTGGAAGCAAAAATTGTAAGTTATTGATGCATCAGATAAAAAATTAGTGACAGACTGCCACTTTTGAAAAGATTCTGCTAACTAAAATGCAATTTAGTGTTGCAAATAATAACTGSATATAATGTATTATCATAAATAGGAGCTTAATTTTGATGAGAGGACTCACAATAAAAGTATGCCTATTTATAGAGACAGACCTGCTTTTGGTGCTGCCAGATTTAACTGGAAGCTCTGTAACTGTTGTTAGTCTGTACTTGTGTTAGGGCTGGCACTAAAATATCTTGGATGTGGTTGTTGCTCACGCTGCAATGAAAAGCAGGCATTTCATTCTACTTGTGAGCTAGAGAGGGAGGAAGAAAAAGTGTTCTGAGATTTGGGCATCACTTTGGTACGTAGACATTCCTCCTCAGTTCAAGGTTATGGTTCATACATCTAAAGCTGTTGATGTTTCTTCTCTCTACAGTGAGTCTGTCAAAAATTAATAGTAATTAATGGTTAATAGAGAAGCTTTGACAGTAGCTTTTCTAGCAGTTTCCAACTTTTGAGTACTCACGAATATTCTTGCAGATCATAGAATCTCTGGTCATGAGTGTTAAATTAAAGTCATCCACAACTACTGAAGCTTGTCTGGGTGAGGAGAACAGCAGATGAGCTGTTCTGAGCCTGCATAGCCTACATTCATGAATTTCTTTTAGATATCGTCAAAGAGAGCTCAGTATAGGTTAAGTCTTTGTATGCCAGTATAACCCTGTTGGCATTTCTCTGGCTGAAGAGTAGCAAAGCTGGCATGGATGGATTAGTAAATGTCCGATTTCAAGTTGTTGAGAAGATTTTTATGCACTGGTAAAACTAAGTGGTAGAGAAAAGAGATAGCTTGACAAACATTTCTCTTGGAGGCAGAGCTCACTTAAACACCTGCCCTCTCTAATTACTATTATTTGCCTCTTATTCCTGCCCTAGTCTTCCCCCTTCCCTTCTGCTGACTTAAGAATACATGTGGCTACTTAACAAACTGGCTTGTAGAACTGATTTAGTTGAAGAATAGTATTTAAAAACTAAATGTGTTTAGTTTTGGGGCTATTTGGCCATTTTTTTTCCTGACCTAGTTTGCTGAACAGAATCATAAGTACTTAAGCCCTTGCAATAGGGGAGGTAGAGTAGAGGTGGAAATGAGCGGCCAAGGGATGTTGATATTGAAGACAGATGATCTTTTTTTCTGGTAAAACTGACAGCAAATGCTCACGCTGTGGAAGACAGTTTAACTTGGTAGTAGCATTTGAAGTAAGATTTCTCTCTAAAGATTCTTAATGATGCAGAATTTCAGCATATGGAATAATACAACTTTAGGTAAATTTAAAGTATACAAAAGTGGTTTTAGTAATTTCTTGGTTAAAAATAAGTTGAACTGCACTGTAAACCTGTAATACCACCTTTCTATAATATAAAACAGTAAAAAACATATTATGTCTTACTCCCATCTATCTGTATATGCCTAATTCTGTAAAGACTGAATGTGCTGCAGCTGTTTATTTGTAACAAAGTAATTTATTAATAATAAACTTTGTTAATCTTTCTTATGCTATTGTATTTCAAAGATAGAGATTTTGTTAGTCAGTTTGGCTTGGTGTCTGAAATACATGTGCTGACAGTGGCCTTGGAAATATTTTTCTTCCCATGGAAATGAGAATATGCTATTTTATGCAGAGAAATTTGAAAGAGCACTATGGGTTTGTTTTTCTTTAGAAAATCCAGAAAATAGGGGAACAAGCAAGTAAAAAACCCTTAAGGATGTTTTCAGTGTCTGCTGATAGCACAGGTTAGATAAAGGCCTTTGAGGTGCCGGGAGTGTTTTTTGTTTTGTTTTTTGTTTTTTTTTTCTTTCTTTCCCTTAACTTGCATAACTTAATGTGGAAATAGTGAGCAGCTCTGAAATTGCAGCAGAGAACTTTTTTTTTTTTTTCTTCCTTAGCCTAAGAGAGTAATAGTATTTCTTGACCATAGATTTTCCTTGGATCTCTGCACACTTAACAAGAAGTTTTGGATAAATGAAGTAGTCTGATATTGCTTGGCAGATTATAGTAGTAATTAATAGTAAACTTTCAGTCTTTTTTTTTTTTCAAATCTGGCAATACCTGTATGTTCTGTTGATAGATTATTTTCAGGTATTGATAAGTATAATAAAGTCTATTGGAAACTGCTTACTCTAGGGAGTTGTAGAATAGGATCAAGAAGTATATTGTTTTGTTTTGCATTTAAAGTGCATGAAGTAAAATACTACAAATTTCCGAATTTCTAAGTAATAAATTTTGGTTCATCATAGCCAAAAAAAAATGTTTAGCTGTAGTTCAACAACTGCTTGGTAGTATTCGTAACACTGTGTTGCTACTAAGTGCTGTGTAAAATCCTGTAACACATGAAGATCATTTGAGTTGAATTTATTTGATAGTTTGGGAAAATTAAGACCCATTAGTCTAACCTTACTGTATTGGTTTTGATACTTGCAAATTGTTGTCTTTTTCAGTGTTTATAGCAAGTATTGACTAGGGGGAGAGATTTATGGAAAGATCTTGTTAATTCTTCTTCCCTTCTCTTGCTAAAACTGTTCTTTTTGATGTTTAATATAAGCTGAAAGTTTTCCTAAATTCTGTTGTCTAAACAAAAAATATTGTTTTTCATTTGTGGAAAAGCATAGAAGCGTGTTTTTTTTTTTTAATAAACCCCAAATTTTATGGATGCCTAAAGGAGTTTGATGATGAATTCTGAGTATAACATGCAGTAATTTCTTCATTATTGAGGTTATATATGCTCAGGGACTTTCATGCTGTCTGGATCTGATAACAGCTTAAAGTGCAGGTCTACCATCCCAGATCAAACCTGATATAAAAACAGTACTGGTTTATGGTATAATTTTATGCACTGTTGTTTTTCCGTAGTGTTCTGAATTCATAACAATTCCTTCTTGCTTCAGAGTTGTGTGCAAGTGTTTGTGAAGCCACAGTTGTGGTTAGGATCATCAAACTGATTAGCACTTTAGAAAAAAATAGTCACAGAACAAGTTTTTATGTATTGTGGGTCAGTTTGGTTCTGCTTAGCATGCCTCCCTGCAAGAAGTAGAATGGATGTGGCTCAAAGGGCAATATTGGGATGGGAATAAAAAGTTTAGAAGGATGGAATCATAGTTAGATGTCATTCGTTGCTGCTGAAGAAAGTGCTTATACCGTCAATGTATACTATTGAATGTAAGCTAAGAAGTTTATGGCATCTGAAGTGACAGCTCATGAAGTTAGCTCGGATGTATGCTCTGAGCTTTCCAGTGCTTCCAGTCCAGAGAACATAGTGGAAGTGCATCACTGTGTTCTCAGAGCTGTAGGCGTACTTACAGGGCAGAGGAAGTTAACTGTGAGCTAGAACAGATTCTGAAGCTGAACAGTGTAGTTCATGGGGCAGTGCTGTGCAGTTAGGTAAGTTTCCTTAGAACTGGAGGTTCTGAAAAGCAAGCGTGGAACTTCACATTTGGCTTTATGGGAGGTAGAAGTAGCGTGTCACCTCCCCCCCACCCACCTTCAGTCAGAATTATTTTTTTCCTTCATTGCTCTAAGCAAGAAAACATGATGAGTTATTTTTATTTTTCAGTTTGTACCAGATTGCAATGCAGGTTCTCTTTGGGGTTTTATACTCTCCCCGCCTTTTATTTTTTGCTTCTTGGAAATGTTGAAGTTGTTGGTTAAGAGTACTCCTCAGTGCGCTGGAATATCATGTGTGTATATATAAAGTATATAAATAACTTTTTGATCGTAGGATCATTGACAAATAAGAACTGAGAAGTTGCACTGTGCATGTTATTTTTAAATACTGCCAGAAAGAAATTCTGAGTAGGAGGAACATAATGTAATTTTGTTACAGCTTAAAATATTGTGTAATATTAAGCATAATTACAAACTAACAGTACCCTTTTAAAAGAGCAGACACCTTYATTTATTATCCCACGTTTTCCATTTCAGAAAATTAAAATTCACATTTCTTCTAAAATTTGGTGGGATAGCCAAAGGAACTTAAAGTATTTGACAGCAATATGACTGATTGAATAGAGAATTTAATTTAGAGAATTATCTGTGTGCTTGTCTGTCACTGATGAATATTGCCAAAATAATCAAAGAAAAATAGAACATTGTTTTTTAAAAAGGCTATTTCTGTATTTTGTAGGCAAAACAATAGTGATTTAGCTCAGTTGGTTAGAGCGTGGTGCTGCTAACACCAAGGTCGTGGGTTCAATCCTTGTATGGGCTACRGTGAGGGTTGGACTAGATGATCACCAGAGATCCCTTCCAACCTTTCCATTCTATGATTTGAGCAGCTACTTTTCTACACTTTGTCTTTCCTTGTGAACTTATATTAGTTGTAGTGTACACACTTTGGTCTTTGAAGGTAAGTAGTTGACTGATTTAAACTTTCAGTGTCTCTAACGCTTATTGTAAAGCATATGGATCTTCTATAAATTCCTTAAGAAATTCTTAGCAGAGTTTATTCAGAARAACAAGCATGCACATGCTAGGACACTGCCTTTTCCTTTTTTAAAATTTTCCATTTCCAGATACCTAAGCATGAGTGGAAACTAAAAGGAACAGCTATGTTTTGTTCTTGTAGGTGTATTTTTTTTTTTTTAATCGTTGTTTAGGTAGGTTGAGTATGTCTCATTCATAATACCATAGTTAAAACTACCAATTGGTCAAAAGGGGGATTATTTTTGTTCATTTGTAGTGTACTTGATGGTACTCTAAAATTACCTTTGTTCTCTCATTAGATATAATTAATTAATGTCCCATGCGCTTAGATATTCTTGAATCTCTGTAACTTGGGGAATTAGGTAGCTGTAATATTAAAATTAATGAAAAAATATAAGTAGTAGGAGTAATGGAGACCACAGTGTGGAAATACTCAACTATAAAGAACAGGTATTGAGGGGCCACTTTAATTCTTCAGTGCTGTTTTGCGCTTTGGGAGGACTAATTAGGTTCTATGCAGCTTTGGACCCCAGATGTTAAGCCTTTGCATTTAAGTGTGACAAGTACATCTTAAAGAATAATTTGAATTGGTATAGACATCTGGAGATTGTCTGGTCCAATCACTCTGTTCAAGCTATGGTCAGCTGGAACAGGATGCCCAGGAATGTGTCTGGTCGAGTTCTGAATATCTCCAAGGGTGGAGACTCTACAACTTCCCTACAACTGTTCCAGAGTTGATCTACTCTCACAGTAAAGAAGTATTTTCTTGTGTTGAAATGGAAACTCCTGGCTTTCTATGGCATCAGGATGATTGCCATGTCTGGAATGGACAGTTCACCAGTCCTTGATGTRCCAGATTGACTCTAGAATCAGCTGGGATGGGGAATGGGGACCAGGGAAGTGTCTCGCCATGTTTCCCAGTGCTACCCTGCCCCTGGCAAAAGGGTGCAGGGAATTTTGGCGGGGTTTCCCTCCTTAGTGTGAAGGTCAGGTARGGTTAACTCAAGGTATTGCTAGGAAGTCATCCTGTACTTCAGGAGGCGAGCATTTTCTATAAGCAGTGTGACTGCTTTAGAGTTTACTCCAGAAACAGTGTAACTGCTTTAGAGTTGTGTTTTCTCTCTACTGTCTGATTTAGAAAAAAATTGTCCATAGTAATTGAATTGACTATATAGTTGCTTTCTTTTGCGTAAGTGTTCTCAGAATGGGATTTTAAGCAGTTGCATGGTTTCTGTAGGTCCTTTGTACAAAGAGGATGATGCAAGTAAGAAAGAAAAAGATTTTAAAACAATAGAAATCAGTAGCAGAATTCAGAAGCTGAAATAAGAACAGTGTGTGACACAACTTGTGGGCAGTGCTAAGATAGTTCAGTATCATGTTTTCATTTGCTAAGTTGAAATTGCTTAACATTATATTGTCCTGGTTTTATAAGACAGAACAGGATTAACTATTTAGATACATTGCTTGAGCAACTGTGCTAATGTAAGGAATATCTTGAAATTTTATTTTTATATCAAAAGTTGACTAGTTCTGACATAGATTTTATAATCCACTAGCTTTTCTGATTTGCAGTTCTAGCTGCAAGTCTAGTAGGACATGCTTTAATGGAAATATGTGTAGGCCTTTTTTCTTATATAGCAAAGTGAAAGTTAAGTAGTTTGTTACAGTTTAGAGTACTTATGAATGTGAACAATAGAGATGGTTGAATAAGGTTATTCGAGAAATGCTTCTCACAGCCAGGTACTGCTAATGCACCARTACGGTGTATACAGTACTTCAACACAATCTCTGGCAGCAAGCTGTGTTTGTATTTTTTACAGTCTTCTAATCCTCCAAATCACTTATCTTTCCAGGGATGGAGGTAGTGTCCAGCACCTTTCTGTCCCGTTTTTGCCTCCTCGGTTCCTGACTCAGCATAGACTGTCCTTGTTTATGCTACTTTTTATCCCAGTTTCTCAAATAAAGTTTTCTAGATGTATAGTTTTTGGGACAAGCTCTTAATTTGCTTTAGGAATTTTAAGTAGCATTTGCTTATAGTCCCAATATGATAGATYGATCATACTGTGAGAGTTAAAGTTTTCATATATCCTCTACAAGTTTCCCCTGCCATTCCCCATTGTTTTTCTCATACTCTTTTCTGAGATAAGGGATAGAAAAAGAATTAACCTGTTACCACAATACATGTGTTACAACACTGTAGTAGTTCTTTGGTGTACGGCTGCCCAGAGACATGCGAATATAGTTCACTTGTTTTGGAAAAGGGCTTCAAAAAGAAGATAAGTTGATAGATTTTCAGGGTTTATGGGAATTAGTATTACACGAACACCTTCATGACCTTTTAGTTCTTTTCTTGGATATAATTTTTTCATAGCATAGAAACATACGTTTGTTTTCTTTGCACTCAGTGTTGTTTGTTTTCCTAGGGATTGATTGTGTAAAAAAGCCTTTTCTAATTTGTTCTATACATATTTAACTCTATGCGCTGCCAGTGATCTTGGCACATTGACATTATATCTAGAACAAATGAGTAACTTTTTTTGTTATAACTTTGCATAAACAACAGTACTCTTTTTTGTTTTCTATGRCTTTTTATTAAGTGCCTCAAAGATTAAATCAGTTATGTATGTTGTGCCCTAATAGCAGCTGAACCTAGTGTAAGAGGAGAGTGTTCCTGTAAGTTGCATATTTTGTTAGATGAGTGACCTGAGTGTGCAGAAGTAATGCTGTTTTAAAAAGAAGTATTTGTCTTCTTGTAAAGTATTATTTTTCTACCATTTTAGCACATTAGGTAACAATGATGTTCATGACCGAATAGTTGAAGAGATTTGATTTGTATGCTGGATGGGATTTATTTCTCTCAGGTCTTAGAACCTTGTTTGCAGGGTCTTCTGAAGCTGCATTTCAGTTGTATGAAACAAGGACAGGACTTATTTGATTTTTTTTTCTTTGTTGCTAATCTAATTATATGCGGTTTCCAGATAGATCTCTGATTTTGATGAGTGGGGCTTATCTGGCAGTTTAATTTTCGTTAAGAAAGCTTTTTCCAGCCCATGTCGTTTGTTATTCTCCAGGAAACAAGGCTAGAAAAGGCTGTGTTTGATGCAGTATTAGTAAGTGAACACAATCCATGCTTTGTTTTTATGGGTTATACTAATTTAGTAATGTCAGTTGAGTTTTTGTTTGTATTTTGACTTCATTTTCCATGTCTTGTGGCTGAACCTGACCAAGATGATTTTGGTGCTCTGTATTATTTAAAAATTGAGATTCTATCTTTCTGTCATTTAGTGATACTATGTGTATAATTTAATTCCACTGAATGGAATATTTTGTCATGTTTTTACTTTGCTTAGTATAGCATATTATGTATTTGCTGTTAGGATGAATATGAACYCCCTTCTCCCAAACTTACTGATAAAGTATAACAATTTAATGTGTCTTGCATAAAAATGGATTTCAGGCTCTCAGACTGCTGTTACCTTTTGTTGAATATAAATGAAGATCTAGTCGTGAGAGTAAACAGGTTGCAATGATTTCCTTTGCAAGGTTGTCATAAAGTCAGGTAGAACTTGGATCTAAAAAAGTTATTATACAGAAAATAGACTTCTGCGTACAACAGCAAAGAACTTTTAATAACTTGGATAAAATTGTCTTCATGACTGTCAAGGAGCTGGGGTGGCAAGGTAGCACGTTTTACTCTGTCCTGAAGAAGACAGCAAATCCATTTGCTCTGTTCACATTTGCTTACCTTCATTAATTATAAGGGCTAGAATTATTTTTGCTCAAATTGTTTATGCTTGTTTGAGTATATATTACTGTTGAATATATTATTGAATATATTACGGGACTTTTCAACATTGCAGTCTGTGATGGCTATCGTGAATGCTGTTTCCAGTTATTCAGTGAATTATTATGGGTTTGTTACAGAGTGCAGCTCTTGAAGAAGTCGATCTTTGACGTAGTGGTTTTGTTTCAGGATGCTGTCAAAATAGTCCTTGCTAGCACTGTTGTAGTGTATGGACCTTCATTCTCAAAAATGCTGAACAGATTTTGGCATATTCTAGCAAAGCATTTGTGTTATAATATGAAAGTACAACTTCATTGCCTTCATTGCCAACAGTCCTGAAAAATACAAAAAAAAAGCACCTAGTTCCAGAAGAATGATTAGTAAAAGTGGAATCTGTGTCCTGTTTGTGTCCAACTGAACATTTTGAATGTTATTAGAGTACCTTTTACTCTAATGGTAAGCAGGGGAGGAGGGGGAGAGAGCGCTTGAGCATGAAGAGGTAGGTCTCCTACTCTAACTGTTCCAAAACTATGCACATATGGTAGAATTTGTAGACTTTTTTGGAGCTTGAGTGGTTAGCTGGGAGGGTTGCACTAGGGGCACCTTTCTCCACTTGAAATCTAGTCCAGAAGCCTAGTTTAGGGGGTGATATTTGTCTGAAGAGGGCAAACCCTGTGAGGAAGAAAAGGTTTTTGTCTGCCTTTAACATAGTTGTCCAGAAGTTAATTTACAAGACTACCTGTAAG
Organism: Rhea americana; assembly: GCF_003343005.1. Classification (NCBI taxonomy): domain Eukaryota; kingdom Metazoa; phylum Chordata; class Aves; order Rheiformes; family Rheidae; genus Rhea; species Rhea americana. The sequence continues at coordinate 24,013 of NW_028186360.1, read as the reverse complement.
GATTCAAGCCAGCATTACTGTTTCCAGTGGGAATTCTGACTTGTTCTTCACCTTTTAAAATCCATTGTCTATCTTTATAATGCTGCCTGAGGTGTTTAAGGCAAAGTCTGTGAATGATCCCACTGACTTGTAATTAAATTTTTTTTTCAGCATCTATCACTCAAGTATAATTTTTTCTTTTTTTTTAATTGGGACTATATTGCAAGCATCTGATAGATATTAAATAAATGTCKCTATCCTGCCTGTTTAGTCATTCTAACTTGCTCTGAGAGTAGAGGTCAGAATTCATACTGTTAACATGCTATTGTCACTTGTAGAATAAACATGGGTCAAACCGGAAAAAAATCTGAGAAAGGACCAATTTGTTGGCGAAAACGTGTGAAATCAGAATACATGAGACTGAGGCAGCTCAAGAGGTTCCGACGTGCAGATGAAGTAAAGGTATGCTGTTGTTTGGTTATTTAGTTTAAAAAATTTATCAAAACTTTTTTTTTCTGAAGTATGAGTTGGTGTGATTCTCTAAATTGTCCTGTAGTTAGCACCTAAGATGACATTTTCATGAAATATTTTGTTAATGTATTGAAAACTAGTTTTAATTTTGTGACTTTATAAGCAGGTGTTATATCTCACACTACATTTATATCTAGTTTAGCATGGAATTACATTCCAAATGGAATTAGAGAGAATATGTGGCTAAAGGAACAGCCATACTTACTGAATATCAGCAGAGATTCTGGAGAGTATCTCTGATTAAACCAGATATAAATGAAAACATGTTCAGAGTCAAAGAAAGGGATAATGAAAGATATTGAGGCTGACTGGCATTTAAACAAAACTAGAATGGTTCAATTTTGAGCGCATTTCTTTCATCTCCATTCATGCTTAACTTTTCAGTAAATGTTACAATGCTTAAGAAGTTAGCAGGTGTGATTTATTTGTAATGGTTAAAATTTGTGTTTAATTTTTAGAGTATGTTTAATTCTAATCGACAGAAGATACTGGAAAGAACTGAGATCTTAAATCAAGAATGGAAACAACGTAGGATACAGCCTGTACACATCATGACTTCTGTGAGCTCATTGCGCGGGACCAGGGAGGTTGGTTAACATGTGTTGTGGTAATTCCAATTACAAGGTTGTCAGCACGTTTTTGTTCTATTGCTGGAAAGTTGGCTGTTTGTTTGTTTGATGTTTTTGTTGTCTGTTTTGGGTTTTGTTTTTGTTTTTTGCATGACATGACTTGGCAGCTAAATACTTGTCTTATGAGTCTGTAAAGGAATTATTACTTACTTCCATCAGATAACTTCTGGAAATAAATAGCAGCCTTTCTAGCTTTGAACTACACATAGAACTGAAACAGCATCTTTACTTCTGAAAATATTTCGATCGTTACTAAGTAGCCTTTTCTCAAATCTTTTTGCCTCGGAGATATTTAGTAAAATCTCAGTCCTGTTAGAGTTGACCCCCCATGGTGCAAATGAGGAAATAGTTTGGCTTCTGTTGGATTAAAACACATGAAAGTTGTGAACATAACCATTTGATCAAGTCTTCTATATACTAATTGGTCATTTACCCACATAAACTCTAAAGGAGTTAATTGATTTGGTGCACTCCCTGTGTTGCACATTCAAATTGGACACTAGATTTGTGAAAAATCTCTTCCATGATTGCAATGCAGTTTGAAAACTTAAACTAGATTTTATGTTGGTAGCTTGGATAGCAGTTGAAGTCCATCCCAACTCTATGCTTTCAGCCCAGGTTAATTTATATCATTTCTTAATTGCTCTGTAGACACTTAAACTGAGCCAGTTCGAGGATATTTGACGTGTAATAATATGAAGAGCTAACTCTTAGTAGGATGAATATAGAAAGACATTACTGTGAATAAGTTAAAAAAAAAATCTTCAAGGAAGTTTGTTAGACTCTCCTTTTTTCATCTCTTAAAGTTTTCAAAGGGGACTGGRGGGTGTGTTACACACAGGTGTGTTTGTTTGCATGTGTGTTCAAATGTAAGAAGGAGGGTACTTTTGCCAGGATGTTTTCTTTTAAACTTGATTGAATACATAATTACATATATACGTGTAAAGGTGTATATAAGTATATATGTATGTTTGTGCAAATATCACATATACTGTAGGATCAGAACTTTTTATAATAGGCTGTAGTAAATGACACAGGTACAAGTCTAATTTTAGTTTTTTGATAGTAATCATATCTTACCAGCAGAGTTAGATTCTGAACATATTATTCTTTTCTCTGTAGCTGAATTCAGCATTCTTTTATGTTAATTTCCTGTCTAAATTGATAAAGTACATCACCAGTGACTTCATTCAAATCTAGTCTATCTCATGAATCAGAAGAATTTTAGTACTTAAGTTAAGTGTTGCCATAATTCAAAGTACAAGAAATGAGACAGAGAAATGGTAGGGATTTTAAAAGATTTTTAAAAAATCTTTTTTATTAATATGCTCTATTTCTTCAGAGTTGTATGGGACATTGACTGCAGTTATCTGATGAAAAGGTTTTATGAGAACCTTCATGTGTATGGTAAAGATTGCAAGGTCTCACTGGTGACGTAGCTCTTTTCTCTGTATGTGTTTTCAGTTCATTGGCTAATCTGGTTTGCAAAAACTAGAGACCATAACGTGTGTATTGTGGTAGGCTAATGAACATCAAGCTGAGCTCCAAAGCAAAGCGACTGGGGAATGTATCTGAGATTTGGTACCAAACAGTGGAGTCATCTTGACATAGCTTATTTGTCAGTTTGCAACTTATAGTTCCACAGACAAAAGTAATTTTTAAAAATTTTTTTTACTTTTTATTTTTTATTTTTTTTACTTTTTTCACTAAAAATGCATGAAAAATTTTCTAGATGGCTCCTAGCTAGAAAACTCAGTGTTAACCTGAGATGGGTATAAAGTATTAAGGTGTATTGATATACACAGCAGAAATCTAATTTTATTGCCTGCAGCTAGGGGAAAAAAAAGTCTGACTTTTGTCATTCTACCAGGGTACTGTCTCTGTATACTGTTTGTTACATTACTTTGTGTATTTCTTTAGAAATGTGAAGCTCTGTTCATCTTTCCCTTCTGGAAAGGAGAAAGATCTTTTGTCTCCACTTCCTTTTTTCCTTTCAGGTAGCTATGATAGCTGTTCTAAACTTTGTTTTACCTACCTCCGAATCTTTTGTCATGCATTTCCTGGCTGTGTATGTTCCTATCTGCTTCTACTTGTAACTTTTTTCAGAATTCTTCATACTGCTTTACAAGTAATTGAGAAAAAGTGTCTGTATTTCTATGGCATGTTTATCTTTTGGAGGCTGCATAAACCTCTGAGTCTCCAAATACATTCCCATAGCTAAAAACTCATTGACATGTCTGGAGTGGTCTACTAGGAGTTAGTTTTCACTTTCCTCTGTTTTTTTGTAAACAGTAAGCACAATAAAATGTTTGAAGATAAGATAAAGATAAGTAGACAATAGCAGAGAAAGAGGACAGGAGTCAACAAGATATTTGGAGCRTCTGTTTCCAAAAGACATCTTGCTGACAAAAAGTATAATTTATTTATTTTAACATAAAATTTATGTGGTTTCTGCAGTGTATTGATCTAAAACCAGGTGAATTCAGCTGCCTCTGTCTTGAGTAAATACACTCTTAGCACCAGTGTAGCAGCAACAGGTACTAAATCTGTTCTGACGTAACAAACATGATCTGTATTGCAGGCTGAGTAGTCTGAGTAGAAGACTGAAATTGTCACAGCTACTTATATGTGCATCATTATATATAATGAGGAAAAAATCCACCATGACCTATGATCTATTAAAAAAATAATTCTTACCTCTTTTTGCCTGTTAAACCTGTTCTTACTGTTATTCCCTTTTAAAAAAAAAATGTGCATTTTTGGGAGGCAGATATGTTTACCTTTGACAAACAGTTTGAATTTTGTATGTTGTAGAGTGTTTATTTTCTGTTGTTGTTGCTATTATAAGTGTAATCTCAACCTCTTATTTCAGTGCTCTGTTACCAGTGACATAGATTTTCCAAAACAAGTCATCCCCCTAAAGACTCTCAATGCTGTTGCTTCTGTGCCTATAATGTATTCTTGGTCTCCCCTTCAACAAAATTTTATGGTAAGTTTAAAAAATCATGGGAGGAGAAATATTTGCTGAAAAGGGAGCATTTTAATTTTAGAACTAAACTGCTATTTAGAACTTTGTTGCCAGTTACCCCTTTGTATCTTTTTGGTGTCAATAATAAGGCTCAATTCCTCCAAATCAAATATTTATTACTTAAATTACAAACTAAACTTCTGACCTCATTGAACCTCAATATCTAGCAAATGCTACTGTAAAGAGAGTTCTACTTAATTCATGTGATCTATTATATTATATAGCATTTAACAAATGCAGATTTATTTTAGAGTGTGTGTAATTAGCATAATAAGAAATGTTTTCTGATGAAATTTAATGTATCTATGTTAGAAAGACAACTGACCAACATACCTGTAGTAGAATAATAATTCTTATGGAATGAAGAGAACTTACTCCTGAGATAGTGGCTGTATAAGATCACCATTATGTATAGACACTGGAACATATCCTTCTGATTAGTTTGTGTGGGTACAAGTTCTAAAGATAGATTTCTGATATASGTATTTGATTTATTTGAAAAAAAAATAGCTTATAATAAAGTTCTTTTATGGTATTTTATATAGGGTGACCTTTGCTGACATGGTTGTGATTGTAGTAATCTTAGCAAAGAGATCTAAAACAGCTGGTTTTATTGGTACATCTAAAACATTTCCTTCTGCATCTTTTTATACTCTTAATACTTTTCAATTCATCACTGTTTGGTTGTTTTGCACTGCTATAGATTCATCAGCAGGAATTAAAAAAAATTGGAGGTTCTATTTGAAATATCAGAAGATAAAGCTGAATTTCAAGGTTCTTAAATTCTACTAGTAGGATACGGGAGTATTAGACATTTAGTCTATATACAGACAAAACAAATTTGGTAAAGGAGTTCAGATTAAACAGTCTGGCGTATTTCCATGCTTGCTGTTTAGACTATTTGGATTTAGAACCTTTCTGTGTATCTGTGTATGTTGTTTTTTTTTTTTTTTTTTTTTTTATCGTTTTTTCTTTTTTCTATCAATGCAATTAAAACGTGTTTTCTATCGTGTGTTACAGTGGAAGAGAAGCAAGGAAAAGAGAAAGATCTTATAATCAAACAAACACTTCCCAAGGCTGGGTAGCTTACTGTGTTTCAATAGTAGAAGCTTTATGCAAACACCTTCTTAATGTTAGAAGCTAGTGTCAGTATCTTGAGCTAGTCACCACTAGTGCAAAAAGTTGCTAAACAAAGATCAGGGGGTTGTTTTATTTATTTATTGAATTGTGATAATGTGCTGTAGCTGTGAAGCTTGTTTATTAAGTGTGATAATTAGCCACTCTTAGATTGTGAAAATGATAATGCTGAAATGGTCACATGTTTACAAATTATTTGAGGAACRTTACGCTGTCATAATCGTAAATGTTTTTACTAGGTAGAGGATGAAACTGTTTTACATAACATTCCATATATGGGAGACGAAGTGCTTGACCAGGATGGTACCTTTATTGAAGAACTGATCAAGAACTATGATGGAAAAGTGCATGGGGACAGAGGTGAGCCCAAACACTTGGGTATACTAATCCCTTCTTAATTACTAATCCCTTCAATTTTGTTTTGTAAGGTCTGATGCTTGTGTGCAGAGTAGTATCTGTAGAACCCCTATTCTAAGCAAGCATTGGGTGTAACAGTCTTCCTTATTTAAATATATTGTTTTGCATTTTCAAAAGGCTACGAAGTGTTAATGTAGTAGTATGGAGAAAATGAACACTCCCTCCCTCCCCCTCAGGAACATAAAATGAYTCATCTAGGTTTTACATGGAGAAGTTCTTGGTCTTCAATTTTATGTTGAGAGCTCTGGAACGTAATAATGTAATGTCCTTAAGTGTGTCCTGCTTAGCAGAAGGTGGCAGGAGAAGATTGTTGAATTCTGACAACACTTACAAATGTGATTTGACAGAACCATTTTTGTATGTTTTTCCTTACCTTTTTATGTTGGAAATTAATACATATTTTTTTCACTGACTATCACAGATGATTGGGTATTTATAACTTCCTCCTCTTAAAACAAACCTGAGGAAAGTTGTACCCTTCTATTGGTATATTTTATAGTATTCCGCAGGGATATTTTTCGTCTTACTTTTTGTGGGAGCTATACTGCGTGTGATATCATCTGCCTCCTCAAGTTTGATAAGGTCTCTGTGAATAAGCAACCCTTTAGTTGCTTTTTTTCTTTTTTTTCCCCCATGAGTCAAGTAGATCTGTGTGCTTTACGAGCCCACTCACAGACTCATACGAGCCTAAGTCTTACAGTTATAAAGGTTTCTCTGWCTAATCTGCTTTCCCTTTCACTTAAATATATTTTTTATCTTTTCTTCTCTTTTTTCTTTKTYTTGGGGGGGGAGGTGAAGTAATTGTTTCTTGCAAATTCTTATTGATTATATTTCTGTTAATAGTGGAATGATGGAGAAAGGGAGCTATGTTTTGAGTATATTGTGTGCTGCTCATGAAAGTTAAGCCTGTGATTCAGTAGTAAACGCTACTCTGTCTTCCACTGATCTTGTTATTAATGTCTTGAGAATAGCTGRTGCCTCTCTTATTTCATGAGTAAAGTCATGTCTTTTTGCCTTTGGTTATTTTGACAGATGTACTTGCTCTCTGACACCCAGAGAACTTGTTAGGTCAAGATAATAACTTAATCAATAACAGAACACATATTAATAATTATTAAATGATTATAGCTTTTTAATTAATCTTTTAACTATCTCAAATCCCAAGCTTATGATAGCAGTTACTGTTATTATGGGTCCATCATAACTATTTATCTAAAGTAGAAAGAGTTTCGTTTTTTTTTTCCCCTCCCAATTTTTATGTGAATGTAACTAAATGTAAATGCTGTGGGAATCTATAATTCAGAGGATTTCTCATGTAGGAGGCAAAATTGTAAATTGTGCTTTGGGAACAGAAATACATACTAACTTAMGTGTCTATATTACTATTCTATTTAAAGGTATTTATTGTTCTATTTAAAACATCTTAATGAAGTACATGCCTCTTTCTATTGTCTAGAAAGTAATATATCTATTGGCTTCCTAAAAGTTAGTTTCACACCTGACTCCACTCCAGGTTCAAAAGGATAGTTCTAAGCACTACATTCTCTACACAGTTCTCAATTTTCTTCCCTCTCTCCCTTTTTAAAGAAATAACAATCACTTTTCTGTCAACATTAACTACAGTTTTCCTCCCTGCAGAAATGCCTTTTGTCTATCTATGCTGTCCTCTGAATTTCACAGCAGAATCTGAGCTAATGAGCAGATATGCAGCATTATATCCTTCAATTTTCTATTGAATTTGTTGCATATAACTGAACTCACCTTGCCAGTAGGATCTATAGTGAGGAAGAAGACAGTATAGAACTACCAACGACAAATGTGAGGATTCCTTAGCTCCCCAAGGAGGATAGTTTCATAGTATGTTTGCCTGCAATACCAGACTGGCTTAAACTGACCATATTGGAATTAGGATTCTGATATAAAGTCTCTTAAATAGTCTGACTAGTAATTTTAGTTCCTTTTTTATTTTTCTTGTAAAGAAGAGTTTTGTTCTTGTCTGCTAGTATGAAAATGAAGAGTCAGGAGTATAAATTCGACAAGCTTCTTTTCCAGTCCAAAAGTCAAATACTGAGTATTTTTTAAATCAAGTGTAGGGAATATTWAAAATAATTCATGTACACGTTGTGCTTTTCTGTTCACTCCCAATTTTGCTGAATTTCAGAATGTGGATTTATCAATGATGAAATATTTGTTGAACTGGTCAATGCACTTGGTCAATATAGTGATGATGAAGATGATGATGATGGAGATGACAATGCTGATGAAAGAGATGACAAGCAAAAAGATCGGGAAGGTAACAGGATGGGTATGTCTGTCTGCAGACTTTAAAATCAAGACAAAAAAAATCCTTTTCTTTACTCGTTTGATAAATGAAATTTGTTGAAACCTTTCTATTTGATAGTTTTCGGATCCAAAGTTGCATCATTTTCTTCATCATTTCCTTTGCCATTTAGTTCAAGATTTGCATAAAGAATGCTATGAAAAGTACTATTGCCAATTTGTGTTTCTCTGTATACTGAGACAGTCAAGTGCTAAAAAATAAGAACTTTTATACTCCTCAGAAAATAGGATAATACTATCCTAAAGTAGGCAAAGTACTGAATTGCCATCTCCATCTGCTGGTGAAATAATGGTTTGAGCAAATCTTACAAGTGCAGTTCTGTCAGCAGGAAAGATCGCTTTAAGCAGTTTAATCCAAGTTCTCTATAACTTAGAAATAAAAACCTTCATTTCTTTTTTAATAGGATTTTGGAGGAGTTTCCCTTTCTGTCAACACCTCTTTGAAGTAGAAAAAGAGCAGAAATATAATTTTTTGTTTGTTTGTTTGTTTTCCAAATTTTTGTTTTTTTGACAGAGAAAGAAAGCCACCCACCTCGGAAATTTCCTTCCGACAAGATATTTGAAGCCATTTCCTCAATGTTTCCAGACAAGGGTACAGCAGAAGAATTGAAAGAAAAGTAAGAAAGGATTTTTTTCTAGGATATATTGTTTTTATATTATGTAACATAGATTTCTTGACTTAAATATTTGATCAGGAGTGGTCCTCCCTGCTTCTAGGTTTCATGGCAGTTGATATGCAACTAATACTTGAAGGAAATTGATTACATCAGGCAAGACTAAAGAGACTGTTCCTTCCAACTGAATCAAACAATAAAGAAGGGTTGCATTAGCCTTCCTTGCAAACTATCAAAATGTGGGTGCTTAATAATGCATGCCACTCTTCTGAGGTGGGAAAGTAAAAGCTTCTTTTACAAAAGTCTCTTTTGAGGGATTGGTGAGTAATAAAATGAGTAGATGAGATTCTAGAAAGTAAATGCCATCTTTCCTAACAATTTTATATTTGTGTTAATGAGTATGGAATTAATAACTTGCCAGGTCATTGAGTGATGCTRATGAACATGCTGTTGCCTTTCTAGCAGGCACATAATTCTTACATATTTTTTAATTTATCACTGAAAATGTTGAGTGAAAATGTGCAGTCAAAATTTACATTTTTTTTATTATATTGAATAAATAACTTTCATTTATTTCTTTCAAGATACAAAGAACTCACAGAGCAGCAGCTTCCAGGAGCTCTTCCTCCTGAGTGCACACCAAACATAGATGGACCAAATGCTAAATCTGTTCAGAGGGAGCAGAGCCTGCACTCCTTTCACACGCTGTTCTGTAGGCGCTGTTTTAAATATGATTGCTTCTTACATCGTAAGTACAATTGTAGTATGCTTGTACATTGCTTGCTTTTTGGTATTCAGGAAACTCTAAAGTGCCCAAGAGTGGAATACAAAAAAAGAGAATAAGAAATAAAAGCACTAATATCTGCTAAAGTTTGCAAAATAAACTTGTGTTTGTCAACATGATTTTGCAGTGAATATTATATCTCAAGGAATTGAATGTCTCTGTTTCGGGTAGTTCGATATCCTTTTTGCATTTAGGGATTTCCATAGAATGTTTGATTTGGACCAACCTGATGCTACTTCTCTTTTTTTTTTTGTATTCTTGCAAGAAAACTACCTTGTCTTCTGTGTTATGTTTCTGCAGTTTATGCAGAGAAACTGAGAACAGAGTATGTTTCTCCTTTAAAAATATCTAGTCATTTTTCAGACTTGCTTTATCTTTCCAGCAGAGAAACTGAATATCCATGAACAGTTTTATCTTTTTATTCTTTCTTTCTTTCTTTCTTTTCTTTTCTTTTCTTTCTTTTTTTTTAATCCCCTCCACCACCAGTTTACTTTCTAACCGCTTTGCTTCTCTGTGGTGATGTGAAGGGTAATTGTTTCAGACAGTTCACTTTTAAAAAATATAATAGGCTTTCCATTGAATTCCCTTTCATGTTGCCTCATTCTTTGGTGGAAACAATTAACAAGAGTGTTAGTAGGGATGTTAGTTTTCATTTCAAAACATGAAGAGGGATGTTAGTTTTCATTTCAAAACATGAAGTGAGATTCTGAAGTACTATTTGAGACGATGATTCAGTTCTCAGAGAAAGCAAATGTGAAGGGGAATCTAATAGCCGAATATAAAGCGGTTTAGACTTTGATCTCCTCCATTTCAACTGCATTTTTTCTCTTGACTTAACGACTCATGTGTACGTTCCACTGTGAGTGTGCAGGCAKGTTGCTTATTTGGAAATACTTGTGCTTTGTCAGCAGTTACTCATTCAGCTTGCCTGTGTTCTGCCTGTATTTGTACTTTACACTGAAGGTTTTAAACAGTTCTAGTGCCTTTACTCTTCCTTAGATGCTTTTCAGTTTGAGGAGGAATTGGAGTTGTGCTGGGGGGGGGGAGGTGGGCAGGGGGTGGGAAGCTTTTCCTGTTCCTGATTTCTTTAGTACTTGTAACTTTTGGAGTTAGATCAGTTAATGTCATTTCTTAATGACATTCTATTGACAGCTCTTGCTTGAAAATACAAAGAGAAGCTCTTATCTGTCAGTGTTTAAGAATAGATAGATTTTTCTGGAGGTAAAGCTGCTGGCTTTTCCAGCCAGCTTCAACGTTGTCCTGTGAAGCTGTACATTTTGTTAAAAGCATCTTTGTCTGGATGACTTATTCTAAGGAAGTACTCTGTAGTCAGTCTTYATCTATAGGACAAGGAAGCAAAGCTGTATGTTATTTCTTGGCAAAACCATTAGTTTGATGTTTTCAAGAGTTCTTGACACTCATGATAGTCTATCAGGGAATTTATGTGCCAGTCCAGTTTTCCTTCTTTAAGAAGATTTTGTTTAAAATTAACAAGAAGGCATTGCTCAGASTTGAAATATATATATTTTTTTCTTTCTCCAGTAGCACCCCAGAGTGTTTTTAAGGCTTCTGGAGCAGTGGTTTCAGCCATTTTTCGCAGTGGTGTTTATGTGTATGTGTGTTTTGTTTTTTTTTTCTTTTAATATATTTACAAACTCCTGAGTTTTACAGTGAAGATATAGGCTCATTTAAAAATACAGTTGATTACTTAATGTAGTTTATGTGGATTTGCCTTTCCTAGTCACTTTCTGCAAGTCCTTAGAGTAGAACTGAAGAGGTTCGTGGACCACACAATGTGTCTACTGTTCTGGGGAGCCTGACATTGTTACTCCATAGCTTTGAGAGGCTAACTCTGCAAGACTTCTTTTTAATGTTGCAAAGGACTGGTTCATAGCATTCATTTTGCCATGCTTTTAAGTGCAAGAGCCAACCAGTGATACAGTCCAGAGTTGTGTCACTAATCTGCTATGGGACCTCAGCCCTCACAGTAGCAGCATCCTTTGAGCTATAAGTATTGTGTTCTCTTTCTCTCTATTCACACTCTTCAGATGGAAAACAAAGTCTTTAAAGATTGCCTAAGTTCTTGCTGCTGGTGATTTTTAAATCCCTTAACTGAGTCAGTGTTCTTTCCAAAGTGGTTTGTCTCCAAGGCTTCATTTTAAGTCATGCCTTTTGGTTAAAAAGGACTAATCAAGCAATCTCTTCAGGTTTTTGGAGGGCCAAAGTGGAAAGAAAGTTTTTTTTTTTTTTTCTTTTTCTTTTTTTTTTAATTAAATGCACCTTTGTTTCAAGATAGTGTGAAATAACATGCAGTACGGTGTCACCGATGAAAACATTTGATAGTTGCAGAGAGATCTCTTGAAGCTTTATTCACACATTTACTAGGTAGTTTATTTGTGAAGCCTCCAGACTGGACACTGAATTTAGCAAACCGATGCTTCAGTCACTGTTCCCTGTATGCATATCCAAATCCCACCTCTACTATGACTGGTTACTGCTTTGGATATATTAGTTCTTTCTGTTTTTTAATCTGTAGTAACACCAAAAAACCTAGGACTGTATTGTTTGAGCAGAACAAGAGCTAGGAATTTAATAAGAGCTGGGAAATTCAGTTGTGTGACCTCTTCATTTTTTTGTGAAGTTTCTAGGCTATTAGTCCAAACCCACCAAATTTATTGCCAGGAATATGCARTTCATTAAGAAAAAAACTACATTGGTAATCAGAAGGTTGCAGTAGTAGTTTTCAGTGTCTCTGCAACAACATGACCATCTTCTAAACAAAGTTGATAAGCTCCTACTAGCAACCTAATCGTTTACCCCATGTTCTATTTCATGCAATTGTACTGCAGGCTGATGTCCTGGCTTCCACAGGTGACATTGTCTTGATAAAATGTGGGGCTACAGCAATTGGCTTTCTAATTTGAAAGGGCCAAATCTCTGGAGGAGGCATAGAGAATAAAAAAAMCCCACAGATATTCTTTTAATCCTATTTTTGGCTTTGTAGTGGCCCCTTTTAGATTCCCTTTTTGTTAAGATTAGCCTTATTTTATGTAGTTTCAAATCTTTATTCTAAAAAGTTTGAGTTAAATATTGAAAAAATTATCATTAGATTTTTAACATGTCACACCCCTTGATGAGCTGGCAATCCCTTTATGTGCAGGTGATGACATTACTGAAAAAACTTGTGTACCGGCTTCATTTGCTGATAGCAAAGAATTATGCCTCAGTGTCTGGACTAACAAAAAATTTAGAAGAAGGAAAAATACCAGGTAGGGAGAATTTCCCAAATAGCTTGACAAGCAAATTTGTGAAGCAAATGTGCATTTCAGGCTAAACTATTGCCTGTGTACTTTCACATAAGGAAAATAATAGAACAGACCCCACTGGAGATAGGATGCAGGTGACAAATCACGACGTGAAGCAAAGGAAGAACATGCGATTAGTGGATCAGATCTGGAATTAATTTCTTAAGGAAACTAAAGAAGTAGAGTGTAGTTATTTAGGAAATYCTGCAAAATCTTCCCCTTTGAAAAAGCTTGCTACTGATGTTTGAAACATAATAGCTATACAAGCATAGTTTTCTTGTAACAAGCCTCCAAACACCTTACACAGTTTTGATAGATTCTGGCTATAGTTGTCAGTACTATACTATGTTAGATGTTTTAAAGTAGTCCAATATAAGATAAAGCTTTCAGAATAAATACCAAGCATAGCATATTTTTGAGGCATCTCTAGTTAAATAAAAATAAAAATAAAAAAAATAAAAAAAACGGGGCAAGTGTTGACAGGTTTTATTGCATTACAAACTAAACATTTTCTAGTCTAAAGAGAAACAAACTTTTTAAAAATAGCACTGATTTCTAGGCCCTTACACAAAGGAATTTGCATCTGCAGCTGATATGCAATAAAAATAGTTTTTATTTCTGCACAGTAGAGCAGTCTGAGGATCGTGGCTTGCAGATGCATTTATTGTGTTTTTAATACAATGTGTATTACATTTAATTACAGATAATAAAGTGATACAATATTTGATTAGTAGTACATTAATTTGGGGTTTATATGTGTATGTGTGTCCACCACTTTCCAGATACTAAGCAAGTCTTGAAACGCATTGCTTTCTGGAGATTCCCATGCATAAAATTATAAAATTGAAGAAATTGTGACTTGCAGTGGCTTCATCAGAGAAGCCCCTTTAGAAAGCTGCTGTCACTACTGATGCCAAAACCAGTGCTTGTGGAACTACATTGCAAACCAGATTGCTGAAATGAGATTTGCTTTTAAAAACTTTGTCTGTGAGGACATGTAAGCTCTGCCCRTAACAGCTGAAAAATATTCTTTAAAAAGAAAAGAACTGCAGTAAAGAAGTACAACCGTAAAAACTTGGTGGACTATTAAAATGAGAAATTTGTGTAGAATCCAGGAATATGAAGAGTAGGAAAAGCTGGTAGTTTATTTAAGTTGGAGGAGAAAGATGCAATTTTTGTGTGTCTTTTTGCTTTGTTTATAAACAATGTGTTTATAAAGAATGGCCCTTCAATATGGGTTAATATGCATCGGATGATTTGTTCTTTCATTTTGAACATTAGCATTTTCTATTCACTGAATCTTTAAAAATATAACCTTAAGGAGTTATTAAATATTTAGGGTTTATAATGTGATAAAACTGCAGCATAAAAATTTCTACGCTGCTCGAGAATTACCTTTTTTTTCTTTTCTTTTTCTTTTTTTCTTTTTTTTTCTTTTTTTTTTCCTTCCAGACAGACATCTGTTAGGCTTTCATGGAGCATTATGAAACGGGCAACTGGGACCAGGTCTCCCCCCCAACCCCGCACCTTGAGCGTTCTCTCCATTTTTCACCCTCACAGTTGTTTACACCACTGTTAACACATTTAAGGGAAAATAGTTTTTTATTGGTAACAGTTTGTTTCAAAAATGAGTTATATAACTGATTTAAAGGGATTTTATTTTAAATTGAGTAGGTCATTGAATCATGGAGAATGTAAAGTTAGTGTCCTACTGAAATCTATAGAGCRACACTGAATAATAATAGTAGCAGAAACACTGGCCTTTGTTCTAGTGTTGCAGGATTCCTGGGATTGTTGAAAGTTCAAGATTGTTCATTCTTTGTCTGATATTTGGGCTAGTGGTAATATCCTTAGGCAGGGTAGTATCAGAAATACACAGCAGAAATACACTGCTTGTTGTTGAGACCCAATGTACAGTCTTGTGCATTCAGATTGATTGCTTTTTAAATGTTTACCCTTTCTGCTTTAGGGTAGTTAACGTTACCAAACTATTGCTACACTAAACAGAAGTGTGAATGTTGCCAGAGTGATAACCGCGAGGCAAAATTATTTTATGCAGCTATTTTGTTCTTAAAATCAAAGTGTATGCTAGAGATTAAATAAAGGCTAGTGGTTCTCTCATAACATCATTGCAATATATGAATTTTAACGATCCTTTTCCCCCCTATTACCTTAGTTCAATGTCCACATTAGTCTTTAATGTGTTTTGTGTATGCACAGGTAACAGAGCACTGAATTCAATGAATATACTAGAGCATTAACTACAACTTCATTAAAAGTATGCCAGCAGATGTAGTTACTAATACATATAAAGATTTATTTTTCTTATTTGGTTGTAATACCCACTGGAGAATGTYTGGTTTCTTGATATTCTTTCTAATTTTACTGGATATTGTTCTGGAGGGCTTTTCTCCCCATCATCTCTCCCTAGGCATCCTCTTCCTTCATTCAAACAAATTCTGGTCATCTAGATGGTACAGAGAGGTGCTGACCAGATCATGCTTATGGGGTTAAAAGGAGTGTCTCTCTCTTTTATCTTTTCCTTTTCTTTTTCTCCTCTCATTCTTCTCTTTACCCCCCCCCCCCCAGTTTATAAGAACAGTAGGAATATTAAATAATGCTTCTGATGATGTCTTAGAATTGCTTTAAAAAATGCGCGCATGCACACACGTGCATAGTATGTTTCTTTTTCTGAGCATGGAGAATTTTTCTTCAGCATAGAGAAATAAAAAAGATAATCGCAGAAAACCAGGGATGATATTGCAGAAAGTTCCTTATGTGATTTGAGAACATRCGTTCCAGTGACAGTCTAGCTGCAAGTTTCCCAGACTTCAGTTCGTAAGGCAGTAGGTACTTAGAGTACTCACAGCTTCCAGGAAAAACAGGAAAGGCAGACTCTCTGAAACCATTTTCTTGGGAGATGGAGAGTGTTTGAGAGAGAAGAGCTGGTAGAGACAAGTTCTGGCGAAGGGAATGGTTGAGTGTTTGTAACATTGCTATCCTGTGATGCTATKGTAAAGGTGTGTGTGTTGCATCTGTAACATGCCTGATTCCGCTCTAAGTCACTATTATACGCTCTGAAAGAAGCCACCAGGATACCTGAGAGTAAATAGCAATAGATAGTTCTCTGCAAGTTGCAGACTTACTGTGGTGGTTCTGATCCATAGCGACTGCTTGGTGCAAACCCATTTTACCTTGCAACTAGGGAAGGCAAACTTGGATCTACTGCCTGGCCAAGGTCTGTGGGGTTGCTGCTTTTATTTTTGTTTATTTATTTATTGACAAGATAAAAATTGATTAAACTAATAAACTAATCTTAGAGGTTGAAAGAGAAGCGTTAATAGGAGAAATCCTGAATAACTTTCTTGAACTCAATAATAAGTAAAAATTTGTTCTGTTTGGGAAGGGAAATCTAGGAAATCTTCCTTGATGTATGMAAAAAATGTGATAATCTTTACAGATATAAATTGGCATATGTAAAACTTATTCACCTACTTTCTGTGTGTATTTAAATGGTAAGTCAGATGTCACTAGTTGGGATTTATTTTATTTTCTTTTTCCAGTTTTTATGATTTTTGTGCTGATTCTATGATTCTATGATTTTGGTAAAATTGGGATAAAAAATAAAAACAAGGTAAGCTTTGTTTCTTGGATACTATTTGAGATGAGATATCTAATGCATTCTTCTATTTTAAGACTTACAAGTGCAATATTTTGATTCTGCAGCATTCCACGCAACTCCTAATACTTACAAACGAAAGAATACTGAAACAGCACTAGATAATAAACCTTGTGGACCGCATTGTTATCAGCATCTGGTAAGATAATTTCAAGTGGACTGTCAGAATTCACTGAAGCAGTGTTACCTTATAGAATAGCAAACTATACTTGATCTTAGGACATGCTGCATTTTTGAATGTGAAGAATATAGATGTGGGCCGCTTGCAGCTAAATACGTCATGTTTAATTTTTTGCAAAAGAATTGCTAACTTCCAGTCATCAAATAAAAGTCTAAGTAGGAAGCTGAATAATTCTTAACTCTATTAAATGTAGTCCAAAATATTTGTAGGCCAAAAAAAAAAAAAAAAAAAAGAAAAAAAAAAGATTATCTCTTAATAGTGTGCTGCTGTCATTGTATCTAATCAGGTTGAAAACAGAGTCTTACATGTTTAGTTGTCTTCTAAGTTACATCTTAACTGAACACTGGAAAGGTTTAGTTAACGGAAGGAGGATTCTATCCAGTATTTGTGTTCTTAAGAAACAAAATAATGGAAAGTGGGAAACTCTTACTAATACTTCTGAATCGCATGCCTCTTCTGAATTTTCCAGTATGATAAACTAAGTATCTAATTTTCCAGTCCAAAAACTCACTACACATTATCATATCCTTTTTTACTAGAAGACGGATAACCACTGATARCATTTTGAAAAATGCAGTGTATGTACTGTTTAAGTGCCCTGTACAAGAAGAGCTCTTCTACTTTGAAGAGCATTTTGTTTGGAAAATCTTTGTTTTCTGTCATCAAGATAGATGAAAACTTACTACTGAATTATTTTTTCACTTGCCAGGCAAAACGAGAGCAGAACCGAAATACAAGCAAAAATGCTTTTTAAAAGCAAGTTTATTCATTATTGCATTGAAAGTATTAATGATTTAATTAAAAACACTTGTACATGCAGCAACCTTTAAAAACTACTGGGATAAATGCTAGAGGGCATTATCTGGAATTCATATGTACATGTTCATATGTACATGATTCACTTGCAGAATAATACAAACTACAATATGCACCTAGAACTTGTTCTCCCCAAACTTCTGACTACAAGTGAAAAACTTTAAAACTCTTGTACTGAAAATTGTAGTGCTTATTATGTATTTAGGAAGGCGCAAAGGAGTTTGCAGCTGCCCTGACAGCTGAGCGTATAAAGACACCACCAAAGCGCCCAGGTGGCCGCCGAAGGGGAAGACTTCCAAATAACACCAGCAGACCCAGTACACCAACAATAAATGTATTGGAATCAAAAGACACAGATAGTGACAGAGAAGCTGGAACTGAAACTGGAGGAGAAAATAACGATAAAGAAGAAGAAGAAAAGAAAGATGAAACATCCAGTTCTTCTGGTATGACTAAGTCAATGCTTCCATTATTCTCTTAGTTGAAGTGCTTGAAAGGAAGAATAAAAGTTTAGCCACGCCATCTTAGAAACCTTGTTTTTGAAATGTATGGAACTCAGTGAAAAGACAGAATAATTATATTAATCAAATAGAACCCTATAACAAAAGTTCCATATTGTCTCTTGATTATGTGTAGAGGTGAGATTGTGCCATTTTAATACTTACAAGAGCTATGTGAAAGTTACTGCTTTTGTTGTGGCACTTCATAAAACACCTGATTTTATTTTATTTATTTATTACATTTGGACAAGTAAGTAATTTGACAATTTCATGGGATGTGGAAAGGTTTTGGAACAAGCCTTACTTTGACCCATAATCTCAATAATTTTTTATTACAGAAGCAAATTCTAGGTGTCAAACACCAATAAAGATGAAGCCAAATATTGAGCCTCCAGAGAATGTGGAATGGAGTGGTGCTGAAGCCTCAATGTTTAGAGTTCTTATAGGCACTTACTATGACAACTTCTGTGCAATTGCCAGGCTGATTGGGACCAAAACATGCAGGCAGGTAAGAAGTGAAATTACTTACTAAAGATGATAGCTTTTTACTTTCAAAACTGGAAGGAAGTACATAAATACTAATATTAAATACTAAAAGAGAAAAGTTATTAATTGTCTTAGTTTTCCCAAGAATGGTGTGTTTCAGAATTCACTCCACAAATGTATAAAAGTTAGTTTTAAATCTGTTTTAAGTTAAATTTACGTAAGGTTTAAATTAGACTATCTGTTCTTAAATGACGAAAAAGATCAACTTTAAATATGTAGGAAAGAGACTATGACTGGATATAATCTGTAAGACATTGGTTGGAGGAAATCGTACTAACTTAGAAAATGAGTATCTTTCTACCAGCGAGAGATTTATCGTGGATGTATTATGGTATCTCTTGTTAGGTGTATGAGTTTAGAGTAAAGGAATCTAGTATTATTGCTCCAGTCCCTGCTGAAGATGTTGATACTCCTCCCAGAAAGAAGAAAAGGAAACACAGGTAAATCTGTTACTAAATAACCTTAGCATTAAATATAATAGTACATTGGAGGTACAGTAGACCAGTAGTAAATAAGAACACAAGGTATTTTGAAGGAAAAGTCATAAACTCTTCTGCTTTTCCTTTCAAAAATAATTTGCAGCAATAAAGCAAAATGGTCTCATATGTAAAGTGTTTTGCTTTCAGGCCAAAACACTGCTACGTAAGCAGGTATAACACTACTTCCTCTCTCACCTCTGTTTTAACCTGTAAAACAGCCAGATTCTTGTTAGCAGATTTCTATAGTTTATTGCTGAAAATATACAAACTAAGATTAGATTAGGAATACTCTACACAATTGGCTGTAAGATCAAGACGTTGTGGTATGATTTAGTTGACAGGAATAAATATTAAATATATAAGTGTTTTAACTGGATTAAATAGGGGTTGTGTATGGTATTTTGCAAATTAAAACTTTTTTTAAAATGTTGGAAAGTATTCTATTAAAAAATTCAAATGATCAGAAAGCAAAAATGTTATAGCAAACTAAAATTGCCTCATTTCTAAAGAGAAGTAATTCCTTGCTACATGGACGTCAGCTTTATTACCAACTATAGAATTTCAGCTGAAAAACTAGGTTAGCAGACTACAAAATTCCCAGCTCAAAAGTCTTGAGATGCTTTATTCTCTTTTTGTTTAAAGAGAAGCTGTAATTAAGATCAAAAAGCCTTTTCTGGAGCCAGAAAGCCCAACTAAAACTATTTCTGTCAAGATTTTARACTTAGTGGCTCCTGTTTGTGAATGTGATGAATTTTTTTTGAGATTCCTGAGATTTGACAAGTGTGACAGCTCTATATTATGATTATTTTTATTCTCAGGATAAGAAAATAAGGGATAAATAACTGACGAAAAATTAACAAGAAGAGCTTTTCTTTCGGAAGCAATAAGTACACTTTTTTTTCTACATTTCCTATTTCTCCCCTGAAACTTCCATATCTTCCTTCCCTACCCCTCAACTTCTTTCTTCCAGTTCTTCTCCCAGTAATCCTTCTTAGTTCTCTAGGTTTAATTACTTCCAGAGTTGGTGAAATTACTGATAAATTCCTGACAGTGGTTCCAAAAGCTCCTGTTCAAGTCAAATGTTTCTTCTTCATAGCACAGAAGCAACTGATAGAGTTGGAAAAACATTCAGGGAGCCCCATTTGGAAGAGGTTCTACTTCTTCTGGGCAAAACTACTGATTAAATGCTTTATTAAATGCTTTGGCATAGCTTTCAAGTTTGTGGGCATTTTGTGGGCTTGGCTGTTTAAAACTGCAGTTACTAGCCACACTGCAAGTTTGGAACTTACACTTAGGAGTTAGTGGTTTCTTTTTTTTGTTTTTTTGGTTTTTTTTTTCAGATTCAGGCAAATTACTATAAAAATAGTGCCACTGTATCTATTTGAAAAGTGAAACTGAACTGAAAGGCTGAAACATGTATTTTGAAGCTGAAATGGATTATATGGTTTCCAGGTTGATATTTTTTGGAGGATTTTGTTTTGTGTTTTTAACAAATAAGTGAAAGCATATATCAATATTTGAGGTTTTAAATTTTCTTTTGTTCATACTAGCTGCTAACATAATGTCAGCAGCTTGGTTTTGAAATGCCTTGTACTACCTGCATGCATGATGATCAAGCTGTGTTCTTTTCTGCAACAGTCTTTAAAAAAAMCAACCTTTTTAGTCACAACCTTCTGTGTCACAGCGTAATCTTGAGCACTCTCTAAAGACATCGTGCAACTAGTGATTGGGAAAAGCAGCTGGAAGTCTTCCTCTATTTCTTATACTGAACCCAATCTGAGTTTGCTCACTGCTACAATAAATCCAGTCCCAGACCCAGAAAGCCCTTGTCTTCCCTTGGGACTTTTTCATTGCAGGGGACTCATTGGTTTGCAGGTTTCCCTGATGTACATGTGGCAGCATTTAAGGAAAAGCAGCGTTCAATGAAAAGAAAAGCAGAAGCGGAGGACTGAAAAGACAGCTTTTCTAACTGATTTGATAACACATATTCTTATAGGGCTTTTTGTTATGTTTCTTTCTGAGCATCTAGATAATATTACAAAATGATAGACATTCTCTTGCCAGTGGGACTGTCGTTGTCAGGTGAATCGCTGCTTGCTCCCTTCTAGTATTTCCCATACCATCTTGGGGGCCCTATATCGGCATACCAAGCAACTAGCTGACAGGACTATCAAAAATACTTGTTAGTAAAAGATATTCTCTCCCTCCCTATCTTCCTTTCCCCCTTGTTAAGAGCCAGCATCTTTTGGAGCCTATCTTAGGATGTATCAGCATCTAACCTGACAGGCCATAAAAATTCTTCTTTGCTGGAGGAGAGTCTCACACACTCCTCACATACATTCTTTGTATAGAAGCAGATGAACAAAGGAAGAATTCTTTCAATTCAAAAAAGCATGAACATATGTTGGAAGGAAAATACTTGTTAATTTCTATTTATGTTTTCTTCCATTACTAGGAGCTGAATTTTACTTGCTTTAAATAGTCAGTATATCCTTCTCTAGATTAATAAGGAAAATTATCACTAGTAGTCACATGTAATGCTGAAAAAATGTTCCTTTTTTTTTCTTGTTCCCCCACCCCCCATTCAGATATGAGTTTACATAGTAAAGACTTTATTATGAAAGAATTTTTCTTTTCTCTATTTTCTCATTCTCCTCCTGCTCTGTTCTTGCCCTCCCCTGGATTATTGTTCACTGTATATATTTGATTAGCTTGTATGATTTTTGCCTAGTGTTCTTGGTGCCTTTATAAATGGATTAAAGACTCGCCATTGACTGGCAAAGATATTTCTGAGGCCTTGGCACAAATACTCTTGTATGCCACCTAGAAGGAAGTTGGAGTCTTAGAGACTTCATTTATTTCAAGTCTCCTAAAACATACACCTCACTATTTGAGTGATGCCATAAAATAAAACACCGCAAAGATTTAGCCACATATGTTTGCATAACTGTCATGTATTATGTATTTCCAGTCCTATCACAGTATCCCTCTGCCTTTGTAAGAAAAAAAAGTTAGTAATTTCTTCTTCTAAAGAGTGCATTTCTGCTGTCTCATTAGCTGATACCAGTACTTCCTAAAAACACCACCTGATAAGCTAGCACCACCTGATAAGTTGTTAGCAGAGAAGGACAGTAATTTTGTATTTTTGACAGCTTCTGTCATAATGCTTGTGGATTTTTTTTTTTAATGCTGGCTCGCATGCAGATGTCAGGAACCAGATGTACAAATCTACCTGCTTGCTTGGTGAATTTCCAATTTGTTTTTTTCTGATGCCTGGACTCATGAATGTTTTTTCAACTTTTTGATACTGCTTTCTCAACTTTCTGGCGTAACCTTCTGTCTCTTCTTTGGAAACATTTGAAATTTCTCTGTATTATCAGACTGCCTTTAAATTAGGAGCTTTCTGCCTTGGAAGCAAGTAGTAATCCTGTCACTGGAGGCCTTGCGTTCCTAATAGAGATAGAAGATTAAAGAGTGGGTAGCATAGCAAAATCAGTTTTCCGCATTTGGTGGTGTACTCATTCAGGCCTCAGCCTTGTGTAATAACCCAAGGGGAATTGCAGAATTTTCTAGCAGGTTTTGAATGTTACGAGATTGTTACTGTAGTATTTGATTGYGCTAATCAAACTTCCTCTTTTTGCTAATTAATCAGCACTGGATAACTTGCTGCACGTTGTCTTCTCTCATTTTCTTCTTAATCCCTGGTCACACTGTATATCTCTAACTCCTTTCTTGCCAAGGTGTTTTCCTCTGATGACACCAGTCTCTGTTACAGGACTGTCTAGGCTGATTATATTCATTGTGACTTCTGTATTTATTTTTCTGCAAGTTTGTGTTGTTTGTATTCTGAACTTTTTGTTAAGAGTAATTTTGTCATATTCAGGTCACCTTGTCAATACAGTCTATAATTTTCTAAGACAATTACCATGGAAACCCAAAAGTCCCAGCTAGCAAATAGTCAGCAACTAGCATTTTGTTTGGAAGTGTTAGAATAGTGCTTAACTCAAAGCATGTTCATATTAATTGGCTCTCTGCTAATGAAATGGTGTATTAAGGAGTTCATCCACAGAAAGCTTTTAAGGGGTTGGTATGGTAGTAGGCCATTATTATCTTGGGCTGAGAGACAAGCCCAAGATAATAAGTGAAGTGTTGTTGAAAAGTATTGTATATGTTGCATTTGCCAAATACCAGACAGACAAAATAAAAACAGCTTGACATGCATTATTAGAGTAATTTAAGTCAAAATTACACTTGTTCTTTCAATTAAGTGGGAAGCCACTTCTTACAGAGAATCAGTGTCTCATAATTCATAAGTACATGTTGGTATCTTTTTACTCTGGAGTGAGCCACTCTTCATAAGAATGTCATCTATTTAGTAGAGTTTTGTAGTTCTGATAAAGTCTTTGGGGTTTGTACCCTTCTCGCCAACCTCACAGTTACCTAGACAAGTCTACCTCAGCCGTTTTCTATCTCATATGGGTTCCTTCGAAAGCTTGAAAGGAAGTTAGCTGTAGAGTACTTAGAAGTGCAACTGTAAGGTTTTGAAACAGCAATTACATAGAGAATCTGGTTTATGTTTACCTAAAGCTGTTTCATGTGTGTGTTGTGGGAGGGATTATTCAAATAAAATAGAGATTGATATAATGCATGTACAAAAGAAAGTAGTAGCTAAAAAATCCTGTTTGAATATATACAGCAGAAGTTACTTTTTTGGAATACAAACTTTTGTGTGTTCACTGAAAAGCTGTGCAGTTTTCTGAATATTACGTGCTGAGGATTTTTAAGCACATGTATTCACTAGTATTTTAGACCAGTTGTAAATAAATAAATCTGTGTAGAAAGGGAGGTTGCTAAATAAAATCAGCAGCATATTTAATAGTTATTTGGCTGGGGAGTGGGGGGGTGCTGAAAATCCTTACTCTGCATCATTTAAAAAATTTTACGAGGTTTTGGTCACCTAACTTTTAAGTGCTTACTAAAATGCATAAAATTGTACCCCGGCTTTGAAGAAAAATTAAAACCATTGATTTTGACTTTCATTTTAAGCT
>NW_028186359.1:1223500-1287387 GCF_003343005.1 Rhea americana | reverse complement strand
TGAAAAAAAAAAAAAAACATCACAGGTCCCTGAGGAACAAACAAATATCCTGGTTTTGACTAACCAAACAACAGTAAATGCCATTACTTCCAGAAAGCCTTCCAGTGCATGTGGCACATGACTGGGCTCAGAAACATGTCAAAAGCAGTAGAAAGTAGATTGAGTAAGAAACTCCTAGTTTAGGCAAAAAGGAATGCCAGCCATGATGTGGCAAACAGGCTGGGTTAGGGCACCCTTGAAACAGGGAGGGCTTTGCACTTTAAAACAACACATCCTGAAGCTGGAGAAAATTTTCAAAGATTATTTGAAGATTTTGCTGCAATAGCAGGAGACTGGCTTTGAAGGCTTGGTGACATGCACAGGCTGACACATTCGATGCAGAGGCGGTTCAGAAAGCTACCTTGAGAGGAAACCAGGTTTAACAGGAGAGAAACACGGAGAAGAAGGGGAGAATATTCGACACAAGGTGTTAAGTGCTGACCACAAGAAGGCAATACAAGGTGCTCTAGCTGCAAGGGCTGGAGGTCTCCAGGGTAGTATGAGGCACACCATAGGCATGGGGCATACTTGGGACCCCACTTGGGACCCCAATGATGAGATCAGCTTTCAGCATCAGGGCAGAGACATCAAGTGCCCGGAGCAAGTAACAAGAAGCCTTTTACAACTGCCTCTGTGCTAAAATCTCCCCACCTGTTATTAAAACAAATGAGCAGATTCCAATTGAAACATTGAGCATGCTGCTCTGCATTTGTCAGGTTTAAGGATAAATCTGTGCTCAGGAGAGTGCCGTGGCGAGGCAGCAGAAGGTAGTGGCTATGGGGTGGTAGAATGGAGATTTCTCTTTCCCATTCTAACCATGAAAAAATTGAGTCACAGTTTACACATTTCTTTTTCCCTGAACAGGATCATTTAAGTCAAGTAAGTTTCTTCTGTTTCTACAAAAGGCACTTAGTTCCAGAACTTTTTTTTTTTTTTAAAGCTTAAGAAAAAATCAAAGGAAAACTGTCCAAAATTACCTTGTTGCTTGCACTTGCACAAAAGCCAAATCATACAAAGCATAAGTTGGTTTTGAATGGAAAACAGAACTGTTATCATAATTATTTAAAGTAGATCCACAGCTGTTTGATGGCTTTCTCAACTTGAGGTTGTGTTCATTCATCATTAGTGGATAGTGCTTCGCTGATGACAAGGAAGTTAAGCAGTCACGAAGCTCCAGCACCTTACGAGAGCTCTAAGCACAGGTAGTGGTTTGGTTTTAGTTTCTAGCAAAATGTAGAACTGAGCCCCCTGCCCATGGACCTGGGAATCTTTCAGCAGAGTTAGATGGCTATTGAAAGGAGATCCTCAGTTTAAACAGATCTGTTTCTATTATATTTGCACTCTTTATACTCTATCTATAAACATCTAGAAACAATACAATATGGTATTCATATTCCAGAAGAATTCATTTCAGATAATGACTACTAGTAGCAAATTGTTTGTCATAAAGCAATGGGAATTATCCACAGAAATAAGTTAGTGAATAATATTATTATTCACAATAATATTAAATTTCAGGATTCTGACTATGATTAGAAACGGGAAAAGGAAGGTTTAACCTCAAATAAATTATTTATTAGGAATTATTCACGCATATTTATTAACATTATTCACACAGTCATAAATAAAAGTACTTTCTAGCAGCTAAAATGAAATTAATGCTTTGGCAATAAAGCTTCAATCCCTTTTAAAATGCAGTCCTAAGCAAAGATGAAAATATCTGCCTGAGATAGACCCGTCAAATTTATCCAAGAATCATCCTGGAGCTGTGCTCAGTGTGAAAATCTTTTCCAGTTTATTGGTAAAGTTTTATCATTTAACCTCATGGAGCTTCTGCAATCTGCAGCTGTTTGGATCGCACCTGTCCCATGTATCCCTTATTAAGGAAAAGATCTGCCCGTTAAGCCTGGCTCACGCTTGCCTTGCTGAGGCCAACACAGAGTAGCTCTGAGTGAGCTCCAGCTGCAGCTCTCCTGCCAGGCAGACTGAGAAGGTTTGCGCTTGGGGACAGGGAGGGAGGGAAAAAATGCAACAGACTTGAATACTGAAATCTAAGCTGGGGAATAGTTTACTATTTTTTTTAAACTAAAATTAACACTGCAAGCAGAATTCAAATTTCATTTCACATACTTTGAGCAAATTGTGAAACTCTATTGCACAAGAAAATTTGCTTTTACTGACTATGTGTCTCAAAGTTCCTTGGGACAGAGGGAATTGCCAAAATGACCATCTAGCTGTGGTTTGCAAGGAGATTTAGCAAGAAAATATCTTTCCCTGCTTTTCCCCCTCTTTTTTTACCAGCATAGTGAATGATTCAGTAGATTCATCTGAGATGAGCTGGCCAGGAATAAACCAAGCCTGTGGGAGTACATGACAGAAATGGAAACGAAGTGGTCGAAGTCTAAACTGGGTCACTGACCCACAGGGCAGCCCTGCACGCCAGCTCTCCCATGCCTCTCCCATACTTGGTCTAATCCAATGCTGTCCCAGGTGCACATGGCAAAACCCCAGCAGCCCAGCCCACAGGCTACTGAGACATAAAGAATATGTATGCACTGTAAGAGGTGCAAGGAGTGATCTTGTGAGATGTGGTGTGGAAAAGGCCTACAGGATTGCAGAAGAAGCTGCAGTTCTGACAACAGCTCACTGCCCTTCCACATTTCAAACCTGCAAAGCAGCTCTTACAATCACTCAAAATACTGGTTATGAAAACTCAGAGATTAAAGAAAACATTTTTCAAGCTGCTTGAAAAGTAGTTCATGAGACTGTCATTTTAGAGGAAAAACTAGCATACCGAAGGAAAAAAAAAAAGATTTATGTTTTAGAAATAAATGGCAGGGGGCATTTATTTAGAAGAACATCTAGCAATTGCAAATAAAAATGCACACACACCACACGTAAGAGCAAACCAAGACTGTGAACTAGAATGGGAAGTATGCACACAGCATGCTGTATGAGAGAATGTGTTTCTGTCTGCAGGTGACTGATACCTGTAAAGGACAAAGATATGGCATTTGGACACTTGCGAACTGTGTGTGTGCACGCACGAGAACACAGTCTCACCTAACACAAACACAGTGTTGGGCTGTGCAATTCTCCCTCAGTTCTGCTTCAGATCTTTGCAGCTCTCATTTTCTTAAGAGCTTGTAAAACCAGTTACTCATTAACCTTCCATGATTCCCTTCTCTCCACACATGCACGGGCAGCAAACCTCAAAGAATTTTAAGCTGATGGACTCTGACCAAAGTATTTTAAGCAGCTATAGTTGCCATTTTAACATGAGTAGAGAGCCCTTGAAATAACACCTCCTGGCATAAGTGCATGAACTAAAATAAACTGAAATTACTCATCAGCAAAAATGGGAAGCTGTTTCTCTCCAGCCTTGAAATGAAGACCTTTAATAGCTGTTGAGACCTTGGTGGTCTTGTATCAATTCTGTTTCATGTCAACAAGAGGCACTCTGTCAGTCGGTTTCCTGGTATCCAGCCTCCCATATGGTAACCAAGTGTAGTCTTGCATGATAAATATTGTATTGGGACAATAATTACCATTCCAAGTTTATTTTAGAAAGTTCTGAAAGACAGCAGGAATTTATAGATATGTATATAGAGAGACTGAGAGTTATTCAAAATAAGATGAGCAGCAAGAGGAAGTTATCTTAGGAACAAGGGCATCTGTTAAAGTCAGGTTATGAAATTCTATTTCAGTCTATTTTAATTGTTAGCACCAGCAGGATGGCAATCTTATGCCAGGCCACTGCAGTAGGTCTCATTTTGCCTGTAAAATACTCCATATATGTTCCACGGAAAACACCATAGAAATTACCAATGGACATGTTGTCGTCAAGCTTCTAAGTGAGCAATTTTTATTTGAAAAGAGACCTCTCACTTGCATTCCAATTTTGAATCACAGATATAAAACTTAGCCATAATGCCCAATTTCACATCCTTCCCAGCCACTCAGAAGTGACACAGTGAAGTCTGAGTTCTGATGTTATGCCCAAAACACAAATACAGTGAACTGACCCTCAGTTTGGTTTTAGTGGAGACCTCAAAACTCAGAGGTGACAGAGGAGATAGGGGAGAAGAATGGATAAAGAAGAAATACTAGATAATAGTTTGTGCCTATTTAAAGAAACAGACTGAAAAGAGAAGGACCCCACAGCTAGATGTAGATCAGACTCAAGATCTTAAATGCTTGGCACACCATTACAGAGGCAATGAGCAGTTAAATGACTTTCCTCTAACTTCAGCTTTGCCTGAGCATACTAGAATCGTAGAATCGGTAAGGTTGGAAGGGACCTCTGGAGATCATCTAGTCCATCCCTCAAACAAGTGGCCCATATGGGGATCAAACCCACAACCTTGGCATTATCAGCACTACACTCTAACCAACTGAGCTAAACCTAATTCTCAAGCCAGACTCCTGTTTGCTGAGAGTCGGGCAACACTCGTAGCAAGTGACATCCGGACCTGAGCAGCGTTTATTGTCACTGCTTTCAAAATATTCACGCCACCTTGAACAAGGGAAAGGTATTGAGTTGTGTCTTTTCATCCTCTGGAAATGGCCAGAACACGAAGCTGTGCAGTAACTTGTAGCAGCTGCACTCAGTAGCTGCTGTCTGTTCTTTGACAGCATTTGCAATAGAGTTGAGTAACAAATAATTAGATGAAACTCCCCCAAACTTAAGCATTGTCCCTAATCACAAGTGAGGCAGAGATTCAGGAAGAGTTCTCTCATGACCCATCCAGGTTATGGATCGGCTTATTCTGCTGCTCCAACAGGAATGAGGTATTCAGTACCGCTTAAACAAAGATTTGGCCTTGCCAGTTCTCAGCGAATAATTATAGTCTTGCCCAGTTCTTGTTTAAGAACTCCATTTCCTTCCYGTGATAAATATTCCAGCAAGATCTTGGCACTTGCTGCTCCGAGAAGAGCGCTACGCTGTTTGGAGCCAGTTGTGTTTGGGGCCTGATACGTCAAGTGCAACCTAATTTAATATCAGTAAAGGACAGCAGTGATCAATTAAAAATTATGGTAGTATATTCCTTCAGGGAGTCTAACTGTATCTACATGCTTTAACCCATGTATCTTTCCTCCCTTCTCAAAGCTAACTCACAGCCAGAAAGCAGAGGTTTTTGCTGAATATCTGTGACTAAGGGCAAATACCTTGAATAAACATGTATGTGGCCTCTAGGGACAGTTTGAGTCTTATAGTTAATAAGGTCAATATATTCAAAGTTACCAAATACATACTAAATGACCAGAATCCAGACTAAGCACAACCTCTAACAGCGAATGTAATCTGCTGGACAAGCATCCTAGACATACAGAGCACAAGTTTAAGGAGATGAAATTCAATTCATTTCTCTTGCTTGAAAGCAAACATGTGGGTGCCTATTTTCCTCACCCAGTCTGTTCACTCATTATGCCCCCTCAGTAAAACATTGTTTTAAATCTGCTAGAATGACAGTCTGGAGAAACCATATCGTACCATTTTAGCTGCGCACAGTGCATACATTGCCAGAGTCCGGCTGCCTCTACAATTTGTCTATCAGGGAAGACATAATGTCTCAGAGCATATGTGGAAATTTGCAATTATGTGGCAGAAAGAGGATATAGAGAATGGAGGAGGAGAAAATATGCAGGGAAACTGCCTTTTTCTTCTGTACAGCCTCTGCAAGTAGAGACATATCCCTGAAGCACAGAACAGGATGTGTGTGAATGCAAGATGCGATAAGTATCAGTAGCTCGCTGTTACTGCGTTACCTTCAGCAGGTCAGGAATACAAATTATTTGGTACAAATCCTAAACATTATGAAGTAATACCCAAGACTAGCAGCCCTACTTTGAGCAGGCGTTCGGACCTCCTGTGGTCCCATCCAACCACCATTATTTCATTATTCTAGGGATGCATATTCCTCCATAGGAGACTTGGGCTTGATTCATTCCTTGGGTCTGAAAAGAAAATGAACTGAGAGGCACAGTGGCTTTTAGCATGACTCGCCTACTCTAACATATCTAAGGACTCTTGAACCATTCAGCAGGCAGTATAACTTGGACTGGAAATGTTTCTTGTGATATAGAATCATTCCTGAGGTCCCTTAAAAACTCATGTAAGTGGGCAAGCATATGTAACCATTGGATGGTAGCAATAAGGTAGACAGAAGCATCAGAGTCTTCAACCTATTCCCTTTCACAGATACTGGCCTGTATTTCTGGAATCAGTCAAAAATGATTCAGTGCTTAGATACTACAGGGAGAGATGCTAAGGTTAACTTCAGCCAGATGACTGCAATGATCTGTCAGTAAAAGACACTTCAGGATTTCTCTCTGCCTGACAGTCTCACGCTTCCCTCCCAGCAATTGTTTAAAGGATTAGAGTTATCTAATACTTGTCTTCTCGCTTCCTCAACTGGTTGACCCATTTTATCACCAGGCTCAGAGTGATAAAGATGACTTCTTACTCTTCATTGCTCATATCCACCAATTGCTCATGAAAAGCAAGTGAGAAAAAGCAGAAAATATTGGTCTTTAACCTTATGCAAACAGAATTTTAGTATCTCACATGAAAAACCTTTGGGGAAAGTCAGGGTGTAAGGATCCATGTAATTGACACACACACACGAACTGCTTTCACTGTAGAAAGTAGGATTCAGAGTAGCAAGGTAAACACAGGGAAACCCAATTTTG
The DNA here is from genome assembly GCF_003343005.1 of Rhea americana. Classification (NCBI taxonomy): domain Eukaryota; kingdom Metazoa; phylum Chordata; class Aves; order Rheiformes; family Rheidae; genus Rhea; species Rhea americana. The sequence goes on along the minus strand of NW_028186359.1, from coordinate 1,280,655 downwards.
TTCTCGTCTTGCCTATTTTCTTTTTCAAAAGCCTTTACAATGATGTACAGGGTGTTTGGGGTACCTCAAAATCAATTAACCAGAAAACAACTAGAAAACCTGTAGCTGTTTTCTGGTTTTATGTTTTCTAAGCTGAAAGTACTGCATAAGCCCTGTAGAAAGCAAAAGAGAAATGTTAATCTTGCTTGGTCTAAACAAGCCAAGGTCCTGTTACTGCTTCTTCCAAGAAGAGAAGTCAAGAGCTGAATGTGCCACAAAGCTGTCATGTTGTCACAGAAGAGATAGCCAGGCAAGAGGATGTGGAACCTCCTAATCTGAAGAAAATTGTACAGTGCCTTCTCTTACCTATGACTAGGTAATATTCCTATTCCTATTAAAATGCTGTGCTTAGCATTTAAATAAACGAATGAATTTACTGGGCCTCAAACAACACCTCGACGAGAGTCTTTCCATGTACATCAGTGACTGCAGGACTCCAAATCCAGGCTCCTTTATATTTAAATTCTATTTTCAGTTTTCCTCTTGCTTTTACTTTCCATGCTGACTTAACAGCCATTTCCCAAGCTGTAAGTTCCTTTCACACCATACCATTGGTCCGCCTGGTTTCCACCCCCCATCGCTTACCTAATCATTGCTGCAGTCCCCTGTGCTATAAATGGCAATGCAGAGTCCCTCCTGGATTTCACTAGACTGATCCTACAGCCAAGAAATGGAGCAATCAGTAGCGCAAAGTATAAAGGTTAGAGGGACTCAGAGCCAGAGCTCTAGAAGCAGACAATGGAGCAGAGGCTGAAACTGATGCCCACAGCAACTGACCTACTAGTATTGCAAAAGAGCATATGTGGGGTCAGCACAGGCTGGCACCAAAGTCAGACAGCAGGCACCAGCCAGCTGGCAGTGGGGAGCAGCACACAGAGAATGGGAGCAACCTCTCATCCTATGCCCTCTGCTGAGATTGCAAAACGGACTCCAAATTTGTACCTATTTGGCACATGAGCTAGACACAGAGCAAAAAAAAAAAAAAAAAGTCATAAGAATATATAAATTAAACCTACTTTTTATGAGATTGGACTAGGAAATAGTAAGTTCATTTATATTAGGGAAATATCAAAGGCAGGGGAGATCAAGAAATGCTCAACATAGGGGGATTTCTCCTTCTGCAAAAATAGAAACTGATATTCAAAACTCTTAGCAGCCATTATAATTGCAGAACAGAAACAAGAGTCTTTCAGGAATTTATTAGCAGTAACAATGCATCCCTCTTTTCAGTAAAGGAAAGGTCATATACACGTAGAAACTCGGCAAGTAAAGACTCCATTCTCAAAGCTAGAAGTAGAGAATCCAACTTTAATATGACATGTGTTAGTTGTTGCAGTTCCTTTTAACTCTGGTACTTAAAAGACAAGGTATAAGGAATATAAAGACTGAATATTTTAGGAACTTCAGGACCAGAAAAATGCAATTCTACCATTCTGCCCTCCTGTGCAGTGCAGGACCTCACTCATTAATTCTGCACTGAACGGATGATTTCTATTCAGGTACATTATAACCATGAGAAACACATCCAGCCTACTACTCGAAGATGAGAAATGATGCAGATTATCACAAATGAAGGCTCTTCAGAGTAAAAGTAGTAACAGAGTAAAAATTCCTTACGTAAAAGGAATAACTAGCCCACTCTAGCTGTTACGCACACTACCAGCTTAATTAAGATTTTGAAGATGCTTACTTCCTATAAAACAGGCTTCCTCTTCTAGCAAAAGGCACCGTTAGGTGAAGATTTCAAAGGTACATGTGTGCACAATGCTGCTCCAGTACCAACAGAAATTAGAAAGAAAAACATTGTCAGACCAGAAAGAAATACTCAATCTTTTCCTGTCCATAAGCCATAGCACCCTTGAGAAGGAGCATGGGGTTTTGCTGCGTATTGAGGAGGCAAGTAAACAATTCAGCTCCTTTGGAGCAGCAAAACAGCTCTGAATAAARTGAGTGGGAGCTGAACTGCAGAAATGTCCAACAACAACTGCCAGCACAGAAAAAGACCTGACAAACTACAAATAGTACACCAAGTGTAAGAGTCTGGGAGAGGCATCATTTTCACACACATCCAGGCTAGGGGGCTGCTTCAGTTTCATACAAAATAAAACCTCCCAAGCCACTCTGACCTAACAGCCCAAAATGAAAAAAAGAATGAAAATCTCTCCAATTCAGTGAGAAAGGCACTAGTTATGTAACACACATCCATTTACTGCCTTATCTTGGCCTTTTCACTAAGGGGAATTAAAAGCAGAAGAAGGGTGACTTACTGGAAATGGATTTCACTATAGAAAATATTTCCTTACGAGAGGTCTGCCATTCCCTCTCAAGTATGTCCTCCAGCTAGCCCTTCCAACACCCTTATAACCTGATCTGCCTTTAACCCACTTCATTTTGAGCTTCCTCCACAATGTTATAGAAGTTAAAAATTCCAGACAAACACAGAAAGGCTTTAGGACGTGTTCATGTTATGGATATTAATCCTGCAACATTTTCAGCTCTGTGCAGATTTATTCATAAAGCATTACTTTGATTTTGGTGGCAGATTTAGAGACTGGGAATTTGCAACTGCAGCTGGCTGAAATGTTACACTCTCAGCGTGATTTCCTATCCTCTCAATACCAACCTAATCGAAAACATTCAATGACTTAGAAGTGTTTCCAGATCTTTGTGAAAGACCTGAAATGATCCCATTTTTGGTGACTGAAATTTGGGTTTAGTTTACAACTAAAAAGTCTGAGGTGCTAAGAAAGCTTGGGATTTTTTGATGTGAAAGTGCATACTTTGCTTTCAAACACCATCAGTTTCCTTTCTGGCTCCAGGATGATCCAGGGGCACAGACTTCAGAGATTTGCTGCCCTTGCCCTGCCACAGCATTGACATTCAGCTCCACTTCAACAAAATKGGAATGAAGCACTCTCATGCCTCTAAACAAGTTCAAGATGACACTGAAAATGGTGAGATTATCTGACATCATTGGAAGGGTGACAAATACCTGAAATAGGTTAAACCCATCACTGTAAAAGGGTAGCAAGGATGACATGGGTAAAGCCATTGGCATTCCTATGTAAGGTTTATGAATGCAGAAGAAGGAGGTGAACATACTTCCCCATATGGTGTGCAGTAAGTCTCAGGTTTGGTAAGGCCACACGTAGAGGAGGCTTTCAAGTGATGGATTCTTCCTACAAGGAGGTCTCCCACTGATGGGTAGCAAGCTCCATGAGAACAGGATCTCTGTGCATCTAGAAGCTGCGGTAAAGCTGGAACTGCAGAGAAATAAGACTTCAGTAACATGTGAGAGTGGTACAAAAGCACACTTACTAACTGATAACTATTTTCCCCAATAAATCAATCATGAGGTCATGTTTAGACAAAGCTACAATATAAATGTGTGTCAAATAGGACACAAATATTTTGCCCCTGAATTGCTTTTGTTTTTAATAAGAAAGATATTTAAAATAATTGGTTTGTACTAACAATTACTTCTGAAACTCTTCTTTGCCTACCAAAAATTCCCAATGGTGGGCTTCAGGGATTCTCAGTTCACTGCCCATCATACTGAATAGCACCATCTGGTTTCCCCCACTTATCTGTAGACACCCATGGCCACCTGTAGCACCCTGGACAGAGAGCATCCTTTTGCAGAACACCTGCACTGCTCTTTAACACCAATCTCCCAGCTGCCACCATAACATAATGGCTAATACAATGCTTACACTAGCAGTATTTCTTAATCTCAAGAGGAAAACCTTCCTGTCATTCACTTCTCATCGATAAAGTTAATGTTCTGATTATTTCTGCAAGAATTTTAGCTGTGTATAAAACCACCTTGCCTAAAACACAATATTTATGGAGGCTATAGGCAATATAGTTCATCATATTACAAAAATATACCACCCCAATTATAAACACGACAAAGTCATTCCCAAGTGGTAGGAAATACTTAGCTTCCCCCAATATCCTTTCAGAAGCACAACAAGTGGGCTAAGGCTTACCCACGAACATAAAAAACATCCATGGAGAAAGTTGGCAGTGAGAGTCCATACTGCTGAAGACACACCTAGGGAAGAATTTGCAGTGTAAGCAAAAAGAAGCAGAAAATGCTGTCTAAAGCACAGTCTTGGTCCTTTATGTTCCTTCACAATTTACAGAGAGGTAATTTCATTAATCTACAGAAGAGCAGCATGGGTGAAAATCCAGAATAAGAGGATAATCTGACCCTCAGATTATACATTAAAAATGAACAACTGCAAAGAATCTCAGCTTTTCATCTAACTCATGAAGCATATACAAGATTCCCTCAAACTATATCAAAGATCGTCCTCTTCCCCCAAACACTATCTTTGGATTTTTTATTATTATTATTACTGAGGTGAACCACAAATACAAGCACAGCACATTATTCTTAACAGAGTTGTAATTCCCAACTGCCTGCTTTCCCAGGGAGGTTGAGAACCCACAGCTCCCAGCAGCATGATCAGCTGGGGGCAAGGGACCCCTGTCAAAGCCGAGTCACAACAAAACCTAGAAAGTACATCCTGATAAGGACAGCAACTGGGCTGCYGCTTCTTTATATGCACACAGTGCAGTCTCTGTTCAGCAGCCCCACCCTTTGCCCTACGTTTTCAGATTTGATTATAGGTCAAAACTTGCCGACATTTCAAATAGTCCATAACTATTCTTATTCTATGACAGAAAAAAAGAAATCTGTAGAAGTAATTGCAAAATAAGTGACATCTACAGAAGTTCTGTGCAGAAATCCTGCACAAGAGCCTGCTAAAAACAGAACTGCCAGCATTAAGAAATGTTCTTCCCTGCTTTACATCAAGAATTAAAGGCATGCACAGTTTGTCTCTGATGCCTGTGGTATACTGCACATACCTGGCTTGAGGCAAGGACTTTCGTGCTCTGGTGTTATCCCACAGCTGATCTGAAAGCCTGCAGTGCTCTGAGGCGCTGACTCTTTCCTCTCTTTGCTTTTAACATACAGCTACCTCACCTCAGTAAGTAAGTACCTGTGGGTGTAATACGATAAAGGGAGTGATTCAGGCATCTTCAGACATACACACCCAATACTGTGTAACTCACAGCAGCTCCCAGACAGGATACAGCCGCAGACAGAAGTCACTGAGCAGGAGGGTGACGGCAGTGTGATTGAACACTTCCATAGTTTACCATCAAGTGAATTTGTATCTGCAGCTTGGGACAGTACTAGTGCACCTGGGGCTTGTGTGGACACTACCAAAACATTCCCAATTTGGTTTTAAATCAGTTAGCTTGAGCACTGGCAAGAGAGATGCTGCAGCTGAGCCCCTCAGCACAGCCCACACACCCACACATTTGCCCAGCTTCCCAGGCAGGGTTTGCAGACCACACTTAGCACTGTGCTAGAAAGGCAATGCAGTCGCCAGCACCTAAACTTGATAACTTAAAGTCTACTTAGGGACATCGATACGAACTATAAYTACCCTACATATTCATATACAAGGCTTGAGCCTGAATTCCTCGAGCACAGTGACACGGTTTTACAGGTAGACTTGGTAATGCATCCACTTAGGTGCCCATTTACGTACCTAGAAAAGTGCTAAGATTTCCAAAGAGGCTCCATATTTATCACACCAAGACGATTTTGAATATCATCCTATACATAAATCAACCAAGACCACAAAGGGAGTCTGTGGAAGAGCCAGACCCATAGCTTAATGCCGCACGGGTGAGAGCATTCCTTCACCCCTACTTCAGACCTAAATCAGGTCTCCTTACATTTGACACAATTCAGCTTGACACAATTCAGTAGTCACAGTCAGCTTATGGTAGTGTTAATGAAAACAGTGTCTTAAGTTCAATTTTGTAGTGTGCCTGCAAAGTGTGTGAGATGGCACTAAAGGCCTTTTCTTCCCAAAGTTTATTCAGTTTTTGACAGCTCTGTCTAAAAAAAAAAAAAAAAAAAARAAGTTAAGTAAGTTGCCCTAGCACTGCAACTCACCCATGCAGTGACCACCCAGCTGCTCGGCTCCTAGCAGCTCGCAGCCCTGCCAACGTGTGTTGTGTTTCAGCTGCAGCTGGAGAGGTGAAAAGCTCTGCATTTACTTTGTGAAACCCCAAAACACCTGTTCTAACAACCCCCTTTTCCCAAACCTCAGAAAAATGGAACCTTTGTCAAGTCTTCGCTGTTTGCTTCACTGAAGCAACCCCCAAATAAATTCCTCTCTCCTGCTTTCAGGAGTGCTAAGCTAGCAACGGTTGACTGTCAGACTGCTCTGCATCTGTGATTCTGTCATTTTGCTAGTGTACACTACCTACCTCCACCGTCTTCACATGGAACAACATAGACGTGTGCGATCTGAGGAGCAGGAACTCGCAGAAAGTGCATACAACAAAGCTGGAAAAAAAAATATTGTCCCTAAGGCTACAGTATGTGAAACATTGGCTCAGCTTCCGTCTCTCCTTAGGTGTGCCTGCACCATTGTGTAAGCAGGGAGCAGACCTGGGTGTGCCTGCCCTTAGACAGCTGCTCAGCAATGCTGTAACGCTGCATTCCTCTTCCTGCAGCCTTCCTTTGAAGATGCCTCCTCCCCTCCTCAGCTAGCAGCTCACAGCATGTCAAAGGAAGTGAAAAGAAACGCTGAAACACTTTACAGAAAAAGCAAAGGATTAAGCTTGTCATGAGCTGCAGATACTGTTTCTGCATGCTGGTTGTTTATCTGTCTAGACACAGAACTGTTTCCAAGCTCTGACAAATTCACCAATACCAATAACTGTATGCAGTAAAGGGCTAAACATCTAATATAGGCTTTATAAAAAATTACAGCAAACCTTTCTACCTTCATTACCTGGTAGAGTAGAGTAATGGTCCCAGAAAAGACAAAGGAGATGAAGTATGACAGGTTTTGGCTTATGCAAAGCTTCTGATGATATAGGACAAGACATTCTTGCAAGTCAGCAAAGGACACACAGTCTGGACTGAACGTCCACTGAGAGATGCCTATTCCATCTGGTTTAAAGCCATATGCAAAAGGAAGGTAGATGCTGATCTAGTCAGTGCTCATGCTTTTAGAAATCACATTTATGAGGCTGGAAGGATCAGCTGCCCTTCAAACCGATGGAGCTGTCTCCTAATCTGCAGTGCAAGCGTCAGCTAAATTGCTCAGCTCATCTTTCCATAGGTTTCCTCCTCTTAAACTTTCCTTCCCCTCGTGAATCAGGCCCATTAGTAGCAGAACAGAGGCATAACTTTGTGACAACACTTGAAAAGACTGCAAATGCTATGTATGCATCCTTCCTATCAGATCCATACATTCTGAGTATTTATACACTCTGAAATGGCAATACTCCCCCCAACTTACTGTAAAGAAGAGAACATTGCAATTTGGCTGCACAAACAGGGTAAGGCCTGGGGAAATGATACCTTGACCACAAGCTGAACAAATGAGTTACCTGAAATACTTTATTCCATGCTTTTTTCCTCTTGGCTTCCCCCAGTGGCTTGCTGAAACAAGGTAAGCAATCACCTGATATTTCAGGCTCTGCAAGTCCAAATAGGAATAAAAGCAGGGAACAAGGTCATTTGCAGAATATTATCTGCAAATTAATAAAAGCACAGAACAAACACAGTTGCTGTACCTCAGGTGGCTGTTCAGGAACCGCATGGCTTAGTGCAATGTTCCCAGCCATAGTACATGTGCCATCTAATGACGTTCAAGCTCTTCCAAAGGGATACACAGAGGATGCCAAACACCATCTTCTGTGTGAAGGTGTAACCAGGAGCTACACTCAGCTGTTGCCTCTGAGGGCCAGTGCCTGAGCAAGCCACTTTTAAAAACCCTGATCAGATTGATGGGGATTTAATCCATTTACAAGGACTCTCAATGTTCAGATAAAGCACCTTTGACTATATTTATTCACTCTCTGGAGATGCCTATGTTGCCCTCCATTAACTTTAAAGGGAGCCTAGGATGAGTATGTTCCCATCTTAGACCCCTATACTAGGTGGGTTGAATCCAGCTCCAGGCTGTAGGCTGCCCACTTCGCAATGTACAGATAATAGCATTGTTCAGGTGAATGTCAAGCAGTACAAATGCATTACAGATTGAGATACATCAGTACAGCTACATCTGGCTAAACACAGAACAGAATGGTAAAAATGCACTACAAAAAAAAAAGTGAGAAATCCTTTGTGATCATAGGGAAGGACACTCTCAGGACTTCAGATGCTTCTTCTGTGTAGCCCACAGCTGCACCAATCTGTCCTGAGCTTTGTCAGAGTCCACAGACTCAAAGGGTTGGACTAAGACATTCCCTGGATAGTGGATAAAACTTATTCCTGCAGGAAGTTGTGTTGCTGAGTCAGAGGATAACACACTGCTCTCTGAGCCACTGCCTTACTCTGTAGTGGTGTATTTGTGTGATCAGCTAAGTAGCTTCTATATTCTGTTCCAGAGGTGTCTTCCCATCTCATATGATTCTGTACCCCATGACAATAGGCTGCCATTAGGAAAATCTTAGTGCCCTASCTGTGGTCTGGCAGCAACCAAGAAAGATGCTGCTGGGTTGGTTTTAAGTTTCAGGTGAAAAGAGGTCGCAGTATTCAGAATAGAAACGCATCACAGCCAGTTGTTTAAAAACTAATCTTCCCATAAAAATGCATGAGAGTGTACAGAACAGTCCTGCCAGCTTGTGGCACGTACTTCAATCAGCATCCCAAGTTCAAATTCTGTGATGGCTAATAAATACCAGGTCTGCAATTTTTAAAATTAGAATGCTTAATTTGACAGATAGTCCAGAGCTCAGTTCCATGTGCATTCAGATTCCCCATGCTCCTTCTACAATCAGACTTTGGTGACAAATAGGGACAAGCAGGGGTGGCTGGAGGGAGGCACAAGTTAATTATCCTCTAGTAACTCCACTGGTGTTGCACTCAAAATGAACTCAGTAATGAATGCTTTAAGGCAGTGGCAGCCAAAGTTTGTAAGGATGCAACTACTGCATGAATAGCTGTTTTACTTCCTCTCACAGATCTGACATTTACTTGCTGTTAGAATTAAAGGCACACAAAGTCTTTATTCCTTTGAGAGTTTCAAGGATGATTTCTAAACTCAGTAGATACAGTTGCTGAGGTGTGAGACTAGTTAGTTAGCACTGAGCAGTCTTGAATTACTGTGTCCAATCACTTTTTAATTTATTTCTTCTCCAGAGTTCAGAGGAACACAAACGCAACTGGAAATCAGGGGCAGAGCACTATGCAAGAACACTTAATCTCTTGAAACTTAAAACCTCTGTTATGGGAAAAAAGATGGTAATGGAGCATAATTTCATAATTAGTGCATATCAAAATTAAACAAGAACAATACTTTATGCTGCTGCATTATTTTTCTGCAAAGGATTAGAACTGCCTCAAACACAAGTCCTCAAAGCACATTTGCTATACAGGCAGCTGCTATTACAACAGAAAAATAAGACAGAGGGGTGATCTGCTTAGTGACATAAAGCAGGATCTTGGCACAGCTGAGGACACACTCAGGAGTCCAGAATCTTAGTCACTTCTGCTCCAACTCTCCCCTTCCCAGAGCCAGGATTGAAAACCTAGATATTCTCTGTCATTAATGTAAGTGCGACGAACAGGCAGCTTGCAAGCCTCATGCAAACTTCTGTGGCAAAAAGATGGAAGGAGGTARAAGACAGAGCTGGAAGTGCTGAAGCAGCATTAGAAGAAGGAAGCGTGGGAAGGCTTTTTGGGGCGAGATACGCAATCCGCATTGTAGCTTTTTGACAACTATCTCTACTGATTTCAGTAATAAAATGCCATTTCCTCCATAGATTTTTTTTCATTTTAATTAAAAACTGACCAGCAAACTATCTCTTCATTATAGCAAATGCAGATTGAAAAAAAAACTGCCTATATTTTAGTTAAAATGCTGTCTCTGCTAATTGTCATGTTTTCTTTTAAAAGTGTTTCAGGAATTTCTAATGAAATTCCAATACATCTCCCCCAAACAGTATTCCTTGCTTTGAAAGCAAATAAAACTTCGAACTGAAAAAGAGTTGACCTAGTTTAGGTCTAAATTCAAGTTACCCTGGGAGCTAGTACCAAAGGTCAATGCTTCACTGACTTAGCTTACATGGGCTGCTGCCTATGCTTGCAGCCCCTCTGCAGCATGGGTCAGGTGCTGGAAGATAAACCAAAAGAGGCCCCCTTGTTTAGTGCTTTGGTCAGAAAAGCTCAGAAACCGTCTGCCCTCCCAGACAGCAGTAGCTCAGCAAGTGTCACATATTGGCTGCAACTGGCCCCACACAAAAGCGTGGTATGTGCATCAGGGAACTGACYTGTGCACATCAACTATCCCAAAGGTTATAAATGGACTGTTTTGCTAAATGTAAAATGCAGGATTAGATCTCTTTTAGGAGATTTAGATTAAAGCTAAAGGAAAGGCTGCTGACAATATTTGCCTTTAAGTCATTGTTTTGTTTGTATGTTTGTCTGTTTTTAAGAATGTGATTTTTTCCTCAGTTTTTCAAAAACTGTAGCTCCYCTGGCCTGCAGACATGGGGCAGCTCCTTCCCACATGCAGTGGAATTTTACGTGCCCAAACACAACACAGTACACCACAGCAAGGAGTGCACCATAAAATCCTGCACAGAGCTGGACCGACTGCAGGTACTGATATCCCTGCAGCGCAGCAGCCCTTTGGGCACCACTCATGTGGGCAGCACAGCTGGCAGGATCAGAGGCTCTTTGAAGCCTGTCTGCTTTCCACTGGAAGATCTGATCCCAGTGGAAGGCATTGCAGGGGAACATCTTTATTTTTGCCATATTCCTGCTCTCAAAAGGGCAACATATTCCATTAAGGAAGCTTCCAGCTGCAATCTGGACAATTTGGGAAATGGAGCTTTCAGAGTGCACAAATGGAAAAGGGACAGAGGGATCTCTCCCAGTACTCACAACCGGCGCAGATGGAGTAGCAGCTTGCTTTGTGGGAGAACCTCATCTCAGCCTTTCTACCTGCGAAGAGCAATTGTAGAAGGTTTAAAATAATGGAGTGTTTTAAGAACTCACTTTCACACACGTATCTCCACTGACAATGTGAATAGAAGTCACATTATTTTTGCTTCTAATTATCAATTGGTGTCCTCTTCCACTTGATAAAACTGAAATAAGGCGTTCACGGTGCACAGCTTTTGATCCTACCTGAGTAAAATGCAAGTGTTTTGCTCCATCCTCACTCTGCGTGTCATCATCCCCCTCTCCCACCCCACATGGCACTTTACAACTTCAGATACAGCCTCATTAGTCTGGAGCTGATGAGCACAGCCATATGGCTCAGACTGCTCTCAGCTTTTTTTTGCTTCTTCCAGACAATTGATAACTGTTAGGCAACTTCCACTCCACACCAAGAGACGCCAAATCATTCACCTCTGAACTCGTGTATTACAAAGTCCAAAGCGCCTGATCCTTGCCCGAAGATGGGACATGTGGAAGATGAAGCAAATCTTTCCACTTCATCAGTAGAAGTACCAAGACATACGAAGACAATACTATAAACATTTTGGAAATTTCACTAACAGAAATAAGTGGTTATTTCTATATTTTCTCTCCAGCTTCCCCACTACTTTGTAAAATGCAGAATCAAAGAACCATGACACAGTTCAGGTGGGATGGGACCTCTGGAGGTCATCCAGCACAACGTCCTGCTCAGAACAGGGCCACTTTCATAATTAGGGTCTGCACAAGAGCATTGTGTTAATTATAGTTGAACATCTTCTTCCAAGGTAAACCATATTAAATGAAATATTTGAATACAGAACAGGGAGGAAAGAAATGGAGAGCCAGCATGCCCCATTTTTGTTGGCCTGAGAAAATCTGGTCTGTCTTCTGTGAGTTCTCCACTAAAACACTTGCTATTGCATGCAATGGATCTTTGAGAAGCACTCACAAGCTAACTGCGGGAGACACGTCCCTCCCAGTTTATCTTCCCCCTTGCCTTGCTGATAAAATCCAATTGATTTAATAAAAACTTGGAGGTTATATTGAGGCACAAGAAATTTTGCTTGGCCTGCAGTAGGGTAGCTGTCAGGGCTAGAAGAGCATCCAGATACAAAGTTGCACTAAAACTGGTATTATATTAGATACCCTTCTGTAGCTAAACACTGAAATTACTGCTACCATTACTTCATATAGCCTCCTCTTCAGAAGTCACCTTTTGTTCCTAGGGATGCCCCAGGCCTCCTCTGGATCCAATCAGAGAACAAACACAAATCACCTGGGTTATTTCATGCCACCACTGTTAATTCCCATTAATCTTGTGTTCCATTTCTTTCAATTTTATGCAGGCTTTTCTATGCCTATGCCAGAAACTCAGGTATACTTTAAATACAATGCTTAAGTTGAGCAGAAACTGCCAAGCTAATATAAGATCTTGGTGGCAAATCCCTTAAATCTCCTACTGCCAGATGATAGCTATTATTATCACCACATACAGCATCACAAAAAGGTGCTATCCCACTCAGCCATAGAGGTCTTATCAACAAACAAAAATTACACAAGACCACTTCCCTCACCACTGTTTCATGCTCAGGAACATGTTCTTAAAGGATTCAGTATTTCCTTGTCTCATTGTAGCAAGAGAGAGAAGAGAAAAAAGCATTCACGGTTGCAAACAGGTCTGAAGTACAGACTAGTGAATAAATGATTGACTTTGCACTCTGCTGAAATCCTCTGAAATTTCAATGATGAAATTGGACAAAATGTAATGTGCATTTTGAAAAGTCACATTTTCTGTTTGCTCTGAAGTTTTCCTTTAGAAAATAAAGAGAAAAAAAACTGCTTTTCCTATTTTCCAGTAGTTTTTACTCAAAACTCTTCTGAGTTCCTGTCAAATGTTAACAGTACCTAAAAATGCAGTTCTATTATTTTACATCAGATACCAACAATTCAATGACCACATTTTATATACCAAGCCTAAATTCAGTTATATGCTTTTGTTAGTAAACAGAACCCAGAAACTTTAGTCTCCTGTTCCCAGACCACTTCACAGCAGATGCCTGGTGACATGGGACGGAGGCAGCTGCTGCTCTGCTCCCTGTTTCCTGGGCAATCACTCCTGCAGTGGGCAGGGCCTCTCCGGCAGTAGCTGAACCAAACAGTTTCTGACCTTCATGGCAGGTGACTCCTTTTATTTCTAAAATTCTTGTACAAATTCATCACAGTCCTACCTAGCCACACAGTCTGATTGACAGATAACACACTAATGCAACTGAGTCCTGGAAAACAGGTAGCACTCAACGTTACCAGCCTACCAAGATGAGGGCATTGCAATGCTGGATACAAGCAGAGCAAGGCACTACTTCCATCACTGGMGAGCTAACCGTCTTGGACTTGGAAACCTATGAAAAACTGATGTTGTTATTTTGGACTTTTGTTACATCACTTAACTCCTTGCCGTGGACCAGTGGTTGGAGCAAAGTAGACAAAAAGAAGGAAAAAGCTGGAAAGCACTTCTAGATAGCAGCAGAGAAGGAAATTAGAATTTTATCTTTTGATTTATTTTTAATTGGGACAGGCATTAATATGGCTTGCTGCAGTTTCAGGATTGTTCTGCTTTTCATATAAGTATTTTACTTCAGCATTTTGGAGGACAAGGTGTACAGCAGGCTGATGCTCATGCAAGCCCAGTCCTAAAGTCTGTGGGAGGTTTGCCCGTGAGGGGCCCTGGCTGGGCAGGCTGCAGCTCACGCTGTGGTTGCTACTCTCCCCACCTCTCCTGGCTGTGGGCGCAGCTGGGCACTCAAGTTCAGCAATGCCAGCAAGCATCCCTGGCATGAGCAAGCTGGCCGTGCCAAAGGCAGCCTCCAGAAACACCTCTGAAACTCAACACACACCACCTGCTCAGTGATAGGAGGGTGCAGACCTCACAGCATTCCTCATTTCTACCAGCTGCAGATCCTCTTTGATCAGCCAAAGACCTCCCCAACTCAGCAGCTCACAGACTCCTTTGAGCTTCAGGCCAAAGGAGATGACTCTTCCACATCCCCTTTGCAGACCTAAAAATCTTCCTCATTCAGCATCACTTTTCTCAGCTCACTTGTGCTCTCCCACCACCACCTACATGAACCCCACAGGTTTTCCCATGGAGCAGCACACTTTCCCCGGACTATCGCCCCACAGGAGCAGGCAGAGTGCGATTTCTTGTGCAAAGCATTCAGCTCAGCCATCACCTCTCTCCCATGCTGTTTTCCTACATCTCCCCCAGCCCATCCACAAACAGGAGCTACAGTGCTTTAACTGAGGGTGTCCGTTCCCTACAGGCATTAACAAAGTTATCCTCGCTGGCAGCACAGCTCTACCTTTGTTAGTACCTCCCTGCAAACACCCTGCTATGGTAATTTCAAAGCAGCTTTTACTTCAGCTCCCAGCTCAGGCACTGCACACATGACCACAGCTGCACTGGACATGGACTGAGCTCAGCGCGTGCAAAACCCACGGCAGAGCAGGGCTGACAGGCATCACCTTGGAGCCACTGTCAGTGGTCACATGTTTCAGCCTTCCCATCAGCTGCTGATATTCAGGTTAAACCTGAGGTGTTTGCAAATTCAGCTCTTCTTTCGGATGACGTTAAACTCGTGCAATTTTCCCAGCTATAAAGCCTGCTTTAATCAAAGTTGCAATTAAATCTGACAACCTCATTGTGCAGACTCCCTTAAATAAGATTAGGAGCACCTAAAATTAGTCTAATTTAATGTTAATCATTAATCCTTTTATCCACTCTTAATCCAATTTAAATGTCCACACAACAAGCTTGCACAGACTTTGTTACTTCAGTTTGAAACAAAATTGAATTAAAAACTATTTAATTAAATCAAGACAATTTCTGAGTAATGCCATAGCAGGCATTTGCCACAGATCATTATCAAGTCTGTTTGGTTAACCCCCAACACTATTTTGAGCCCTGTGTTCTTCTTGGAATCTCCAGCTCTTAGTATTTTGCGATTACATGGACATCTCCATACATACCTAAAAAAATAAGAGGTAAAATTTGTAGCCCTCAGATGGAGAAAGATGCTGTCACATAAAGGGTTCAGGAGGCAAAGAAAAAATACAGCTTCAAAAATTTTTAGGCAAAATATCATGATTCGAACACTTCATATTGACCTTTGTTTCTGGGATTACCTAGTGCTCAGACACAGTGCCGTGCTGTGTTTGTGCAGGGCCTAACAGCTTATACCATCACCACTATCCTCATCTGAGGAGGAGAGAGCCTACCCTACACAGTGACAAGCCAGCAGCCTCAGCATGCCAGCCAGCAGCTATTCCTGGTTAGAGTTACAGTGACCTTGAACTTTCTCTGTCTAATTGCTGTCTCCTCCAGCTATCTTTTCTGCAATGTTTCCAAAGCACTGCAGAGGACAAAAAAAGTAAAGGAACATAAAAATTGGCTGCAACCTTTGCTGCCAAGTTGGCAGAGTTAAGGATTTTTTATTTTCAAAAAAGATAGACACTGAAGGAGGACAGACAAGTCTTTAGCAACTTTTACGGCCAGTCTTGCAATACAATTTCCTAAGTGCATTCAAAACTTGGGGAAAAAAAAAAAAAAAGGAAAGAAAAAGAAAAAAGGTTTTCATTGGCAGTGTTTTCTTAAAGCACTCTCCCCTCCCGCTGTTCAGCAGAACGTGCTCCCACTCCCACAGCGGGAAGGGAAGAGCAGGCTGCAGCCAGGAAGCTGCAACCTCCTTCTACGTGCGGGATGTGAGGAGCCTGCTGTGACTCGCCCACTCTCACACGCCCAGTGAAGAGCTCAACAAGGAATAAAAACCAAATTTAAGCAACACATTCATACATGAGGCAGACCTTTTGTTTACCTCACCAACACTGCCAATTTTCACATGGTTACCAAGTCTTGCGGCATTTAGGGGCTTTCCTCAAAGCTTTTAACTCAAAAGCCCTGGTACACGGGGAGGAAAAAAGGAGCTTAACAGCAAGTTTCTCACCTTCAGGTTATGAACGAAAGGTTAAGATTATGATCCCAGCACAAGCAATTCTTTAGGCTGGTTTTAATTGTGAGCCAGTTCAATGATTTTAGGGCATAGTTCTGGCCATATCATCTCCTAGACTGTTTTTGCAGAAGCAAAGACGTTTAAATCCTGCCAGAAAAGAAAAACATGACTTGGATAATACAAGTTCCAAGAATTCCTCGATTTTTCAAAGCTGTATTCTTGCTTCTTCTCTCACACTCAGAAACAAAACCAAATCTCACCCTTCAGTTGTGCTAAACCCAGTACAAGGCCTGCATGGACATCCCAGCAGCGTCACCAGCAAGCTATTACGCTGTGGAAACGGGAAGTGGAGACATCATGAAAATTACTCATTTCACAGAGTGGTTTCTCCTGGGCAGGAACTATAGAGAACCAACACAGGCTGGCCTTTTCCCCTCTGCTATGGGCACAAGTTCTCCYGTCAGTTCCCATTTGCCAGAGTGGCTGCTGGCTCAAGCCTGGCCCGTGCAGCTAGCAAAAACATGGCACCCCTCAAGAAGACTCAGCCCTCAAGATTCACCAGCCTCATTCACAGCACCTTTCATGGAGGCCCGCTCTGAACTTAACTGCTTTCCACATTGATCCTTGAAAGCACTGCTATTGCACCATTCACACAAAAGGCTGTAATTCCTATAYACTGTCCTGGCAAAGATTCCCATTATCCCTGCCACAAGTCTGCCCAGACTCCATAATCTGTGTGTGAAATTAGAGGCTGTAAATCCCAGCAAATTCTCCTGGCTTTAGCAACTGCGTTAAGGTCAGCATCCACCAGAAGTGTTCACAGCTTTTCCAGACAAAGCAGTATATGTACACTGACAGAGTTAATAACTCGGCATTAGCAGAAGCAGATGATGTAATCTGCTGTACGTTACTGATGAAATATTCCTTGAAAGTAAGCCAAAAAAGAAGCATGACAGAACTATGTTCTTTTTTTCCCCAAAAAAGGAAATGCACTGTCCTTTAGTTTACATAAATCACAAGGGGATTACACTTAAAACAAGGTGCTACAGGGTTTCAGCAACAACTAYAGGAAAATAATAGAGTTTTAGCAGGTGCCTTGCAGCTTTTGTTAATTTAGGAATTTCCAGCTAATCTCTTATCTCAGATAAACTGAGTTGCTATCACGTTCTGCGTGCAATTTAGCTAATGTTCCCTCTGCTATGAGCCATCTACAGAAATCTTTAACAAAAGCCTTCGCGTCATGCACTGGGTAACATCTTTGCTATGCTTCATTGATGCCTTTTTTACCACTACTTTCTTTATTGCAAGAAAGGACAGAAAGACCTAAACATCTGTTTTACTGAATTGAATATTACACAAGCATAAAGCCAAGCCCTAGATCCAAATATCATGTTTTACAAGCTGAGATACAGATTCCCATCTTCTCCCTCTCTTCCAACTAAAGTTCTGGAGTAGCTCACTAAAGTTCCCACTAATGCATTAAAACACCTCTATTTCCTACAGAAGCAGCAGCTGCATCGCAACTCCACCAAAGAGTCTTTGGGTTGATTTTAGGGGAGGAAGGGTTAACGCCTGAGGGGGGAGAATTGCATAATCATTGTATTATCATAATCGCAGTTTTATTTTTATTTTTGGCTAACAGAGTGAAGAGCGAGCCAAAGGCGCCGGGCGGGGGCGCAGCCCGTGCTCGCGGCGTGCCCAGGGCATGCCCGGCCCCGCCGCCCGCCCTGCCGCAGGCACCGCCCGCCCCGCCGGCGCTATAAAGCAGCGGCCGCCGCCGGCGGGCAGCAGCTGCCGAGCGGAGCGGAGCCGAGCCGAGCGGAGCCGAGCCGAGCCGAGGCGAGCCAGCCAGCCCGCCCGCCCGCCCGCCCGCCTGCCCGCCTCACAACATTGACCGCTCCCGCCTGCTACAGCCGCCCAGCGCTGGGTAAGGGGGTGCAAGCAGCGGGTGGGATGCACCGGAGGCCCCAGCAGACTGACCCTCTCCTCCTCCATCTGCTACCATTCCTGTCCTGCTCCAGAGCCCAGGTCCACTTGGGGAGGGAGGACTGCGGTAGCCTGCGTCCCACTCCTACATGCCAGATAGCTGAGGCAAATGCATTTTGCTAGAGCAGGCTTTCAGCAAAAATTAATTTCTCTGCTTAAAGCAGGGCTAGGGATGTAGCGTAAATAGTGTGGGCTGAGTGGAGCGCTCCAAATGCTATGCGAGTAAGCAGCTGGATTATAATTGATACACTCCTCTCTCTCCTGTTTTATAGGATTAACATCTTCCAAATCTGCTGCAAAAGATGGAAACCATGCATGAGCTGATCCCCTTTGCCAAAGAAATGCTCAGCCAGAAGCCCAACAGGAAAATGGTCAAGCTGTATATGCTGGGCAGCGTGCTGGCTTTCTTTGGTGTTGTTATTGGTGTTGTGGAGACAGTGTGCAGTCCTTTTACCTCTGAAGAGAGGCTAGAGGAGGAGGAGAAGAAAGATGCCCCAACACAAGAGCAAATGAAACAGAAACAGGAGAATTTGATCTTGGAAAAGAGTAATAAACCAGCAGCGATGCAAAGGAGCATGGTGACCAGACAGCATGCCTCTTAAAAGACCTGTATCTGGAGAGGTGTCTGGTGATCAACAAAGTAGAGACTGCTGTCCTGGTGTATCTGGAGGTGGTGGTTCCAGCAAGAAGAGTGAAGGATTGGCCAAATGAGACTGCAAGTGCAAGACTTGAAAGAAGTGAATGGTTATATTTGCTGCTGTGCAGCAGAAAGAAAAATACCTTTTGTTGGTATAAAAATGTGCAAGATGCACAGCATGGTTTCTTATTTTTATTACAGATGCATTTGAAAACATTTTGCAAAAATCAATAAATATTTTACATGGTAGCAAAACTCTCTAGCTGAATTCATTTCAAACTCTTCTCCTCTTAATTGCAAATAGTACTCACTCTCAACCCTCTACGGAAGCCATTGGCTCCTCCCAGCAAGTATCTGGTTTGACCTAGTAAAACAGTTGAGGCCTGTAACTCAGGCAGCCCCACTGAGTGTTGCTCTGTCCTGGGGACTATGCTGAGACTGGTGGGTTTTGAGTTAACTTCAGAAACTCTTCCCATCTGAAACCAAAAAGGGCCAAATTTGGGGGGTGCAGACAGYGTATCTCACATTGATGACCCACATGTATCCTAATGTGGAGATGGGGGCTGTACCTGCAGTCAGCTGTGCGTCCGCTGTSCCAGAGAGTACCCATTGCAGTTTACAAAACTGCCTTGACCCCATAGACTTCCAACAGGCTATGGCTGCTGCTCAGCTAAGGAAAAAAWATATATATACATAAAAAAAWACACAGTTACTGAGATCCTTCCGAAAATGGCCACACAGTAAAAAATAGTATTAACAATATTGTTTGGTCTCGGTCCCAGGAATCTCTTCAGTGGAAAGCATAGACAGATCAAATGGCCCAGCAAGCCCAGAGGGAGACAAAAACGGCCCAGAAGATCCTGTCCTGAGGCGCATCTCCTAACAGTGCTCATCTTGTTACAGAACTTTCCCARTGTTAAAATGATCCATGGGCTTAGTCTTTTACACAGCAGATTTTTACTATATTATTTAAGTTAATTAAACAAACTCTAGGTGACTGTAACTAAAAGGTCCTGGCCCCACTAGAAAATAGAGGGAACAGAAACAGTCTCCACCACTCACTGCTGAAGAAAAAAATATCCCTCTTTATTCCTCCCAAAAAGCAGAATCAGCAGGCCAGAGGCTGGGGGTACACTACATATCTCGTATAGTAACAGTTAGATGTACCAGCAATATCAGTAAGTGCCAAAAACATCATTCCTCCTAGAGCTGCATAAATTTAAGACCAGAATCTTAGAATCTAAGAAACCAGCTGAAGTGCACCCTTACATTTCAAAATACATAACCACATAATTCATTGTGCTGACAATTATTTTTGTCAAAAAATGGCAACATATAGTGGAAGAGGAATCCTACCAAGTCTGCACAAAAACTCTGGAAGTTTTGAATTAAGTATAAAATACCCTTTCTCTACAGGAAAAAGAACAGAGTCCAATTAAAAACAGCTTTTGAGAAATGCTTCATTTAGGCTGCAACCAAGCATTTTGATCTCTTTTGCAAGGCTGGAACAGTTCAACATCTCGTTAGTWTCAATGGAAGTTTCATTAGCAAATATAAAAGGAACATTCAGGCCTGAAGAAAACAGTCAGCTGAATAGTTCCCCACAATTCCAACTTTAATAATTTTACATGTTTGTAGCATGGCCTCAGGTACACGGAAGGCTAGTCTGTTACTCCTCATGGTACTCCTTCTGGACAGATAAACCAGGGACATAAATATCTGATTGTATGAAGACATGAAAATACTGCCCAGGTTTGAGTGCTCTCACATTACAGTAGTTCAGAAGCATCACTACTGTGGCAAGCAGAGCTAAACAGATGATAAATGGATTTGACTCAGATGAGAATCACATCTTTGTCCAAGCCAGCTACAGACTCTGTCAGTTGTACATTAGTTCACAATATTAGCCCTTCTTTACAAGTTACGGGTCTCTTAATCTGCCCTTTGAGAAAGGGAGAACTTTAAAAAAGTAGGTACAGCTGTTCTCAACTGTCACAGCTGGGAAATCCACCAGGGCAGATTCAGGAGCTTTAGGTGAGTCCATCAGGCCTTGTCCCCTTCTAAGCTCAGGCCTTGTTTTCAGCTTTACACTACGTAAAGATGTTTTTCCCATCATACTGGTGCCCTGCTACCCACACCTCCTTTCTACAGTTATCTGGTCACAGGGTTTATAAGCTTAAAGCAAAGAGGTTTGTAGAACAATCAAAATAGCTTTTAAGGACAGCTAACTGGATTAGACAACTAAATAACTGTAACTGTGCCAGCAATTCTGAAGTCAACTTGGTAAAATCATTCTTCCTGGGACACACTCTTCTGCCTCCTGATTTACTGTACACTCAAAGGTCAACCTGAAAGCTCAAGCCGACATGTTACCATATCCACAACAGCTTGCACTTGATTTTAGATAAGAGTAGCTTCCTGCAGAGTGGCAAATTAGACAGGTATTAATGCCCAATTCTACCAAAATGGCCACATAAAGTCCTACTTAAATCATACAATGATGACCTCAATGTGGGTTCATTTAATATCACGCTAACCACAATGAATGACAGGACTCATCCAATGCGGTAGATCAAAAGGCTTTTAACAAACCTCTTTCTCCTTAAACTACGACAAAATTTCCTCAGTGGTCTGCTTATCCCAGTCCTATTTTTGGAGCCCTCCTCACACCTGCATTCAAACACTGACACTAAAGAGAACTGCAGACAGTTCTGCCCAGTGCAAATTACACAAATGCAAGCACTTGCAGTTAGTAGACTGTGTCCACACACAGAGGCAATAGAACATGGCACATCCATTCCAAAAGTCCATGTGTGAACTGCAAGGAGAAATTTTGAATATTGGGATATACCAGTAAACAATCAGTTCGAATAAATAATGAGATTAAGTAGAAGAAGAGAATAAGAAATCAGTAATAGCAAGGACTTCTCAGGCAAACTAGAGCATGAAAACATATAGAACACTTAAGACTGAGTTAGGTCTAAGTATTAAATCCACACATAGCTCAAGGTGTAARTTCATCACTGGATGTCATGAGAGTTTGATTTCTATTATTCTGTTTCTTTCATGACTTCTCTGAATTCAGTTTACTCTAACCTGTAAAACTGAAAATTCTCTATGCATTACATTCTCAGGAAAATGGCATCTGGCATGAGATCTCATGTATATTTGCCTCTATCTATCCTTCAGCACCTCTTCAAAGATCTTATTTCCACCTGGGGCCTATGTCCAGGCCTTCATAAGATGACAGCGCTGAATGCTATCTAAAAAGGAAAAGCCCTTGCTTACACACTAATACACTTCAAGGGCATGAGCTGAATGTCTTTCTAAAGTCCTTGCTTGCTATTTGCGGTTTGGAATCTGCACATTTCAAAAGCCGCCAAGCTAAATTTAGGGGTCCGGATAAACATATCAGCCTCTTTCTCCTCTCTTACCCCATCCAACACCAAGGGCATTAGGAACATGGCTAGTGGCCAAGACTCAAAGCGACCGCAGTCAGAGTGCCAAAAAAAAAATACCAAGGAAGCAATTTCTGATTTGGTTACTCAGGTAAAAATAGACATAATGTTTAGAAGTGGCTTAAACATCACCATATTTCTGTTAAACTGGCAGCAAGTGGAAATACTGAGTCAATATTTCTTCCTACTATTACTGGGAGTTTTGAATGTATTTTTCAGGAGTACAGCTGCAACAGCAATGGCATTTGCAGGATGTAGGTATTTCCTGCACACATTTTCAGAAGCCAGGATGAAGCTGCATGCATCAGTGGGTAAAAAAGAGATAAAGTGGTTACAGCTTAAAAGCTTACGTTGATATGCACATCTGACCAACATGAGTATCCCTGAGGGTCACCCTTTATAAGGATGATATCCCTATCTTTAAAGAAAGGAATTATACCTGTAGTCATGATAAAGGACTTTGGGCGAGTTGGGTATGAGAAATTGTGTTTCTTGTCTATGTCATACAGGAAAGAAGAGAAAAAGAGAAAAATCTTCTGTATTTAGCAAAGAGATTTGATAATGAGATGGAAAGAAATCAAATGTCACTCAAAAGAGGAAAATAAAATTTTATTTTTATTTCTGCCAAGTACTTTTGAATTCCCAAATTTGACTTGCATGCACAAACCTGCCTAAAACTCAACCCTGCCTGTTCAATGTACTCTTTCCATGCTACACCTTGTTGCAATGTTTGGGAGTGACTCTCCAGTAGCTTATAGTTGCTGCTCTGCCAATTTGTTGTCAGAACAAATTTCTTTCATGTCTTCATTCCTTTCAAGGGAGCTATGGATTGCACTAAAAGAACAACCTCATCTGTACAGAGCAGTTAGTACAGCACCCAGCCATCACATCTCTGAGAAATACAGTTCAAAGTAGATAAGAGATACAGAAGTGACCTGTAGTGGAGTGGGGGATTCAYTCAGTCTAATTTAGATGAAGCTGTTTCAGAGTAACAGCTTCTTCTTGCTACTAGTGCACCGATTAGGAGGCATTGCTTGCTTGCTTGCTTAAGTGTTCAAGCAGTTAGTTGCTACTGCCTGGCCATGCTCCCTCATGTGTCAGTTCAGTTTGTTATTATGGGTGACACAACAATGCAGCTCCAACCAGAACCACTTTGGTTGTGGCTGGCCCTGCTGCAGTCCACCCAATCTCACGGGGCAGACAGTGCCTTCAGACTGCTGTCCTTCTGCTCTCCTCTCCCCATTCCAAAGAAGAGGTTAAAAACAAGTTCTTAAGTTGTATAAAGCAAAAAAAAAACCAAAAAAAAAAAAAAAAAAAACAAGGTGTGTGGGGGGTAAGAAGTAGCAAAGCCCTGGAAGGGTGACAGGCAACAGTGAAAATCCGTATCAGGCAGTTAAGCATGGTCCCCTGGCTGGCTGGTCCTCCAGTGCCACCACAGCTACTGCCAGGAGATGCCAGCAGAACTCCTCCTTTGCTTCATCTGAACAAACACACTCAAATAGCACATTCATGAAATGTCATTTATAAAAAGTTTATATGATGTACAAAACAGATATGTTGCTTCACATAGAGTTCAGTATTTCAGCTGACTTAAATGTTATTTTCCTTTCGTTTTCCAAAGGCTCACACAAAAATAAACAATTTTGAATAAACAGTCCATACCAGCAACACTCAGTCTCTGCCACAAGTGCAGTGTTTTGCTCGATACCCACCCACACGCCTCAGGCTCTACATTTCACAGAGGTGACTGGAGTGCAAAGTATGCTGTTGCTCGGAGCACGTTACCTTCGCAACACACTTGGAGGCATTGCAGAAAGGTGGAGAGTTATTGCTTTATTACAATATCCTAATGCTAATAATAACCAGGAGTATCTTAGAAGAGCCTCTGTTCCTACCCACAACACAAATGAGATCACAGCTGAAGTAGGGTTAATTATTTTAGTTTTTCAATCCAAAGAATTAAATGGTCACTTGATCATGATCAAAGTTTAAAGCAAAGAGACTGGGAAAAGGTAGGGTTCCTGAAACAGTGTTATCTGACCAAATGTGGGTTACTTCTTATCAAAACGGGAAAGCTGATACTGAAGCAGAAAGGGGCGGAGCAGGGAAGCTGTAAAGCAGAGGCAATGCCAGAGAGGCCACATGGCCCTGCCGAGTATGTTATTAAATTAGACCATCTTTATTTTAAAGCTGCAATTAGGAAAAAAATCATATTAATAATTCTTTCTGGATCATTATGGTGGAGGGGTCTGTGCATGCCTGGCTGCACTGCACAGCGACTCTGCTTTATTATTATTAYTACTCCAAAGCTGCCTTTCTCAGCCAATTATAGGACTGGGATGTATGGGGGAGGCAAAGTATTTTTAGCTAGTTGGTTTCACTGGGAGAAGGAAGATACACTCAATGTTTCTTAAGATCTGTGATGCCTGGGTAATTTTAGGAAATATAGTCTGTGAGACAGAGAACCACCATTTTGTGCCTATGCAAATTAAACCATGTTGCAGCTACTGCTCCCTGCGCTGCAGATGACACTCTTGTCCTTGTAAACACTGCTTTTCCCCATGTTGAGAAAGCACAGGATTTAGCAAAGTAATTTCAGAAGCAAATTAATTTCCATGACAGTCCTACAATCTATGAAGATTCCAGCACTAGACCTACTTTGTTAAGTAATTCATAACTATTATATAAGACCTAAGACATCTAATTTGCTGCTGCCTAAACATAGTGAAATAATGGATGTTATCTGATTTTTCTTGGAATATATTCACTTAAAAGTCTTAAGAAACTCCCCMAAAAAAATGTTGTAACAGGAAGCATAGGAGCAAGGACCTTTCTCTGCAAAAATAGCCCAGAATATTCAGTGTTTCACTGCA
Organism: Rhea americana; assembly: GCF_003343005.1. Taxonomy (NCBI): domain Eukaryota; kingdom Metazoa; phylum Chordata; class Aves; order Rheiformes; family Rheidae; genus Rhea; species Rhea americana. Next base: position 1,255,678 of record NW_028186359.1, on the reverse strand, counting down.
AACCTCCTCTCTGTCACATAGCCCCTTTGAGCTAGAGCAGTTGCACTCCTTTGGGGGAGTCCAGCTTGGCCCTTTCAATCCCTGCTCTCTCTGTTGCCACCATCTGTTCACGTAAGTAGATGGGAGGGGGCACAACACCATGTCAGAAGAGCATGTTTTGAACTATTTGGGGTAGTAGGTAGTATGCATATCTGTGACCCCACTCTGGTGCCTCCTGCAGCCCAGCATCCCAATGGCAAGCATCTGCCAAGGGCCTCGGAGCACACAGCAGCAGCAGTGCCCGCAGGAACAAGGCAGCCCACAGCTCATCCCTCTCAGGGTGGGTTGCATCTAGCCRAGGTTGCTTTCCCTGTGTCTGACCTGCAGTGACACTTTAAGTAGTAATCAGACAGGGATTGCATCTTAGTATGTACCCACATAGTATCAGAGTACAGTGCTAGTGCTTAGATGACCAGTGGGAATAAGATACAATTTTTAATCACCTGCAATAGGCTGCTCTGATATTCTCTAAGTGAAACTTGATGCTGTTCTGCAAAGACACACCTCTTCGAGGGTGTTGTGCAAAATTCTGCATTTTAACGTAGGGACAGGAAATATGAAAAGAGCCAGGCAGAACCCAAAGCAACACTGTCAGTTAGGTGAAACAAGGTTCACCAGCTCCACTGAGGAGCAAATCAGAGGTTTTGCTTCGCTTATCAATCCAATTGTGATTTTCCAGTGCTTTGGAAGTTGTAGTTCCTTCACTAACAGGTTTTAAAGGATTGGCATTGCTGCTTCTTTCTGGAGCAGCTCTGCAGATTTTTTTTTCCCTCCCTTCTCTTTCATGCTTTATTTCCTGACTCTACAGTGGGATGGGATGGTTGCAAAAGATTCTCATTCCCTTTTTGGGATTGGTCTTGGCCTTCTGTTTTTATTCTGCGAGGGAGAATTTCAAACCGGGTAAGTATTAAAAGTGAATGTCTTTAAAATATTAAAAGTCACGTTTGAGTGTTTTGCATAAAAACTGTACAGAGCTTGGAACAAAGCATGTTTGAGCATTTGTGTCACTGCTGATAATGGAACCTTGTTTTAGCGAAGATTTGAAATTGAATCAGTCAAGTAACATGTAGAAATAGTTACTGAGCAAATAGGTGAGGTAGAAGGTTTCTAAAATAGAAAAGGCTTTTAATGCTCCATTTTGAAATGTATAACAAAACTTAGAAAAATGATTTTAAAATGTTGGATTTTAAGTTTTGAAAAATGTATTTAGTGGGGTTTTTATTGCACAATGTGTTTAAGCTGTGTCTCAATTTGTGAAAAAAAAAATAGTTGAAAGAGTAAAGAACTGTTCCTGYGTTATTGTGTTCACATTAGGAACTGCAGCTGCTCCTTTTTGCAGCTTTTTCCAGGCAAAGGAAGAAACATCCTGATGCAGGACAGAACTCACTCAGCACTTAACAGGCTCACACAGGTTGCAGTTGAGTGCTTTCAGGGGCATCAGGAGATTTTTTTTGTAGGGTTTGGATAAATTAAATCCCTGTGCCTTGGTCTCCAGAGATGCTGAAAGGGAAGCGAGTGATTGTCACTGGAGCAAGCACTGGAATTGGAGAGCAGATGGCTTATCACCTTGCACGGATGGGATCCCATATTTTGGTCACAGCACGGACAGAGACCAAGCTACAGAAAGTAAATGGCAAGCTAAGCACTCACACATGCATGTTCATGACAGTGCACACACAAACATAGGAAGGCCAATCTTGTATAACAGGTATATATGCATACCTATATGCACATATAATTGCCATGGCACAAATACCAATTATGCACATTTATATTCATGGGTATGCATACTCACGCTATCTGGGGCTTCCATATACTCAAAAATCATTGTCAGATACATACATTCTACATAACACATGCAGTTACATTTAAAGTTGCCTAGTTATGTATACCTATTCCATGTATACATTCTGCACCAGCACATGCACACACCCTCATTCCACTGCAATGATATATACGCTCCCCACTCACCCTACATGCATGCAATTCCATTGTCATCTGCCTTGGGTAATGCATTTACCAAACAAACATGTTTTCAGGCTCCCTTTGAAACTTAAGAAGCTTCAAACATGCTCCCAGAAACTTCAGATTGCTGTTTTTAACTCAGGGACACATTACAATGAGCACAGATAGCCTCTTTTAGTACACCTGAGCTGTACAGCAGCAGACTTCACACTACAGGGAAGTAAGTTTGAGGTGTCCTGTTGGTGTRTCCCAGGTTGTTGAACAGTGCCTTAAGCTGGGGGCAGCCTCTGCACAGTACGTGAGTGGCAGCATGGAGGACATGGCATTTGCTGAGCATGTTGTGAAGGAGGCAGAGAACTTAATGGGTAAGTTTATGGCTTGCTCTTGAGAACACAATGACCAAAAAAAAAAAAAAGAATCAGAGACAGGGTGGGACAAGAAAGACTTTCCTTAATTCTCTGCTTTTTGTCCTGCCCCCAGTGCTGCTCCAGGCCCTCCTTCCAATCCTTATCAGTTTAGCTCACCCCAAACTGCCCTCTTGATTTCATCTCTGTGCCCCGGTAACATCCTGTTCCAGTATCATAATCCTGTATTTCATCACCACCAACTACCATGGCTGAAGCTGTCAGTTAGCCCTGTAGCAACTTTGCTATTCTGGTCATGGGTCATTGCTGCGGAAATGCAATATTTCAGCTCAGTCTGGAGCACTCCTTCTCCCACCCTAGACCCACAGACAATTCAGGAGTGATCTCATTTGTGCTATGTTAYTTGTGTTTTTAACCAGAAAAACAAACAAAAAAAATCACAACAAATAACATGCTTTTTGCAGCTCTCTTGTCTAGGACAAGTGAGGTATGCCAAGCACATTTTTACTGCCAGATGCTGTCTGGACTGTCCCTGCTTCAAAGATAACAGGCCACAGCTCTGACCCAAAAACCTATTTTTTTTTTATTATTATATTCATTGTGCTCCAAGGAGTGCCTCTGTTCTTCTGCTTTTAGCCTTCCCCTACCCAACACTAATGCCTGCTCCTCTGCTTTCAGGAGGCCTAGACATGCTGATTCTTAATCACATTGGCAAGTCGTACTTCAGTTATTTTGATGGGGATGTTGGGCACGTACAAAAGCTCCTGCAGATTAACTTCCTCAGCTATGTAGCTATGACGGTCTCTGCTCTGCCTATGCTGAAGGAGAGCGGGGGCAGCATTGTAGTAGTTTCATCTATGGCAGGTGAGTATGCAGCAAAGCAGGTGATATGAGAATCAGTCAAAAGACACCATGGGCTGATTTTCATAGGCAACATATTAACAGATTAACAGTCATAACTGCTTAACACACTCAAAAAAAATTTTTTTTTTGAAAAGGACTCTTTTGCATTTTCTCATTGGCATTTTTCTCTGATGGCATCTGATTGCTCCAGCTTTCTTTCTGACTAGCCATAGCCATGTTCCTTGAGGAGGCAAACTCCATACCCTGGTATGCCGCTCATAGCAGCAAACCTAGTACATCTCCAGTTTTATGGAGAAAAGAGGAAATACATTAATTTCTCCTTGTGTTGTCTCTCTGACTGATCRTTCATCTTGTTGTGGTAGGTCAAATTCTTGTTCATATTTGTAGAGTTAGTTATTGACATAAAAACACGACTATTCTAATAAATTTCTATTAGTCAGGAAACTGAATTAACAGCAGATGTCCCCATCTCACAGCCAGTGTGCTGGTTAGACTTTTGGTGATGATAATTTAGTATCTAGAGCCAAAAGGGATTAAACTTTGCTCTGCCTTTCCTCTCTGGAGGTTTCATAGTTTCTGGCTGTTGCTCATACTGAGCAGKGACATGAGACATGTTGTTGGACCTAAGGTCTTAAGAGATCTGGAACTGGATGGGAATACTTGGCAATCTTCAGCTGCTCAGATGCCAGGATGACATTTCACAAACAGTAAAGTCCATTTGAGTAAAATACTTTATCTGAGGAAGAATAAAAAGAGGTTCATGCAGTGCAGCTTTCTGTGCTATAATAGAACTTAACTCTGTGTCTAGGTAAAGTTGGGTTTCCATTTACTGTTCCCTATTCTGCAACTAAGTTTGCCTTGGATGGATTTTTCAGCTCCCTGAGGCAGGAATTCAGCATTCAGAGTGTTAATGTTTCCATCACGCTCTGCGTCCTTGGCTTCATTAATACTGGTAAGATCAGTTGTGTTTGACCTGGCTGATTAGGAACAGAACATCACACTAAGCTTTTTATCCTACCCTAAAGTCCCTTCTCCACTGACCCTTCCTTCCATCTCTGTTGCTTCTTTTCCACCAAGCCCCCCATACTGTGAATGCATGCAAAACGCACTTCCATCTKCCCTGAAGGACACTACCTCTCCCCCAAAGAAGAGTCCGAAAACTAATTTCTTCACCCACGGCAACAGAAAATCAACCACTACATAATGGCTGGCACAGCCTAATATTCAGTGACTATAAGTGCTTGTGCCAGCTGCGTATTTCCCATTATTTCCTCTATTGATACAATGACAAATTATGTAAATGCAAGTGCATGTATTAGAGTAGCTTGAAAAATGCTGTATGTGCTGGACAATGGTCAAGAAATTATTTTTAGTCTCACAAAATTATTTCCATTTTCAAGTGTATACTAATATATCTAATTTTAATAAATTATTTTACCTGTTCTACCACCTGCATTTGCATTAATTAAATAACACAGTCTTCCTCAACCCCTCACATCGCTCATCACAAGTTGAACTCTTCAGGAAAAGGACTGTATGCATAGAAAGCTAAGCACAGAGAGTCCTGTCCTAGTCTTGCAAGAGTCCCTWGCTGCTGCATATTATACATGACATGAAGCAGCCCTGTAGCACAGAACTTTTGGAAGAGCTGAGCTCACAGAAAGCTAAATTGATGATAATTACCTTTTAAACAATACCTAGCATATCCTTAGGCAACTTGCAGAGGGCAGTCCAAATCTGACTGAAGTTTCTTTTGTTCTCCTGGGCTAGAGAGTGCCATGAAAGCTGCTGCTGATGTGGTCCTGATGTCCCCAGCACCCAAAGAGGAGTGTGCGCTGGAAATCATCAAAGGGGGAGCTCTCCGCCAACGGGAAGTTTACTACAAATACGCTTCTACTAAAATACCCCTCCTGATCCGGGACTGGGCTGCAGACTTCCTAGATTATCTGGTTAGGAAGCACTACAACATAGAGAATTTGAAGGAAAACTAAACRATCCTCTAGCACTTTTCTTCTTATGCTTGATGCTTATCTTGATGCTATTTTAATCATTGCTGAGGGCTACACAAAGCATCTCTGCTCAAGCTCCCTTGCGTCTAGGGAATGAAATGCTGGATCCTCCAGTGTTTTATGGCCCTGCACAGCAATGCATGACGGGCCTCCCACTCCCACTGCAGTGAAATGCTGCACCTTCATCTGCTGGTTTGGATGCCAGCATTGCATTCCCTACTCTCAGTCCTCCTTAGCTAGCACTGTTGCCTTTGCATTTAAATAGAAATAAGAACTAACCACATCTGTGTGGTTAGCGTCTGTGGCTCTCATTACAGTTCCAGTTACTAAAGAAGTCTTAGCATTTGCCAGTTTAGGAAGGTTTATTCTGTCCAATAGCCTCCTCTGCTGGTAGATAAAATATTTGCAACAGATAGATTATTTTACTGAATAACTGTATACATTAGGATAGTTCAACAGCCCTCAGATTAGAAAATTCCATTTGTGTTTTTAAAAGTTTTAAGTTATTTTAAGTAAATCACATCATCTCTAGACGATCTAGCTGAGACAACCTTGTGCTGTGGTACACAACATGCAGGGGAATTTCCTGCAGCTGTAATATTCCAACTGGTTAGACCCATTCCCTTCCCCCAGGCTATGGAAAAGTAGTAACATAAACCAATCATTAAATAAAATCCACTAGACTTAGTCTTGTGTGTTCTGTGTTTCCCCCCTCCTTCTCCATTACAAGTGCTGTACAATTCCATTGACTTGTCTTTCATAGGAAAGTTGAATCCTTGCAATAATCCTTTATTATTCCATTTTAGGAATAATTCTTCTTTTAGCCTATTTTTAACTTAATTTCTGACTTAAATGCAGGCTTTTCCATGCAGTCTTTTGTTAGGATTACCATTTCTTACAGACTTATACAGTATTACACAGCCTTCTAGATACACAGAGCAGACCTGCCACGTTGCCATGATAAGCTGTGAGCTTGAGCACTGGAAGCGATAGGATACTGAATGCAAAACCTAAGCACCAAACCGGCAGCAGCAAGCATTAGGTTACTTCAGCTCCTCCAGCAGCAGCTCACAAACTGCTGCATTTACATCTAATGTTGCTGTAGCTATTGGAGCAATAATCCTGGCAGAGCTGGTACCTCCTTGACAAAACTAGTACCTGCCCTTCCAGCTGTTACCTGTTTTGAAACAAAGAAGTAAGAAGCCTCCCCCCAAAAAATTCCCACCAGAAGTACTCCTGAGAATCACTTTGCTACTTACTTTCTAAAGGAATTTAGGAACTCATACTACAAACCCAATGACATTTCTTTTTGCCTTATCCTGAGATCCCCTGCACTAACCTATGCATACAGAGTGGGTTTTGGCCTTTAGACTCACCCCTTGAGAGAATTATTTGCAAATCAGTTCTCCATATGCCTAGGCAGATGCTCAGCAGTGTGACGCACAAAACTCATGGAAGCTGAAAGTCTTTCTGATATACTCACTTAGCTCTTTTATTGCCTTTTGCAACCAGCTTCAGTGGATTCCTCAAGACACAGTATATTTTTTAGATATAACAAATAGCATTATCACATAGGATAAGCTGGAAATAATGATAAGAATCTAAACCCCACAAACTTTGCCAATACATTTTTTTCTGGATAATCATATGAATCTGTACTATGGTGATTATCTCCATTTAAYAAATCCTTATGGCAGCCAGTGAGGAAGGCAAGCATTGCCTCTGTTTTGCACTTGAGGAAGCAGAAGAAAAAGAATGCCAACTTCTCTTAGGAAGTCTGCACTAACAGGTTTCCCATCTCCAAAGGCAGTCACCTAACAACAAGGCTACCTCTCTGTCAGGCTAGGAGGCTTTTTAGAGCCTTCCTTTCAATGTTAATCAGAAAGCATGCCTGAAATTCATGGCAGGAAAAGGGTGCCAAGGGACAGATAAAGTCCAAAGTGGCATTCTCCATTATGCTAATGTTTGCTGAATTACAGGAAATGCAAAAAAAGGTCCAATAGGTATATCAGCAGTCAAACTTATGCAAGACAAAAGTCAGTTTAAAACTGCTATCTCTTGCAGCTCAATTTTCAACCTACCAATACATCTAGCACTCCACCTCTGTGATCAGACCTGAAGAGTTTGTTCATTTCTTGCCTGTTTTTTCACAGAGAGATAGGGCTGTTACTTTCATCCCCTTGGTGGGAGCGGTGCTGGCATTTTATTTTTATTCAGCATTCTTCAAAGAAGGTAAATCAGCAGGAAAAAAAGCGCTTTAAAACCACAGTCAGCGAGGCTACTGTCAGAATGACAGCATGGATCTATAAAGAAAAGTATGTGCAGTTTGAATGCCCTTTCAAAATGTGGCTGGTAAACCTCCTAATACAAAGGATGGATGAGAGCTTGTCGAGGGGAGCTTTGGCAAAGGCAATAGCACAGTGCAACTGTTCAGAGCATGCTGTACCATCTAGAASAAGCTCATAGGATTATGTTTGGCCTCTGCTGGTATCACATAGTGTTTGATCTCAGTAAATGAATTTGTTTGAAAATATGCATTTATCCATTCTAGATGTTTAATCCTTTTCTTAGTCACCCCCTAGTAATTTTTAAAAGCAACTAATAGAACTGAAGTGCACAAAAGATCTAAGCTCTGTGGTCTGTTCAAACCAGGATTAAGGAGCAAATTCCACTCTGGGTTTGWGAGAGCAGCTGCACATTACAATAGTGCAGTGTTTCTGCACATAGTTTCCCTGCTCCCTTTTTCTGGGAACAAAGGTGGAACTGACCTAGAGGAGATCCAATTCCTGAGGGCTTTCGATAACTAACACTGGTTCGTAGGGCTGTTGGGCACAGTATGGGGCCTACACTGGGGATCTGATGTTGCTGAACATCCAGAGACACTCAGAGGGTAATGGGTGATCGTAACAGGTGCCAGCAGTGAAATCTAAGAGCAGATGGCTTGTCACCTGGTACACATAAGGTCCCATATCTTGATCACAGAAGAGACAGAGGCCAAGTTGCAGAAAGTAAATGGCAAACAGAGCACTCCCTGGGTACCTGGTCACCATAACATCAAGCAGACTAAGTAGTTTTACAATCCAGAACCCCATAGGTAAAAAGTGCATGGATATTCACCCCATCCAGACCACATGAGCCTGYCCGATATCTTATAGATTCATTGTTCCATTTTCCCCAGCACGAGCTTGTTTAACATCTCTCACACCATTATGTATTGTATTTTCAAAGCTGACAGCACAGCATTTCTTTCTCCACAGTTTGCAGCTTTATATGCTAATCACCAACACCACCACCACCAGGGTGCCCAACTCTTGTCTGATCAATCCTTAGGGCTCTCAAAATACAAATTGTTTTTGTTCCCTGAATACAACAGAATCAATTAAGCAGTCATATCCCTTTTCAGTATCTTCTATAAATACTAAATATTTGGCTTAGATGTGCCACTGTTTAACTCATTGCAGTCAGAAACATTTATATGAGCAATGTCTCCTCTCATGAAGTCAGAACAATTACCAATAGACAGGAAGGCACGCTCGTCCTATCTGGCCCAAAGATGAGTTACAGCATTTGCAGCATGGGGGGAGGTGACAGAGGAGTACCCATGTCTAACACCTTTCTCACTGTTGTCATAGGTTGTGGAGCGATACCTTGAGCTCAGCGCAGCATCTGCTTGCTGCGTGAGYAGCAGCATGGAAAACACAGCATTTGCCAAGGAGCTGGTGAAAGAGACTGGGGTACATGGGTAGGAGCTGCCCTTTCTTCCAGCATTCTCAAGTTAAGTTTCAAGGTGTTCTAGCCAACACAAGAAAAGGCTTTCGGTTTGAGGATGCAAGATGCCCATCACAAACTTATATTCTGCTTCCAGGAGAGCCTTGATATGCTTACCCTAAACCATGTCGGTTACAGCTACCTCAGCTGCTTCAATGGGGATTTTGGGTACATACGAGAGCTGATGGAGACCAACTTCCTCAGCTGCATAGCCATAACTATTTCTGCCCTACCAATGCTGAAGGAGAGCAAGGGCAGCATCATTATCATTTCTTCCATGGAAGGTGAGCATGAGACAGGCTAGAGAGTCCTGGGGCAGCCAGTGCCAGGCTCTCCTCTGATTTTAGTCTCTTCCACTGCCTACAAAGGATTCCATCTGCAATTTTTCTTCAAAAGAGGAGATAAGAACCGTAAGGTAGAAAGTCATCTGCCTAGGATTCTGGGATCATAGTCTGTATAATCTGCAGATTGCACACACAATATAAGTCATTTGGAGGATTTACACTTTATGCCCCATTCTTCTATTATCTTTGAACATACCCATCGTCTCTCAGTGAAGGAGGGATACACATGCATTGGTGGTATAGTGGTGAGCATAGCTGCCTTCCAAGCAGTTGACCTGGGTTCRATTTCTGGCCAATGCACACACGCTTTTCTTCTTTAGGGGGGCAGGTTTAGCTCAGTTGGTTAAAGCATGGTGCTGCTAATGCCAAGGTCGCAGGTTCAATCCCCATATGGGCTACACAGCGGGTTGGACTAGATGATCTCCAGAGGTCCCTTCCAAACTTACCATTCTATAATTCTATGATACACACTCCTGAGGTCCTACATTTGCAGTTAGCTGTACTTCCTGACAAAACCTGGGGTGAAAAGGTCAAAAAGTATGCAGGCCACTCTTCTTCCTGCAGCTCCACAGGCACCACAAAGGGTGCACAGCTGAAGCTGCGTCTCTAAGCCCAGCCAGAAACAGGAAGTCTAGGGAAGGGCTGCTAAAACCTATATCTTGTTAAGCAGCAACAGCAAACAGGTTTCTGAAGACAGGCATTATACCTTGGATCTTTCTTAACACAGCCTGCCTTGAAAGCATTCTTTAATAAAAGCCATGCACTAACTCTTGTTCTACACAATACTGATCAGCATAACTTCAGCATCAAACCTACCTTCCAAACTAAAAAAAACATTACGCATTACAGTCAATGGTACACCCCTGCATTATTTATGTGCATGACCATATATTATGTATGCACTTGCTATACAAGGATGTAAAATGCAGCAGTGCAAGAACAGTATCACCTACAGCTGAAGATACTTCATGCCACTATGTCACATGTTACAGGAAAAATAAGTTAGGAAGACCTTGTTTCTCCCCTCCTCATTTTAAACATTCCTGCATTTATTTATTTTTCTCAAGCATTCAAGACAGATCACCCAGTTACTCTAAAGCTAAATATTTTAGCTACTCCAACGACAGTACTCTGCTGCAGTATGTGAGCACTGATGTTCTGCCCCTGACCCCAGGTAAAGTTGGCATCACATTTATTGCTCCCTATTCTGCAACAAAGTTTGCATTAGATGTATTCTTCAGCTCCTTGTGACAGGAATCCATCACCAACAACATCAATGTTTCCATCACACTCTGTGTCTTGGGCCTTACTGATACCGGTAAATTTGACATTTATCTGGGCCTCATTTTTTTAGGAGCTGCGCACATCCACTGCTGAGTCAGAAAAGGTATTTCTAGAAAGAAGAGAGCATATGTTGGCRACAGACCTGTCAGTATTCTACTTTCTCAGCACTGCTGAAATCTCAGCCCTTAAGTGGCAGTATAATTTTGGAAATGGAAGCTCAACATTTAAAAAAAAATGTGGTCCAAGATCTTTGACTCAACTATCCATGTCATACACTCACAGGAGATGGGGATTCAGTTCTAGAACTAATTAAAAGGTGGAAAGGAGTAGAAAGAACATTACTGTAATTTTGTACATGTTCTAAACTTTAAGAAATAGACCTGATCCCCAACATTTCTACTAGTTCGTTAAATGAAGTCATGGATAGTTCTGAACCTTGATCCTATGGTTCCTTTTGCAGCCCCTCTACATCTGACATCACTTTTTCTTGCTCTCCTCCCTATCTAGAAACTGCTATGAAAACCATCTCCCATGTGAGTCATGGGACAGCTGCATCAGAGGAGTGCGTGCTGGAGATCATCAAGAGCAGACCACTGCACCAGAAAGAGCTGTACTATCTGTACTTGACCATGAAGAGTCTGCTCTTCTTTCAAGACTGGGCTCCAGACTTCCTTAATTCTCTCATAAAAGTAAAAAAATATCAGAAGAACATAGCTAAAGAACACAATGGGGCCTCCTGAGGCAGCTAGTGTGTCAGCACRAGGCCACAAGAACACAGTGGCACGTTGTGCAGGATGCACGATTTTGGTGTTAATCTAGCTATTCTGGGTGCTCTTTGCTAAGTCACCAGAGTGGCTTCACAGTGATACATCACAGCAGTTGTGTTCCCACTCATACAAGTGTTTTCAAAAAATCCTGCGCTATGATGTTGCATGTGGGCTCTTTCTGAAGACAACATGGCTGGGGAACACAGGGCCTCTTCAGAGCTGCCAATATAAGAAGAGATATATCAGGAACTTATGACACAGCACGCAAATGTATATTTTAGTAACAACTGCTTGTAACTGGCTTTATCTGATCAATAAACACTTCAGCAGAGTAAACTGACAGCAAGATTTCCCTATCGGACCCCATTCATCAGTAGATTTTCTGTGCTGGCAGCTTAACATTTCAGCCTGAATAAAGCTAAGCTTTGTGTCTTACTGCAGTTCAACATCTAGAAACTATTTTCTCACCAGAAAACCTGTAAGTTATTAAAACTTAATGTTTTGAGAGGTATACTGAACTAGGATCCTGTGCATTGTGATATTTGCATATGCTTTTGTTGTATRTTCTCTCTTCACTTTACCACCTTGCTGTCACAGAAGGGATTAAGTAAAAGGTAATTAATGTGAAAGACAGCTGAACCCCCAAACCATATTTAAGTATTTCTGCAGAAAAGACAAGGAGATTCATAGGACTTGACTGAACTATGTAATACCTTAGTGACCTGGTTAAAATTATATTTTTAAAAAATTAACAAAAAAGATTTAGACTGGAGAGATGAGGAAATAGGATTATAAAGGAGAGCCACGTGGCTAATTGGGAAAGGGGTCTCAGTTCATTCTAGATAGGGATTTAGCCTGATCTGCATGAACCCTACAAACAAAGCTATACAAGAGGGTCTTTGAAATGGATTTTTTTAAAAAATGTACCTATTCTAGGTTGGTCTTTAGAAAATAAATCTCACAGTACTTTATAACATCTCTAATTCAGTTTTGTTCCTTTTCTACATGAATAGGCAGACAACCTTTACCAGTACACAGCTGGTTAAACAACCTCACTGCATGATTTGCATTAACACAGCTTTCACTTCCCTATAAAGACCTTGATGAATTTCTGCCGTTCGTGACCTCTTCCCAGCAGCTAAAAAAATACACTTTTTCCAGTCTGCAAGAAGCCTTAAAATAATAGCATTATTGTACTTCCCTAAGTCTGAATTCTTTACTGAAAGCAGTTTTGAGGGATTCAGTCACGGTGTGCCACAAACAACTTCTTGAACCAACATTCAACCTCTGAGTGTCAGAGACTGATAAAGTAAGATAGCCCAGAAGATAGTTGCTGGCCCTAATAGCAAAATTGCAGCCTCTTGCATCACAAGACAACCCAAATGCCGTACTGAGTCAGGTCCTAGCACTGCCTTGCACCTAGCAGCTTCTTCTCCTATGCTATAAATTCAGAGCAGAGACAGGAACCAGGGTTAGGCACTGCGGCTTATACGTTTCCTGTTTTAGAAGAGAGAGAAAGAGAGAGGGAAAAAAAAAAAAAGTCAGAGAGTAGCAAAATGAAGTTGTTGGAACGAAGATGACAGTTGGAGCATGTTTGTGCCTGATAACCTAGCACTCACCCTTTCCTCCGCCAAAGCTTCGTAGAGGTTGTGGAATGGGACCAGACTTCTTATTTTTTGTTCTTTTACTTTAAGGCTGGCATTACAGGACAGAGGTAAGTGTCTACTGCTCTGGGGCTAGCGAGGGATGGACAGRGGCGGCAGGCTGGTATGCTAAAAGGCGGCAGCATGTGCTTTTTGTGCCCCTGATCTCAGCCTAGATGACTGACACTGGGAGGCTGTAACATGAACCAGCAAGAAGGGGTGGGGTGGGGGGTCTTGTTTTTTTTCTTGGTTTATTTTTCTCCCTCCTTGAAGCAAGAAGCATAGCAGCCTGAAAACAAAGACAAAGGACACTTTTTCTTTTAAGAGAGAGGGTAACTTTGAGTGACAGAAGAATAAAATAAAATAGTAATTTGTCAAGAAGGCCTCAACAGTTTGCTCAGCTTGGAGTAAGAAATGAATTGTTTATTTCTTTTTTCTTCTGCCTTGCTTTTTGTTTAACCAAATAAATTACAAAAGTTTTCCTTGGATGCACAGTAACAGAATGTGCAGACCACAGAGGTGGAACAGGTGGGACAGTAACTGAGCTATTTCAGATTAGAAGAGTTTGATGATCCAGGCCTCTGAGCATGGAAGGGAGCAGAATGTATAAGGAGCAGTGTCCAGACTCAACATCTGATTAGGTCATTTCTAAATTAAGAAAACCAAGTTGAGAATGCTTTTATCAGATTCTTAAGAGTTTGGATCAGATCAGGTTTGGCTGTGTGTGTGTGTGTGTGTGTGTGTGTGTGTGTATACATACATACATACATATATATATATATATGTATATATATATATTTGTCCCAAATTAAGGAGTTCATACTCAGCTTCAGGTTTTAAGGGAGGTTTGTTGGGCATATGCCAAGACTCCACAATTTGTGAAGCTGTTTGCCAGACCTTGCCTTGCCTGCTGGGCTGAGCAAAAGCATGTGTGTGAGCAAGAAAAGACCCCAAATGAACACAATGAAATTATTATGATGTGGACATGAAAGCTGTATGGAAATAACAAGCCCCAGACTACTTCAGCTGCAAAATGTATTACAATAAGAAACATCTGAATACTGAAATACTGTTGGGATGATTCAGTAAATTTAAACTAAAATTAGACACGCTTTCAAAGCTATTAAAAGTCCTAAAACACAGAATATTCAGACAAATACAAAAGAAAAAAAAGGAGTGCTGCCTAATCTTTCAGCAAGTGGTTAACTTCAGCAATATCTTTGAAGCTTCATTTCTCTGACTGAGCATTTGAAGTAATATGCACGCATTTCCCCTGTTTAGCAGCAAGAAATATTATGATCATCTTAAAAAGGCTGTTCTCATTTTGAAAGGAAGTCCCTGTAAAACGGCAGTGCTGGTAACCATGCTTAGGTTATGCCACATCTAGAACAAAGCCAATAAAAAGCATTATAGAGCTGATTTTAAACACAAAAATATCAAATTATTTTCATTAGACTCATTGACTTTATAATTGCTTGAGACAAAACGAGACAATGAAATTGTYGTTTTTGTTTGACAAGAACAAGATTTAAGTTGGATCAAAATTCACTTTCTTCATACTCCATCCTAAGTTAATATGATTTACTAAATCAAAACAAACAAACACGCATCACAATACTTCTCAGACTCAGAATTGATAACAGATACAAAAAGCAGGAAGAAGAAATTAGCAGGAGTACAGAAGGCCTGCCAGGCATCTGAGTGATCCACAACTCCAAAGCCAATCATCTTTCAGTCTGTCAAGCTCTGAGAGCAGCAAGCTGTAGGACACTGACCTAGCAGAGACACATTTAATAACTGTTACCAACAGTTGCTACAGAAGTCTTGAACATAGCTTTTACTATTTTTAGTGGCCCAATCCAAAGAGAAAAGCCTTAGCATTTTGATGTCACAGCAGAAAAAAGGGTGACATACGGCCTTGCCTTGTAAAGATACATGTTGTTGTTACCACTCCCTCCAGGTGCATGAGTTGCTTTAACATGCAGGATGACATCTGGAAGAGATCTTCATTTCCAACCCCTGGACCATGTTATCAGACAATAATCTAAGCAATATCTGAAGTTTCCCTCAGCCCAATATGTGGTATTGTCACAATCCCAACACAGCTATTCCAGTCCTCGTTTACATCAATATAAATTAGCATCAGGAACACTCACACACTAAATCGGGGGAATTATTCCTCTATGATGCAGAACAGAAGGAGATCCAACTTTAAAGATTTAAGTTAGGAATTACATGTTTGTGCATTGATTGGCGATTTGAGATTGCCAGCCTCACGAAACATTTTTGCAGAGTTTGGACTCTTGCTGCGTGCAGCCAAAGCTCTCTTTTTTGTCCCCTGGGCTAAGAAGGATTTGCTGTATTTTCATTGGGAAAGCTGGTGGTTCTTAACAGTTTTTAAAGAGAGATGGAACATGCTTCTGGACAGAAGTTGGCTGAATGCAAAAGGTGGAGATGGGGGTAGGGGAGGGTAGGGAAGTTACCTTGAGAGTTAGCAGTCATCTGAGCCAAAGTACTACGGAAGGGGATGGAGCAACACAGATAAAAGAAAGAAGCACTTGCTAGCTAGAGTTTTTAGAGACTGGGTGCTTAGATCTCTTGGGACTCTTCCAGATGTTCCACTAAAAAAAATATCCCTACAACACTATAACATGTTTTCAGTGTTCCAGACCTCTATGCATATAGGAAAGGCAACCATCACTAAGAAATATATGCAACTGCTTGAATAGTAAATTACACAATAGTAAACCTATGTTTGGACATACTGAGGAAAAAAAAAAAAGCATCGGCAAAATAAGCATACACTTAAAAGAACTTTATTACAGAAATAGCAGCAGCTATTGTTCTTCCTTTGTTTTCTTTGGGTTGGCTAAAGGGCTAAGAGCAGAAGCAGTGAAGTTCAGTGTGCACAGGGAAAAAAAAGTCTGAATAGCAGAGGAATTTTATTTCAGCAAGAAAGCAGTTCTCCTAGAGAAACAAGTGGAAGCAACAAAGCAATAATGCCTGGATATGAAGCTCCCTTCACRAGGTTAACTATTTTTGAAATTCTGTTCTAAGCATTTCCCTAGTTTAGCATCCATATAATTGAASAGTAAAAACATGGAATGTGTTTTACATAGTTGACACACAGAAGTTCATGGATAATAGATTTCTACAAGAAAACTACCTTTACCCACTGGATAAGAACTCCAGAACTGCTGTCCATCTACAAATATTTCACATTTATTTAATTCCAGAAATAATTATTATTTTCACTTGAATTGTGTCTTTTCCTTTGTTTTCCTCAGGGAGAAGTATCCCAAAGTGAAAAGGAGAGGAGGTGACTACAAACTTGCAAGTTTACGTACTTGATTACTGACATGATTAGCCAACCTGAAAAGACACCACAACGGCATAAACGTTCAAGTGAGAGCTATGATGAGAAGTGCGAGCGGCGGCATGAGACACGCGAGAATTTGCGGAGGCGAAAAAACGTGACCACGTGCCGGCGCATTGGGAAATACATTGAAAAGGAAGCAGAGAAGCAGTCCCAGAGTCCCCGGCAGAGAGAGTTCCTGAGAAGAAGAAACCTAGTGACTGAAGAAACAAACAAACCAAGGAAACCTCTCCCTGGAACACAAGCTCCCCTAGGACAAGGGAATGAGACATATATCCCCCAGCATCCCTCACCATGGGTGGATCTGAGGTCACCGGTTCCATTCCAGGTAATACCTGGCTTTAAGGGCAATTAATTACTCACTATGTACCTTGTGCAGTGCCCACCAAAAGCAATAGGAGTCTTTCCACCAGTTTCAACAGCATTGGGATCCAAATCAAAGTAAAGACAAAAACGGAGAATGCACTAACAGTAACCTGCATTTCTTTAAGGACTCTGGAGTTGACCAAGTTTATCCTTGGTCATATCACTCTGAGTGTGTTCCTCCCATTTTCCAAATCCTGAACTTTTATAAACTTGAATCAGATGGAGACTTACTGCCATTTCTCCAAGCACAACCCTACATCTTAATTGCCAGATTATTGTTTTGCACTTAAATTGTTATTTTTACCCTTAAAAACTGAGCTCTAAGCATTTGGCTTTCCTCTGTCACCTTCACTGTCAGCAGAAAGTATGCAGGAGTTAGGATACAGTCTGTTACTCATTCAATATTACACACTACTCTGCTGCACAGCAAATACTAACCTAGAGGAGCCAGTGCACTGAATAATACCTAGAGAGAGATACTATACAAAACACTCCAATCAGAGCCAGACAGACTTTCTTTCTAAACTTATACCCTGTGTAAACTGAATCATTTCCCCAGCATGTTATGAGTTCATCCTAGGGGCTTCACTGACATAAGCAACCAGAGAGAGCAGAATGCGAGATGACTGCAAAAGCACAGGCACACCTTCAAGTTCCCTTCACAGAGTGAAAGGGTGGAGAGAAGTTATTTACCTCCTGCTACTATTTGGTTCACTAGGTTTAATTACATATTAGACAGCAAGAATCTAAAGCAAGCATTTACATGCATATGGCCCGTGCACAGTGYCTTCCACTCTTTGTTTCTTTGGTGGTAGCAACATGCTTCATCTCTCATACCAGAACAAGGCTGCACGGAGACAAAGTAGTAGGTGGGAAAAGGCATGCCATTCTCCTCAGAAGCAGAGGAAGAACTCCACCGAGTGCACAATAGATACCTCTACACAAGGCAGCCAAATCAGAGTAGTATCATGAGCCAGAATCCAGCTCTCTGATACCAGAAGTTCTCACCCTTTCCAAAATGGGCTTGACACACTTCTGGCTTCTTTATTCTGTTTGGGGCACTCTGTATTCCCCCAGGAGCTAGCAGGTTTTCCCCTTGCTCCCCTACATGGCTTTTGAGATGCTGCAGTTCACATCACTTCAGCCAAAGTAACAAATCCTCATGGAAATAGCTGCGGCCTCTCCCTGCATCTCTGCTGATGCTGCTCAGTCCATACTGTTCCCAGGTGACCCAGATGCAAAGCCTTAGCTGGGCCACAGCCAGTTCTTCTGTTTGCTCCCATCTCTTGTCAATCTGTTCCAGATGCTCACAGAAGCTGCTGTGTTGTTTCAACGCCCATGGAGCCACAGTGTGTCCCCATACACACACTACCAGTTTGGGGTCAGCACGCATCTCAGGCCGAGTAGTTTTCTCTCCTGTGCCGTTTCATCAGAAAAGATCCCCAGTAAAGGCATCTCCACAGACASTCAAGGTACATGAGGAACAGGCTGCGTAACCAGCACTTGTCTTTCAAAACAGAACCAGAACCACAGCGCTTTCCTTCTACCTGCAAGTTTCAGTGGACTTGTTAGGTGCAGGAGGTTCTCATCTGCTGATGCAGGACCATTYGTTTGGCACCATCAGAAGACTGGGTTTTTGAGTTCTAGCGTAACTTTCCCTCTAATGCTAACTCCCTGGCTATCAGCAACATACCTATCGTTAAGTTTTTATCATCCTAGTCTGAATTTTTCTCCCCTTTGAACTGCACGTTTAAGAATATTTTTCCTACGGAAGCATAAACCAACTCAGCCCACAGTTCAATGCACCCTGTTGTTGGATAAAAATAAGGCTCAGTTTTGTGCTACAGTTTTCTTGCAAATTCCCTAGATTATTTGATAGGATTGTGGGCTAATTTTAATCAGAAAATTATTTAATTAACATTTTTCTTTTCATCTGAGAATGGGATTCTTCCTTGCTCCTTGTCCCTATTCAGTTGTTTTACTAAATGCTGTTTAAACAACTATTCTCCAAAATGACACTATTTCTGAGATGGTGTAGATGCGTAGTCAAGCAAAAATGTATTTCTTCATCCCTTGGGCTGAGGGAATCAGGCCCATATCCTTTTGTTTTCTTTTTACAGAAACTCAGACACTTACAAATTCAAGTACAAAAATGAAAGACTCAAGCCAACAGACAGAGTAAGCATGTTCTCTCCTCCTTTTTTTGAGTTGTGAATTCATAGATACCTTTAAGTCACTGGCCTTAGATGAAAAGGACTCTATATATTTCATGTTAGCATAAGCTTTAGCTGTAGAAAAGAAATAATCACAGTCTGCTTTGGATGATGGGTAGAGGCTGATATCTACAGCTATGGATAGATTCAGAAATCGGTATCATATTGTCTTACTAACATA
This sequence comes from Rhea americana, assembly GCF_003343005.1. Taxonomy (NCBI): domain Eukaryota; kingdom Metazoa; phylum Chordata; class Aves; order Rheiformes; family Rheidae; genus Rhea; species Rhea americana. Next base: position 1,236,494 of record NW_028186359.1, on the reverse strand, counting down.
TATTCCTTTTTATTTTAGTTACGGAATAGCAGTTTTAAATAAGGTAAGCTAAATACATGAAGAATAAATTATTCTTGAATTCACGAAAAAGCAAGATTTGCTTCTAAGATTTCCAACTGGAACACTGACTGGTGCTATCTTTCTGCAGCTTTTGTTTGTGAAAAATTGTTACTGTGGTAAAGAAAGGCACTCTATTTCAGAGATATAATTGTTTCTATGCAATAATTGCCTTGATTTGATATACTTTATGACAAGAATGGCATAACTCCAATAGTGTAAGGAGTTACAGAACATATTTTCATTGTGCTGGGAAAAAAAAGACACTATGTTATGTTTCTAATTTGTTGCATAGTAAACCCAAACTCATGCTGTTTATTTATTTCAAAAAGTGTTTGAAATTTGTAGCCATTTTATAGAATGGTTACATCAAATGATCCTACAGTTTTTAATACTTTCCCCTTTCCCTTTCAGGAAATAATGCAACTTTCCAACTACCTGAAGGTACGTACCAAATATTATAAGCACCTATCTAGAAAGTAACTGATGAAAGAGTATTTGAATGTTTTTTGTTGTTTTTAAATGAAAGAGTGTTTTGTGCCCAGTTTTAATATGGCAAGGAGAAAGCACAGATATGCTATTGAAGCCAAGGACCCATCTCAAACATACCAAACAGTGAAAACACTAATTATGAGCTGTAGGAATGAAACTAGTCAACTCTAGGCACCAAATCACACATGGAGCATCTATAAAAAACAGGCTTTCCTATTTCATCTGCAGGAGGCACTGCATCGGGAGCTGTTGCTGAAGCAGAAAATGGTGATTTTGCAGGAGCTTTTCTCCACACTGCTGCAAGCATCAGAAAAATCCTGGCAGGTACCAGATGACTGCACTAAACAATTCCAGCTGGTGCTGGGATTGAGATTCTGTCTTGGCAGGGCCTAGCTTATGTACAGAAGCAAAAAGGACCCACACGTCTCATTTTATTTCCAATAGCTAATTTCTAGCTCTGCCTAATCTTAACTTTTTAGGGGCTTGGAGATGTTACAAGTCTAAAGCTCAACTCTATTTGCTAGAAGATAAGATGTCATGCARAACTGTTTACCTGGGCAGAAAGGCACTACTTTACCTTCCTCTTTCGTTTCAGTCATCTTTCTTTTTACGACTAGTTGAATACAAACTCAGAAAGAAGTCAAGGTTTTACTTTGCTTGAATTTTTTCATTTTTGTCCCCATGTTTGATGAAAACATGGTTACTAGATTTACTTTTTATTATTTTATTTATTTATTTTTCTTTCAGATTAACAGGAAGTATTAGCTTTCCCTCCCCTATTATTATTCTTTAAGGTTTTGGGTTTCCTATACTTGCTTTTTACAGTGTTTCTTAAACAAAAAGCAAATGGAAGTATAAATGGAAAAGATCAGATTGAAGGCAAACAACAATCTGTGATCTTTTCTGCCCCAGTGAAGACAAATTTCAAATTATTTTGTCAAAATGACTTTTCTGGCTAAAATAAAAAATTTAGATGCACGTAAAACATTATGTTTTTTGTTGGGGAGTAGGTGCAACAAAAACTTTTTTTTTCTAAAGCAAGAACACAATGACCAAAGAACCCCGATCTGTCTGATATGCTCCACCTTACTCAGTTTCCTGCTGACAAAGAACAGCAGAGACATCCTCTGCACACACCACTGCCTTGGTTCCTTCATGAGACATATTTCCAGTCCCAGATATAAGCCAGGAGATACTGCACACAGTACTGCACAGCTCTTAAAAACCTCTTCAATCTTAAATGCACTGCTGAATCATGGCCCTATATCTCACTGTTTCCCACAACTCAAACTAAATCCTCTGGTCAGCACTGATCAAGGGCCCATTTTTTGCTAGAGATTAGGAGGTGAAGTTAAGGTGATGCACTTTATAACTCATTTTATGGTGACACAATATTTTACATAAGAATATTAAATCAAATATTAACATACATTTTGTTGTGCCATAATAAATTAACAGTGCTAAAGAAAAAAAGGTTTTAAAGTTCTGTTGGGGCAGAGGAGCAAATGATTGGGTGAGATGGTATAAAAAAATTGTGTTAGATATACTGCGGTTAGAAACTTCCGCCTTTGCTCACTTCTTCAAAATATAACATGAGCAGGAAAAAACACTGACACACACGCACTGCAGAAAGTAGCCATGAAACCTCAGATTAGAAACAGGTGGGTGCATTTTACTTCTTGCTATCTCTTCTATAGAAAAGAAACTGTCCTGCCACCTCTACATTCAGCCTTTCATCAGAGACTAAAAATTAACTTGTTGCTGGCATTGTAGCCAAGAAGGCAAACAAAGAAGAAGCTACATACTGAGAAGTGATCCTTTGGTAGCACCTAGAGCACATAGTGAGGGAGGCAGGCTAGAGGGGGAAAGGGGCTTCCTCAGGAGATGCTGTCAGAGGAGGGTACAGGCAGGTCCTATGCTATGTGCTGTGCACCAGTTGTCAGTTATCTGTTCCCAGGCCTAGGTGAGATGCTAAATATTGGTGCAGCAATTTTAACCTCCAAAACATTAGAAAGGATTAAGAAGCGTGATTGCATATACATGACCGACTGGGCAATAACTCGTAAATTGGCCAGTCATTTTTGAGAGCCTGCTTCTTGTGTTCATGGGTGCTTTCTGATTTGTTAGAGGAAGAGAGTACTCTTTAGGAGAACAGGAGTGTAGTTAAACTGAAGAGTAAATCCTTTGGTTCCTTCCCCTTCCCACTATTTAACTTGTACTAAACTTAAACAACTTTAACTTGGTTAAAGACACCTATGTACCAGAGATCTGGGCCTATGTTCTCCCATTTGTTGTAATACTTGCTTACATATGTATTGATTCAAATATATTGAAACTGTCAGATTAAGGAAGCTAAGTAAGTCTCTTATTAAGAGTAATTAGTTTTGAGCTGCACTCATTCTTAAAGAATGAACTTAAGATTTTTTGATACATTTTTCTTTCCCTTTCTGTAAAGTTGACCCTGACTTTTGAGAGTATCTTACAATTCTGCAGAGGCTTTTTGTCATTTTCAGAGTATTGCTACTCTGGAGCCTTTTTTCTAGCAAAAGCATTGTGTTTAGGCAAACTGAAAATATTCCAAAAACAGTGCTTAAAACTGTTGCTTTAAACCAGCTATTTAAAACAACTAAGAGCCAGGAGTGCCAGAGACAATCTACCACTTGTAGGACAAACAGAACACTACAGCTGTCAGACAAAAACGGTTTTAAAACACCCACACATCACTTCACTGATGCTATAGAGAAATGCAGCAGAGGAGAGAGTTTTCAGCCAAAGGTTTTTGAGCTGCTCATTCCAGTAACTCTTTAAACTCTGAAGATAAGGATGATATGCAAGAAGAGGCATATTTGGAATGCATTAACCCTGATCCTTTCCTCTGACTGGATTTCAGTAGCTAYCTTCAGGCTATCTGTCAAGGCTTAGTGCAAGGATCCACAAGCAGTGTCAGCTGTTACCTAAGGCACTGAAGAACTGGGGTGGGGTGGACACAAACAAAAAAAAACCCACCACATGATGGTAGCTACAGTCACAGTATTTTCTTACCAGCCTCTTTTAGGTGGATAACCATTAACAGGAGAGTTGGACCAAAATTTCCTAGCATAACTTTTTTGGTCAGAGACATAGTTTCTTATGCTCGCCTACATATATGCATGTTAACGCACCCCTCACTGACACAGTAGTTCTGGTAAAAGCTTTTACAGGTAGCTTATTCCATTTAGGGAAATCTCTGTGCTGCATGTTCTTTTGCCAATGTATAAGCTGCTATAAGCTTGCCAGCACATTTCTGCTCTCAAGTGTAGGAAAGGCTTGGTGCTCAGTTGCCTTGTACTTTACAGTCATTTACAGCTGCCTAGAATGGCCATAAAACACTACTATCCTCTTGAAATGAACTTTTAAAATAGCAGAATAAAATTAACTGCAAGGGAAAATTAGATATATGATACAAAAATGCTTTTTAAAATACCACCTACATTTTAAGACATAGCCTTTGGGKTTTTTTTAAGCTGAACAATTGAACTTGGAAGATTGACTCTTTGGGACTGTAAATATACCTCTGCGTAAATTTAAACAGTGCTTTAACACCAGAGAACCTAGTTTTGCTTAGGTCTAACAGCTATTCCTATAACATCARGGAGTTACTCATTCAGAGGCTTGACTTCAAACAGTAGCAAGAAGAGATGATTTGGGCATTCTCAGTATCAGCAGTGGAAAAAAGTCTGTGTGAACTCTTTGCTAGAGATTTTATCTGAATTTGCATGCAAGTCTGGTTTCACATAACTTCGGTAAAAAGCCTAAGCAAAGATTATAACAGGGAAAATGAATCATCATTGTTGCCCTCTATCCCCCTGCCCAGCTGTGAGATGTTGCAATGCAGACCCAAGCTATTTCCTAAGGAAACCAGTAAGACAAGACATTACCAGCCAGAGCTTTAGGCAAAGAATGTTGCAGGGAGGAACAATCATCATCCAGGAAACAAGGCTGTATGAGCAGACAAGACAGCAATGATGCTTAGAATAGATTCAACCAGACTAACTTGAAATGAGAAGTTAATAGCAAAGTGATTCCACTGCAAATATCTGCACTCCTTTAACTGGTAGAATTGCCTCAGGAGAGTTTTTCAATATGTATTTTTTCCCCCCCATATCCTATTTATTCTGAGATTGCAAAAGCTTATTTGAAATCCAAATGTTGAAAAGATTTTGATCAAATCTAGCTATAATATTATACAAAAAGGAAGAAAGTGAACCAAAACACAAGCCAGCAAAACACTGTATTTTCAAAGAGGAAATATTGTGCAAGTCATGATTCCACACATTGATCCAATTGTTCTGTTCTGTTTGTTTGTTTTCTCTCTAGGGTCAGCTAAATGAAGATAAACTGAAGTGTAAGCTTAGAGCACTTGAAAATCAACTGCAGGCCTGCACCCAGGTAATCTATTTGACTCTGAAAACCAAACATGGATTAAGAAATGCACAAAAATGAAATAGGGAATCAATAGGTTTGGTCTCAGTTTCTAAAGAAATCTGATTAGATATGGATCTGAAAACTACTTTTCCTCTTTGCTGAAGCAAGGCTTCTCAGCAAGTTAGCAGCAGCATTTACACMCTGTGGATTTGCTAATATTCAGGTTTAGCAAGAACAGAAATATGTCAGATAAGACCCTTCAAGCAGTTTAATTCTTCATTTAAAGAGCTACTCAAAGGAGTGTGTGAAGAAGATCCTCATAGAGATGGAGAACCAAAAACAGACCTACGAGCAGAAGGCAAAAGAGGCTCTTCAGAAAATGCTTGAGGACAAACTTCAAGCAGAACAGCAGCTGCAAAACTCTCAGGTAAGAGATATTTTACCTCTGGTTCTGCTTCAGTCTAGTTTTACTGCCCCTTAATTCAGTGAAAGATGACAACTAATTTACCATTATCAACAGAGATGCAGAAATAACATATTTTAGTTACTGAGCAAAGCCTCAAGCAGTTATCCCCTTAGTGGCAAGCTTCTTTGGAATATGTTTGATAACCTGCACTCATTTTGTGAGCCACAGATTGGGTTATTAAAAACATTTCACACCTGGAGAAATAAGCTGTTGTTTGGCAGTTTTGTGTGTGATTCCCTCTTCTCCATGGTCCCTCAGTCCATTTCCATCCTCCCCACATGCACACACAAGTAACAAGCTACGAACACATTAAGTGCATGAGATCTCTACAGATGCTTTTCCTGAGACAGCTCTTTCAGACCAAAATATATTCTCTATGTAAAGCATTTTATGRGTCAAAAAATGCCAAATGTTATTTTCAGAACAATAAATAAATCATATCTCATGCGGGATGCTAATATTACCAGACCTCTAAATCCACACAGGCACAAAACTTCAGGTAATGCCCTCCAGTAAACCTGCAGTAGTTATTCTCACATCTGCATGAACAACCCAACCGTCACGGTAAAACCCTTCTCCCTATTTTCAGGCTGTCCATCAGGTGGCGTCMCATTCACATACGTTCTGCTGCTACATAAAGCAAGTTAGCATAATTCTTTTTATTACAGATGCAGAGAGCTGATCTCCCAYTGCTTGCTCCCGCAGTCTGACACCATGCCTAGAGGCACAAGCTAAGCTAAAACGAATGAGGGTTATTTCCCTCCTCAGGTTGAACGCACATAGAGCTATACTGAGTTTAATCAACTACYATGATTCTTCCCAACTGTTACTTCAATGTAGGTTGCTGCTATGAGCCCTCACATTAGGAAGTTAACCTGCAGGTGTTCACTTTCTTCCCCAGCGATCTCTAGCAGTTACAAAAGAAGACTGTGCCCTCTGGAAAGAGCACTACAATACACTGAAAGCTGAATGGACTGAGATGACCAAAACACATGCTGAGCTCGAGAACAATCTCTACGTTTTGCAAAGCAAACTGCAAGTATGTTAGTTCTCTTGTAGGGATAGTATCCATTGCCCACCAGAATCCACATTTTCTGATTTGTGGATAGAGAAAGCACATACGTTTTGATCACTTCAAGAAAGCACCTTTGATAAAGCAGTGCTGTTACACACACAATCTGATTTCAGGCCCACATCACATGTTCTCCAAATTGTTCAGTTATAAATCACTTACATGCAGTCTTGATGTTGTGGCTCTTCCCACATTCAGCAGGCAGACAGGCAGAATGAAGAGCTTCACTGGGCCTTGCGTAACCTGGAAAACGAACATGCAGAACTCCGCCTGAGAATCAATGCCTTGCAAGAGGACAACAAGCTTAAAGCAGAACATATCAGTGCTATAGAAGGTATAATGTGGAGAGGGAGTATGAGGGTCAGTCCCTGAAATGAATGGCAGATATACCTTAAAAAAAAACCACTTTCAAATAACATGTTCTTAAAGGCAAGCACAGACATACAGAAAAGAAACTTTATTTAAGTGTATTGCACATCTCAGCTTGCAGAGAGAGCCTTGATTTTCAAAAGAGCTGCTGGAGTAAATAGTTTCCAACTAGATTAAAGGCATTTCAGAGAAGCTGAATTACTATCCTAGAAGAAAGGATGGAATGAGAGACCTGAAAAAAAGATCAGCCCTCAGCTTTGATAAAGACACTTGCATCCTTTGGCAAATCTATCAAACAGCAATAACGCAAGCCCACTCTCACATGAGCAGTGAGGCAGAAGCCATTACTATTTTGAAGCGCTGCATAGCGATGGATATTAGTGTATAAATAAATGTTGATAGTGACTTAATTTGCCATTTCAGATAGAGGCAATGAAATTCACACAAACTTGACATGACAAATTCTTTGATACAATTAATAAACAGTAAATGGATGACAGTCCTATTTTCATAACATGTTAAAGTCTCGCTCAAACATGCTTAAAATGATAGAATGCAAGAAGTACTAGAAGAAGCAATCATAAACACAGTTAACATCTAAGAATCATATTTCTTCAGAGATTAGAATTCAGTAGCCTCCCAACAACGTTAATTCCACTTTGCAAATTTGAAGAAAGCCAAATTTCTCTTACTTGCATAAAAGATACACAGAGTTTTGCATCAATATTGATTTGTTTGTTTGTTTTAATTTCAGGTAAATTACAAAGAGAACAAAACCAGAAGATAAACTTGGAGGAAACAATTAGCCATTTGCATAGTAAGTCATACTCAGAAGCGCAAAGTAAAGAGATCCAGCATTTTTAAATTATTGAGTATAGTACTGCTCAGCCTTACCTTGCACAGCATCTTTAGTATAGACTTTATCCCAAGTGCCTCACTGTATTAAATGGGCAAAGCAGCAAATATTTTTCAGTTTTTCCAAATACTGGTACTGGAAACCTTGCACTTCCTGTACTCTTTGGGAATATGGATCAGGTCAGGAATTGCCAAGGAAGGGAGAAAAGCCACCAGCCCAAGGAAACTGCTTATTCTGAAAAAAATCTTCCACTTTCTACCTGCTTTAGTTTAGATAAAGAGTCTCAAAACATGGAAGGTTTAGATTAAGGAGGAAGGGAGATAAAACACATCAAATAGAAGAGATTTTCGGGGTGCTTCTGATGATAACAGTGACCTTTTACATTCACAGATTTGTTACAGAACCAGAGCAATGAACAGAAAACTCCAGAAGTGATGGTTCAAAGGAAAGGTCAGCAAACTTTGTAACTCCGATCTAGAACAGCAATTACTCCTCTAACTGCACACAAAGACATTACAAGTGACTCTAGAAGAACTCTGTATCTGTTTAGCATAAAGTTTGGGTTGTCTTTTTCTTTTTGTTTCTTAATTGCACATAGCAGGTTATTATATCCTGCTAGCTAACATTAAAATGCAAGTGTATTTATGATGGCAAATATTTTGAAAAAATAAATTGATTCCATTTCAAGTTCTGCTTCAGTTGATATACTTTTTTTTTTTTGAAGAAAATATATTTGAGATGGCTATTACAGCTGAGATAGAAGAAAGTAATATAAGAAGTTTTAACTTTTCTTCTCCCCATTTCTAGCAACTGCTTAGAAATATTCCTCTCAAAAATGATCAATTTGTATCCATAGCAGAGCACTATGATAACTAATCCAGCTCCTGTGGCCTCTTCTATGCTGTAGTATGCAAATATTATCTCAAAAGTGTCCTGAGTTTGTGTGAGAGAGAGAGCAAGAGCGCGTGCCTGGATCTGTTTCTCATCAAAAGCCTGTTTTTCTAGATCAGGTTCTCACCACGCAGACCCCACCTCTCACTCCTGCCACAAAAAAACAAAGTGCTCTGTTAGAGCAGCCAGAGAACGAAGGAGAAGAAATTCTGAAAGATGAGATGCAGAAAAAGACATCCCAACTTACGGCAAAGGAAAATGAGGTGAGGAAGTCACTGAAATCACAGATAAAATTAAATTATCTAGTTAGGGAATGTGCTGCTAGTGTAAGTACTCCAAGAATCAAAAACGTGAAATCTCCTAAAAATAACCATACCTGCACATTGTATCCAATACTTATATGGTCTATCTTCCCTAGATTTTTATTCCAGTACCAACCTCAGCTAAACCCCAGACACAGCATCTGTGAGTAAGGCCAAGACACTCTGCATCCTTGAAAAGAAGGCACTGCTTCAGAAGCTGCTATGAAGCCCTCTAGAGAGAAATCCATCTTTGTTCTCAGAGGCCAAAGAGCCTCAACAGCCTTGCAGGGAAAAGCCAGTTACTTTGCTTCAACAGCTGAAGTGTGGCCCTAGCRCAAAGGGAGAACAGAAGAAAAGGCTTACAAATAACAGAACAGCCTACTAACAAAAGCAATACTCATACAACTGGGCTACAAGAAACTTCAAAAATTTCTGATCTCATGTGCTTTTTCTCATCTGAGAAACTGGAAGCACAAACTGCACCCTCTGCCCAGACAGCAGTCTCACAAAATTTTTACAGCAGTACTYAGATAGCAGGGAATTATAAAACAAGGATTTATATCTTACCACAGCAGAGCTTAGAGTCACTCAGGAGAACAACTTGTCCTACTAACACAGCCACAGTGAGTGCACCAGAGCACCAGCTGTTGAAGGGGGTGTGCAAAGCACAATCGCAGGAAAAAGAAACAGCTGTGAAAGGGCCTAGCCACCAGGTCTCCCCTTGCAGCAGCCGCTGAGGGTTCTCCCACTACAGCAGGGCTCAGGGAAGCCCACATCTCCCTCAGCAGGTCTTGCAATTCACATGTGAGTTTCCAGGAAGGCACAGGCCTTCATGTCTTGCTCATGCCACACAGCTGTTCAGGACCTGAATCTGCAAGACCTCTGGGCTTTGGGGCTGTGCAGCATGACCGAGGTGCCTGCACCTCACATGCCCCACAGCATGGGAGGGCCAAAGGACTCTGCAAGTGTTTGCAAAGTCAGTGAAATTCAGAATGAGTGTAGGAATGAAACCCTGCTGCAGGTTTACAGTCTACTTCCTCCCATTCTGCACACAAGAATGCTATTTGTGCTCAAAAAAAATAGCTATTGCTTCTTTCTCCCTTGTGATTTGAATGCTGCTGAAAGATGCCAGCAAAACAGTATTGGCCATGGGACGCTAACAGAGGGGCAACTGCCTTTTATCACCATGTTCCCAATAATACTAAACTCTGTTCTGTCCTACATGACAGAGGTAATAGAAGCAAAATCCCTCATCCTTACAGCGCCAATGCACTAGGATGTGAAGCTCTACAACCACTGCATGAGATGTGGCAATCTCAGTGCATTCAAAATGAATAGGATCAATCTTCCTAACAATCATTTCCTTTGTTTCCAGTGCACAGAGCTGCGTTTGGAGCTGGAGGSCCTCAGTGACGAGTACCGCTCCTGCCTGACCAAATTACGCCAATGCCGAGATGAGCTTAATCARTTCCAGAGCAAACAGTCCAAAGTAGGAGAAGTTCCTTTCTCTGGGTTCCACTCACCACTGCAAATAGTGCAAGTCCCTTCAGACTGCAGCTGCAGATGGGTCTGGGAAAAATTCTCATTTATTTGGGCAGTGCAGAAAAATGAATGAATGTCTATTAGAGATGGAAAGTTTCTTCTGCCTACCCCTTTTGCAGTAACACTTACTTCTCTTTTTCAGAGGCAGCATGGTAACTGGATCCCTCTCCTAGTGCTRGCAATAGCAATGGCCATAGCAGCTTTCCTAGCAAATTATGCATCRTAAAGAACCTTTACAACTACTTCACTTCAGGAACTGACTTCTGCTTTAAAAACAACAGCAACAAGCCCTTACTGCAATATACATGCCACTGTTTTTATACTTGTTTGGTTTATATTTTGAGCTGGTCTCACTCCAAACGAACTCCCATGGTTCTAATAAATGCTGTGAGATCATTCCTTCCTCTTTGCTGGTTTGTTTATTCTTTTTTTTAATTGAAGGTTGCATTACCCAGTTTCAGGCTGTACTGATGGGCAACAGCCACTTAAATTGCCTGTTTGAGGACTGAGTGGGACAGGAAGGACAGGTCACAAGGAGACTCAGCATCTTATGCATTTAAGAACCACATTCCCTGTTTTTCATGCCTAGGCAGCTAAAACATTTGTCCAAGCCTTCAAACCTTTCTCACCTTCTATAGCAATTGGTGTAGCTGGGTTTTTTGCCAGCTCCCTAGCTATGCTGTGCTCTACACAAAATACTCATTTGTATCAAAGGGCTGCAAAAGAGGATATACAATTTCCTTCCACCCCTCTTTTTTCCCCTCCCYGTGCAGAAGATATTCAACACTGGATGAGCTCTACTGGTGTCTGAAAAACAGAGCAAACTCGGAGGCACTTTTTAACACACTCCTCAATCCCTCAAGTTTCCTGTATTCCTTTGTGTAGTCTCTCCTACCTCAAACATTCCCTTCTTAATCAGATTTACCTCCTTGCTCTTTCCAGCCTTTGTGGTGGCATCTCCATGGGCTTGTCTACTTCCCTTTCATTGTCAGCACCACATTAATTCAACAGTTATCATTTTTAAGCTCCTTCCAGAGCTGTGCTGTGCTGCTTTTATGACAGCACTGGCCCCTCATTCAGCATAAGCCCAGCTACAAGGAGGTRCGTAACACTACATCATACACGTAATAACTGTTATATGGAGTCTACAACAAACTTCACATATCTAAAATAATGCAATGTTACAATTTCATTAACTTTTAATTGTTCACAATAAATATCGATCGCAATTTTACAGAAGGTGAGGCACACAAATGGACTCAGTGGGGAAAAAAAGTACAGAAACCAACAGCTTCCAATGCCCTGCATTGGAATTCCCTCCGTGAAGTAATTCCCTCCATGAGCGAGTTGGGGAGGGGAGTGTCTGGAGTGCTGGTGCGAAAGGATAACTTAAAAAAAAAAGTCTACAGTCGTGACCCTGACTGTAAAGCAACCGTACTCACACATATTCACAGACTGATCTTCTAGGAAGCGCAAGCGTTTAAATTGCAAATGGCCTAAGAGATCAGAGGCCCAAGATAGCTATGATTTATTCTTTGGTGCTTCAGTTTATGTTCAAGGGAGACTGAGATCTACAATTTCAAGGGCTTCCTGAGATAACTTCAGGGGGATGCTCACCATTCAGCTGGAAACTGTTTTTCTCACCTCAGTCCCTAATATAGGTGAGAAATGGATTAAGCACAAACTCAGTCTTATAAGGCCACTGCTGTAAGAGTAACCACCTCACTTGAAATGCAGAGATTTGCAAAATCATCCTGGGTACTGAAACTGTCCTTCAGGTTGCTGTACCAGGCATCCACCATCTCCTTCATCTCTGGATATAGGTTCTCAGGGATGCTGAAGGAATAAATTTGGACTGCAAGATCTTCTCTTATCCTGCGGCAGGAGGCCTGGACAGTGAAAACTCTCAGCGGCATCAACGCCAAGCAGTTCTCAAAGCCATCCTYGACTGTGAAGGTGTAGGCAACCGGGTAGCCCAGGAGCACCCCAAAAATAGTGCAGAGGTTCCAGTCAGCAGAGCAAATCTCACTGGAAGATATGGGGCCTGCAGTGGCTTCTGCGGTCTTGAGGTGCGCCAGGAGAGTCGAGAGGTAGCCCGTGATAGTACGGGCTGCCGAGGCTCCACAGAGCTCCGGCTGCGCCCGGGCCACAGACACATCCAGGAAGGGCGCAGGCCGGGCCTGCAGCACGGCCTCGAGGCGTTGGGCCGCGCGCCCCGGGTGCAGCACCAGTACGCTGCCCGCCACGCTCAGCAGGTGCAGGCGGCCGGGGTCCAACCCGGCCTCCCGCAGCCGCCCCAGGTAGTCCCGCAACTGCTCAGCCCCCGCCGGCCCGCAGTCGTACAGCAAGGCTGGTTTCAGCCCCGCCACCACCGCCAGCACCTCCCCAGCCAGCTGCAGGGCGCGGGCAGCCGCCAGCCGCCGCCGGCCCGCCTTCCCCAGCCCCCGCCGCGCCGCCAGCACCAGCCCCGGCACCGACAGCCCGCCACCCCCGGGGCCCGCTTCCTCCGTGCCCATCGCCGCCTCACGCCGGAGGAAAGCGGC
>NW_028186359.1:1190758-1222514 GCF_003343005.1 Rhea americana | reverse complement strand
CGGCCGCCGCGCGCCTCCGCGCCGGGCTCGCGCGCCGGGCTCCTAACGGCCGCCGCGCGCCTCCGCGCCGGGCTCGCGCGCCGGGCTCCTAACGGGCGCCGCGCGCCTCGGGCACAGCTGGGGCCGCGGAGGCTGCTCTCCCTGCGGCTGGAGCTCAGGGTTCACTCTCAGSTGCTGGGGCGGTAGGAGGGGAAGAAAAAAAGTGGGTACAAAGATGTTTTCAAGGCAGTTTTAATAGAGCACAGATTATTTTTTTCCCYCTATAACAATCAAGTATTTATATACATGTCAATACTGGATTTTAAAAAATATTAGTTAAAAATCTGATTTGTACATGTTGGTTGCTTAAGCAAAAAGCTAAAAACAGTAAACTACTTAAAGGAATAATACTYATAAAACTCTATTTGGACACTTCCAAAATAAAAAGTACTAATGACTATTCAAAATTTAATCAGACAACCAGATTTACAGATTTAATTCAGGTTCAAGCAAGGCACCAGTTAAGAAATCTCTTCCTATATGTACAAGGAACCGGAGGGCAGAGTAGGGCCGCGGCGGCGGTCACTGTGCTGGGAGCGGCGTGGCCATGTGCAGCGCAGGGCCCTGGATGGGCCAGCCCTCCTGGTGGCTCTGCAGCAGGCGGTACAGCTGCTTCAGGTGGGCCACGATGTTGTCCTTGATATCGGGCGTAGAGATCTGCAGCCGCACGCTACCACTGTCAAAGGAACGTGTGAAGTCACCAGAAAACATTTCGTAGATCATCCGAGCCACAACGGGAATGACCTGTTCAAAAAATTAAGGCAGTTTTTTCAGCTGGTCACATAATACATGCTTGTTATTTTGCACCAGGAACGCCCTGCAGTGGTCAAATTACTAGCAGATTGATTTCCACAGTAACCCGATTGCAGTTCACAGACCAAAGCTATTCAGCATACCAGGAATACATATCATTTGCAGTTAATGTGACAAAAACCCACCAGCTTCCTATTTGGGCTTCTTGACATCATTAACCAAGATAGAGAAAAATATCTTATTTGTTATCTATGGGTGTAATTCTATGGAGCCCAGCAAGGCTGGCACATCTTATTTCACAGCCTTTGCTCATACCTGAACCACGATCAGCTTTCTCTCTCTAGGTTTTCCATCAGGCCATTCTTCCCCAAAACAGAAGTAGATTTCATATGGTGGCTGTTTCTCAATTTGTCCCTTCTGATGGGCAATCAGCTCTAAGAATAAACACAGAACGCTGCAGGGTTATCTCTCTTTCCGTTAGGAACACTTACCACACCCCAGCTTGTTACCCTTGTCCCAGATCTAAAAGGATCATGCAATCCTTCTCCAGAGCCACCTCTTAGACATATAAAGAGTTACGGCTTATTTCCTAAATCCAGAAAGAACTTTCTTTAACAACGAGACCCACCAATATTTCAGTCTGTTAAATGAGTGTAAATTCACTTTCCTCCAATGTGCACCTGCTCTATAGTCCACTGCAGTCAGGGAGAGCAGTGGCCACTGAACCACATTCCATGCACATGCAAACCGCTGATCCCTACTGCTGATCACCCAGTCTAATGGTGTTACAGAGAGCCAAGACCAGCATCCAAAGCTCCTTCCAGAAGCAAAAGTTACCTACCACTTAGGAACGTTTCCAGACAGAAGAGTTTGACTTTCTTTTGCCTCTCAATCAAATTTGGTGTAGTGGAGGAAGGCGCACATGGACCAGACCAGTACACCTTGCACTGGCAGAGTCGGACAGCATAGATGGCATGGCCACTGACCTCTAGGATCAGCCCCCTGTCCATAACATCTAGTAGTCGACTTGTGAAGATCTTTTGCTTTTCATTGGTGATTTGCTCTGTTCCTGGAAACTTGACTTGCTCCAAACTAATAGGCCCAAACAGCTCTTCCTGATCTGGCATTGGACCCAGCTCTCCGTAGAAAAGTCGGCATCCCTGTGGGTTGCTTACAGTCGTTGTGGGTCCAGTCTCCTTTCCTCGATATTCAAACTTGATTTCTAGGTCTGTCACTGACAGAGGAATTGTTAGTAAGACGTTTCCTGCACCTCAACACATATACTGCATGCATCTGTAGTGCAGAAGCATCATGCAATGTAAGCTAGAGTCTGAAAGAATATTTTAACTATACACAGTTCTGCATGCTAACAAGCAAACAATCAAGGGAAAAGCAAGGTTAAAAACCACTTGGTTTAAAAGCACAGTGAGACACTACAGCCATATGCATACTTGGAAGAGAGCTGATCCAGAGCTCAGGGCTGCTGAAGAAGTCATGCTGCAGGGCAGTTGGAGGCATTTCCATATCTAGAGGTTCATTCTTTGGCCACACAGCTTCAGGGCTACAGTTTTCTGCACTGGCTGGAGCCATCGGAGAATCTACAAAAAAAAAAAAATCAATTCTTTGATAAAACAAGATTTGATTTCAAGGATGCACCAATTTACAAGGAAATAACTTCACTAATAGATGACAGCCTATGCTACCAACCATTGATATTAAGAAATGGAAAGGTCTCTTGAATAGGGACATGCTGAGATGGATTCAATTCTTCCTCTTCATCATCATCAAGATCATTATCTTTTTCATCCCACGGAGCTGAGCCGGTGGAACCTACAAACAAGCACACGTTAGGGGTAGTCGCTCTGTGTGAAACACTGCAATGCATTTCCTGAAAAAGATACTGCAATTTTCATGTTGATTTTGCATATTATCAGATGTTGATTTGTATAAATATAAGTAAAAAAGGGGAAAATGTAATCTTTACAATATACTACCATCAGTTTTTTTTTCAAGCATGACGTTAGAGAGCTAAGGATCCAAATAAACTACCAGCAATGCTGGATTATTTGGCAGATAGCATGCAACCTTTAATTTGAGTACAGTTATGCTACGGTTCAAAGTCCTCTTAGCCGAGTTTGCATATTACACCATTTTCCACTGCACACAAAGGTAGCTTAAGAGTTAATTCCTCAGCAGGAAAGGTAGATGACATTGGACAGATGCCTGCTCAGTTACCAGTATTGTGTCAGCAAGGCCCTCACCTGGATTAATGATTGATCCCTGGGACTGCGGGATATCACAAACTTCATAAATTTTAACAGGATTCATGGGCACCTCCTTGGTGCCATCATACATCAAATTAAACTCCCGGCTTTTGTTAAGAGCACATCGGAGCTGGGCTTTCCACTTTGCAGGGTCTGGCTCATCAACTCCCTCCTGGTACTTTCCCGTTTCCACAGCCCATGCCTGGGGACAAAGTACACCGTGCTTAGTCCAGCTCTCTCAATATGCCAGCTTTTATCAGAAATCATGCTTTCAAACAAATTCACTGTAATATTCTTCTGTTGCAGAAGTCTCACCTCAGCTCTTCTGATAACAACAATGGAAGTTCCCTCTACAATATCTTTTCCCATTCAAATGTGGGGGGAGGGAGAAATGTAAATCCTAATTTCAGAGAACCATTAGCAGTTTTGAGCATGCATCTTTTTGCAAGTTAAGAAAGTGTAATTTACACAGGAATATGCACTGGATTTTTTCTAGGTTGCTTGGGTTGGATACCAAAAAGTCATTTTGGACAGGGAACCGTATCTTGTGTAGAAATGGACTCAAAAGTAGGATGGGAGAACAGCCACAGAGCTCACACCTGGCCCTCCTCCTCTTTCCCCCCAAAAATCAGACTATCAAGCCAAGATCCTTTCAAGGCAAGAGTACTTCTTCCTCAAAGGAGTACAAGAGCTATAATGAATCCCTTGGGAGTGATGGCAGGCATTAGAATTTAGTGGTAGAATCATGATTTTTCTTCTCTAGCTAAGATTTAGGTAACAGTACTTAGTGGTGTGATACTACAGACAAGCCAGCCACCACAACCTAAGCCCACTAGATGAAGTAAATAACAGCGACTTCATCTGCCACAATCTATGCAGTCAGACATCAAGTCTGGGCTCCGGTGGTCTGAAAGGGTTAAAGAACTAAATACCTTTTCAATGCAGTGCCAAGCTTGGCATTGAGATTTTCTGAGGTCAAAGAAAACAGGACAAAATGTGCCTGGAAACAGTCTGAAATGACTATCCAGCTTTCAGGCCAACAATTCAACCCTTTGTCCCTGTTTAATGGCCATGGTATAACCAAGCTTCTCTTACCTTACCTTAAATATAGTGTTTTCCTCTTCATGCTGAGGACTATGCCGAGTTGCATGCTTCCAGGGGATCTGAAATCGCTTTGCTTCTCGATTCAGCCAGATAAGGCCTGGATACATACCGCTATCTACCTGGGCTACCAGCCAGGGCTTCAAGCGAACTCTTCGTGGGTGCAATGCCATTGTCTACGAAAGACAATGAGATAATAGTAGACAAACTGCTAAATTTTAGAGGCTGATTCTACCCCCCTCAAAAAAATATTATTTAATGAAAAAGGTTTATCAGCAATGTTACTATTATTCTTTGTTATTTTATTGCACGTCTAGAACACAAATTCAGATTTCACTAGATAACTGCTCTACCAGAAGCAACTACAAATGCATCACTAAGTAAGCACCGTAATCGTTACAAGAACGACTCACTCAAATATTAAAGCAATCAGAGATGGTGTATTATTTGTGTTAACTGAGCACATGCAGGGATTAGCCCCAATCAAAACAGCGCTGTAAATGCTGTGCAGGAGATAAAGCCACAAACAAGCCACAGCAAGAACAGACATTAGAATTTCAAAAGCCTCCGCATACACTTTAGTAAACTCAACTATCTGATCTAATTTCTCTTGAGTCATGTAAGAGTTATATCCAGAAGCAGAAAGGCTAACGTGCCACAGAGAGTTTTACCCTTCTGTCCCAGTGAGGTAATGGGGGAATCTTCAGGCTGAACTGGAGGGGAGCGTTTTATCATATGGAGACACAGTTTCATCCAAAAGTCATTTCATGACTTTTTCATGAATGTTTTGAATGCTACTACATACTGTAATCATTTACAAACTTCAGCGTAAAATGTTGACCCATAGTAACTAGGATGTTTGTCCAGAAGGGGATGAACTGCAAGTGCACACTCATGCTAAAAAATCAAGTAAAACTGACTAGTGTTTAGCTGGGTTTTTTTAACAGCATCAGTTAACTATCAAAGTTGTTGTTGTGTAAGTAGTCCTATGTTGCTACTACACCTGCAACCATCAGTATCTTCCTTGTTCACTACATGTACAAAGCTAAAGAAAAAAAGAAATGCTTGCCCCTATGCAAGAAGAGGCTATATTTGGTATTTTTACATGTTTTTTATTTTTATGCTACACAAATGCTCAGAAAGCACATTCCACATATTAGTTCATAAATCTTAAAATAGAAGTGAAAATGGCAAATATTCCCATTGATAAAACTAGATACAGGATAAATAAAACCTTTGCCATAAGCCCTAAATATTGCTATAGGAGTTGCAAAATATGTCTAGCAGCAGAGATAAGAGAGCTTAAAAAAAAAAAGAAAAAGAAAAACCCTATCCAAGAACTAATCTAGGAACAGATTTTATTTGTTCAAATACCTTAAGATCCAATTTAAATGCAAGTGATCACAGAATATTAATCTGAACACAACTTTTATTATCCATTAACCAAACAAAAAAAGTTCAGATTTAATTGGAAATCATGTTTAAATACTAGTTTGAAAGTGTGTTTTGTCAAGGATCCTGGTTAGGATCTTGAAAAAATAGACTGCTTCCAAGGAGCTAAAAAGGATCAGAAAAGAATTGTCAAAATTATTTTTATGCTTCTGAAATTGCTGTATCAGCTAGCCATGTCTGCAAATCCTATCAAAATTAAAATTTTAATAATGTTTGCAAGGGCTCAAAGTCCAGGTTAATCCTGGACAAAATGTATTTAGAAATGAGGAAAAAAGAAATACATAGTTTTTCCCTTCCAAAGGAGAATTCTCACTGTAACAAGTCCTAAATAAAGTTTAATTCCACAACCTCTTTTGCACTCTTCTAACTTTACTGCAAGCAGTCTCCCCTTCTAATAACACATACCGGGCACACACACACACACGTGAAAGATCCAGATTAAATACAAACCCAGACCTCAGTGAGAAAATATTCATGCCTCCAGAACAAAATAAATTCAGTCACCTGGACAGTGCACTAGGCCTTATTAGTTTTAAAGGGTCTATTAGATCAGAGACAACGTGTATCAATACAAGACATTACAATGCTTTATGACCTTTTATCACCAATGACTTATTGACATAATAACAGAGAGCAGATCAACTTGAATCTCATTGCTCAGCTCAAACAGTGAGTCAACCTCTTTTACAACTTCCAACTTCGATCTGGAGGGGTCCACCAAAAMCTGCTCAAGCTCTCCAAAAGCAGCAGGGACGCGCTTAAGGAGCGCCTGCACAGGTTAACGGGGTTTGCTGACAGAGGCCCGGCCCTGGATGTATGCCAACAGGAATCCCCCAGTTCCCTTACGCCAGCTTTAATGTCTGGTGCACAGGGGTAGTTCATACATCCCTGCACTGCTAATACATCCCTCCAGCATCGTGAGTATTCAGTGCACTTTCAGTTTTAACTAACCCAGATGTTTTCCCTTGGATGGGAGACATTTGCCCAGCAAAAACAACTCAGGCAAGCTCAGGAACACACAGACCTCCCTGCAGCCACTGCTCCGAGTGCAGCGGGTGAGTGACAAAGGTCAGGAACGCCCAGTCGGCCGGTGCCCTATCCATGTATTCGGCACTGACGCCAGCCAGCGTATGTGCTGCTTAATTCAATAGGCACAGTACACCAGGAAAACACTATCCGAAAGTGAAAGCCTGTCTAACTTTTACCGGAAAGAGGGACTTGCTAAGGCTCTGAATACACGAGCAATAAACCTAAATGCACTAGAGCACACACAAAGTGCAGCTCCCTGGTGATGTCCACATCAGCCTGCTGCCAGCAGCAGTATCCCAGGCCTGGAGCGAGGAGATGCACTGCATCTTCATCCCCTTCGGCCAGCTTGTGTGCTCACAGCAGAGACTCTCAGAGCGCCGCTCCACAAGACGGAGGCCGCAAACCCCCACTTTCGCCCCAGCCTCAAGCAGGATTTGGCGCTCCAACAAACCGCATCCTGATGGATGGGGAGCTACAACACAAGCATTAAAATGATACCAAAGACAGCTGACCCAATTTGGTTCTCTCCTGTAGGCGCTCAGATCCTTACCATACTTTTGTGGCATGGGTTTCCTGATCTCAAATGCTTTCAGTCTCAGCTTACACAGCCAAGAACATTCAGCCCTCCTTTTCCACCTCAGTCAGGGACCCTCTAAGGAACTAAAGAAGGGGGGCAGCTTTCTCCAGGTTAATCTCTGCGATACCACAGCCTGTCACCTCCTTCCTTGTTGTTACTTACAATTTAATCACATTAACATGTACTTAGTGGATTTTCATTCATTTTTTTTTCCAAAGGCGAGTTGCTCAACTCTTAACATCAGTATTCCTTGTCTGCACAGAGAAACAGGCTGAGTTTTCATCCACTTATCTAACATCTAATCACCTCCCTCCACCTGGAGTCTGTAGCTCCTGCATTTCAGAGATTTACACATCACCTTCCCAAAACTGTGCTCCTGATTGCTTCACAAGAGCCCAGGATCCCCTGCCCTGCGCGGGGCAGGGAACCTGCTTTAAACGCAATTAACCCTCCTACTTCACAGCTCCTCGGGCCCAGCCCAGCAAGCGCAGCCATCTGCCAGGCCAGGATGGCCCATCAACTTGAAAGGGCCCCGGCTCCGTCCTGGGAATTCGGCTGCTCAAGGTGGCAACAGCCGCGCTACCCAAATAGCTCTTGGCAGCTTGTAGGGGGCAAATACCACCCCTGGCCTAAATACAGGCCTCCATTTACGCCAACTTGAAAGACGTAGCCTAAGGCTAACGACCAGGTAAGCCATGTGAACAGATGGGAAAGGAGTGCAATAAATACGTTTTCAGCGTTTTATCCTCCCGACTGCCTTCGGATGTGGCTAATTCCCTGTTCTGCCACTGCCTCCCTTTTCAGGCCGGGATTCGCACGCTCCTGAAGACACTAAACCAAAGCTCTGGCTTCCTTCTGATTTTCTGCAAGGAAAGTTTTTTGCGCTAACTCTAAGCAAACCAAGCTCTCGTCCTGAAGTTTGTTTTCTGTTCCGCATCAGACTCCCACCCTCCTGCCACAGAAACCCTGCAACGCGSGGTCCAAGGAGAAACGGAGCTTTCCGGCAGGAGCGACTCACGATTTTCCGCAGGGAAACGAGATACCGGCCCCAGCGAAGCGGGCTTCGGGGGCGAGCTGAGCGCCAGCCCGGCCGCCCCCCGCGCCCTGACAGCTCTCCCGGGCTGCGCAGGGAAGCAGCAGCCCCGCGGCTTCTTCCTAGAGGCCGAGAGGGGCCTTTCTGCAAAAACCGCCGCAGCCATTTCCTCGCCGCTGCCGGCCCGCAGCGGTGTCACAACCCGCCCCGTCCTCAGCCCCGCTCCCACGCTCCGCGGCCGCCAGCGCGCAACTTACCCCTGTGGCGTGGCGCGCGCCGCTCCGCCCTCACCTGCCCAGGTGCGCGGGGCGCAGCCGCGCCGCCGCCCGCGCCGCTCCGCCCACGCCCGCGGGGGCCGCTCCGCGCCCGCGCGCCGCTGCCGCGGCAGCAGCGCCCCGCGCCCGCGGCTCTGCGGGCGAACGAGGCACGACCCCCTTCCCCCGCCACTGCCGCATTTTCCCTTTTCCACAAAAAATACCCCCTCCTTTTGAAAAAACAACTTTTTCCAAGTCTAAAGCCATACTTGCGGCCTCGCACATCCAGAGCGCTGAACAAAGACAACCCTTAAGTCAGGTGTGATTAAGGCACAACCACAAGCTTTTTTGTTTGTTTGTTTGTTTCCCCAGAAAGCTGTAGAAAAACCGCTCCTCTGCTGCTCGCACCGCAGCTCCATCCACGCTCACAAACCTACCTTTAGCYGCCGCGGTGCCCCGCTGCATTTCCTCGCTCCTGCAGCACGTTTGAGCCTTCCACCGAGGTCTCAGCGAATCCTCGCTTAATTTCTTTTCCTCGTAGGTGGGGAACAGTGACTCAGTAGTGAATCTTGGTTTCAAGGGATCGCATAATACTTTACTCTTCAGTTTCAATTAACATGAAAAAAGCAGGAAATTCCCTTCTTCTTCCCCTCCTGAAGGCTCATAGTGCTGATTCCTGCTGCTGGAGAGCCTGCCTAACACTGAAAGCTTAACCCTCTACCTTAAAAGTTTTGAAAATTTTCAAAATCCACTAAAAATGTGTAATTTTGCACTTTTTTTGAGATGTTTATCTTATAAGATGCCAAAGCACAAGATAAATGTTTCAAACTTCATTCACCGCTGAAATGTCGCTGCTCTGAGATGATACGTAGTAATAGTTTGTCAGCACATGAGTAGATAGATCTCTGTGGAAATAAAAAGCAATAGGCAAAGCTCAAAGGGTAGGATTCTTCATTCTAGGATAGCACTGCACTGCAAATTTTAGATTTTTTTCTATCTGTTGTTTTCTGCTTAGAAACTTAGGGAGAACAGCTCTTGTAATAATATCCCATACCATGYGGTTATTCCCAGCATATGAAAATGTGCAATATTCAGCTAATTTAGTGATGAGTTGACAAGAGATGGACAGAGAAATGTTGGGCTGAACAACTCAACCAAAATATTAAAGATCTTCGATCTATCCTCAATCTTTTCTGCATCCCTTTTTTGCTCCTTCAAACTAGTGTGAAGCGTTTGCCAGTGCCACTGCATCTCTCTAAGATATTTTCTGGGAGTTTCCTCTACCTTGGAAGCCTAGTAATGGGTAATTTTTTTTTTTTTACAGGAAGAAGAGGAGGCAGTGCAAATAGGAAGAATGCAGGTACATCTGCAGGAGAAAGGGTGTTGCTCCCTTCCCCACTTAGGCAGGTATGGAAATGGGTCAGCACAAAAATTGCCATACATCCTCCTTGCATTCCTCACA
Organism: Rhea americana; assembly: GCF_003343005.1. Classification (NCBI taxonomy): domain Eukaryota; kingdom Metazoa; phylum Chordata; class Aves; order Rheiformes; family Rheidae; genus Rhea; species Rhea americana. The sequence continues at coordinate 1,212,550 of NW_028186359.1, read as the reverse complement.
RCCACATGTCTGTCCTGCCTGGCGTCTAGTAAATTTAGGGAAGTTTCAGAYCTGCTTTCATCTGCAGTCTGGTATACCAGACTCAGTGCACCTGAGGAAGCAGACAGCAACGGGAATACTGCACGCGCCCTTCAGCCACACACCTCACTCTGCTGCAGTTTTTTCTCTTTCCAGGCCTGCTCAAAGGAGCCACCAAAAGTGGTCTCAGAGCAGCCAAGGGCCAGTGTGTTTGAAATAATGGAACAAGGCAGCAAGGTGRCTAGGGGCGGCCACCTGAGCACACTCTGAGGACTGGTCTCCCCCCGCTTTTGTTGTGTCCTGGGGCTCTGAAGCTGGGCAGCTGTGCCTGCTGCGGCACCCTGCCTTGACTGTCATGCAGATGCCAAACAAATGAGTCTTCCCATCCYTCTGCAGTTTTTTTCTTGAATTTCTACTAGCCTTTGCTAAAGCGTGTGGCAGCATGTTCTGTTAGTGAACTGACAGGAAATGAGCTGTCTAGTTTTCCACACTCTTGGCTGGGAAACTCTACAGCTTCTGAGCTGCATTGGTCGTAATGTAGGGATAGCTCATTAGGCAGGACATGTAATCAGATGTTACCTGTTTGCAACTCTGTCACCCAGTTTTCATTCTGGCATAATAGTTCTTCAGTCTGTGTCATTTTATACAGCACTGATCCTAAACTTTCAGGTAGCCAAAGAGCACCAATTTCTTTATTTAGTGTTTTATAGAAATTATTATATTTAGTTACTTCCATTTACCTCTACCTTCATCTTTTTTTTTCAAATAGTATGGAGAAATCCTGTAGCTGATAGACTGTGCTCCATAAACCAATATCCTAATGACTGGAGACAACAGCTCTGTCAATACGCAGTCTGTTGAGCATTTTTTTTTGTACAATGAAACTTGTATGCAGAGGAATTTCCATACCAGGAGCTACAAGTTTAATTTACTTCAGTGCCAAATAAACATCACTACATTTATTAAAGGGATTGTATGTCACGATACCTACAATAGCATAGGTCAGACTCTGTAACCCAGGAGATCTCTTTCAGTCCTTTGTTCCTAGCTGGAAAAGATCCTAGTAATCAAAACAAAGAGGAACCATTTTCTCTCCTGGGAACAGATCACTAAGTTCCCATACGGCAAAACAAAATTATGCAATGAGGCAACATAACGTCCTGGGCATGTGGAGTCTTGTGCTCACAGCACTCGCGTTTCAGCAGGCAGCTCTGCACAGGAGAGCAGTGTGAAATGGTGGAGAGCTTCACATCGACACTTCTGAGGTTCCCYGACCTGTGTTGGAGTAAAAAGATCTGATCCTTCCCACCTGTATCTCTGCAAAAAAAAGTACCTCTAGTTTCCCTAGAACTACGTTCACAACCCAAGTATAGAACCCATGCCCTTTCTGATATTAACCAAGATCAATGAAGAAACATATCAGCTGAGGAGTTAGAAAGCTGTCATTTACATGATACACGTAATGAGCATAGGGATGATCCATAGGTATGATACACTGGATGACAATGGGGAAATGGAGAATGCAACACAAACCGTTTATAGATATCACAGTGACTATGGTTTCCAGACTTCCTTCTAGTAGTTCTAGCTAAAAGGCACACATTGGGGGATAGATCCAATACACTTTTTCCTTGATCAGCCCTCCACCTACTCCACTAGAGACATAAATTAATTCAGATTCAGGGCTTGAAGTTTATGCCTAAAGCATTTGTAGAAGAAAGGCTTAAATTTATTAAGCCTATTACATTCTTTTAGGTACAGGAGTAGACAAACAGGATTCCTCTGCACCATCAAGCCAAAAAATGCACCTTTTTACAGAAAGCAAGCATCTTCAGTCTTTCTAGTAACTCCACTAGTCTCTCTCCTCTCTTTCTACACTTCTGCTGCCCTGCCCGTCACCTTTCCTTCTTGGCGGCTCTTGACTGAATCCCTGCATTGCTTGGCCACCCTCACATGTGAAGAGCCATAAAAATGTAAAGTCAGGCTATGCTTCTGCAAACATGAATATATATGTAATACCACTGAAGGGTTACTCACATGCATGAGTGGACTCTGAATAGGACTTGTTCTTATTGTAGAAACCAGATACTTCTGCAGTAGCAAGTGCTAGATTGATTCTTGACCTGGGTTTCTCCATATTATAAATTCTTCTTTCTAAACCAATCTGTTGCTAAAAGGAGCAATTTAAACCCTTAGGGCCCTTAGTGTTRTTATAATGGGGAGCCTATTGCTTCCTATTAATACTGCTCTAATCTTCTTAGATGAAGAATCCTATCTGCAAGTCAGGCTGGCTCAAGCACATTTATAGCTACAGGTCATTTCTTTGCAGCTGACACAGAAAGATGGTTGGATTCAGAACACCTGGCATAATATGTATAAAGGTTGATAGTGCCAATAAGCAAGAAAAAGAAGAGGTATGGTGTTGCTGGGAGTAGAAGTGTGGTTTATAGCAGTATGTGATTATAGGCAGCCTCATGTCAGGTTCTTTGATAAACTGATAGRAGAGGCTTTTATTAGAAGTGTAGTTAGTATTTATATTAAAAATTATAAGGAATATTTTTTTTTCCTTTACTGTCTTAGATACAAATTGTTTTATAGCAGAATAATATGAATGTAACAAGTATTTCAAGGAGATAAGATAAGGGAAGAAGGAAAGCTCAATACTTATAAAAAAAAACTATAGTGAAATAAAAGACCTTTACAAAACTATACATGAGAAATTCAGAAATGAGTTATGAAAATGAGAGATGCATACACTTAGCTCTGTGTACTTGTTTTTCTAAATTAACTGCTATAGTGTCAGGCATCTAGCATGCATTCAGGTTAACTTGATGTATTAGTAGTTCTATTAACGTTATCAGATGTCTTCTCAGGTGAGCAGAGTTAGAATTTTGATTAAAAATCCATATATGACTGTTAGTAGGAATTATTTACTAATATACCTTCTTTACCTGAAAAGTTGCAGTGCCCCCACAAATTGCTAATATATACTGAGATTTGAAAGCTAACGTCTAAGAGTTCACTTATGATCACTTTTTTCTAGAAAAAGCACAGAATCAAGTGAGTGAGATTAGGTCACACATAAAGGGAATTTCAGCTCCTAAAACCTTTAACATGAAGAGTCTCCATGGAGTCTGCTTCTAAATAGCTGCTGCTCAGAACATCTGAAGGTCTCTGTGACTAATAGGTGGGAATCTCCTAATGATCTTAGTTATTTTTATGCARGTCTGATACCACATGTTGCACTGCCTTAATGAAGGGAAGCACTCTAGGATCACCAAGTGAGCTTACAGAACTGTAGAGGTGAGTAGAGCCTGTAGGAGAGAAGGAGGAAGAATGAAGTGAAAGCCCCCCTCAAAAAAAGCAAAATAGCAGGATACAGCATCAACACCAGAGAAACAAAGGCAAGAAACTGCAGGAAGAAAAAGAACAAAAAGAAAGCAACTAAAGGTGACAAAAGGACAGTACYAGCAAAGGACTTTGAGTTTTCTTTTTTGTTCCTTTTCCTTTTTTATTTCTCTTCTGCTTTACTGATCAAAATGGGACAGCAGTTCACCAATGCCGAAGGGGAACAAACAGAAATTGATGTTGCTGAATTGCAGGAATGGTATAAGAAATTTGTGGTGGAATGTCCCAGTGGGACTCTGTTCATGCATGAATTCAAGCGCTTCTTTGGAGTCCAGGATAATCGCGAAGCTGCAGAGTATATTGAAAACATGTTCAGAGCTTTTGATAAGAATGGGGTAAGTGGCAAGGAGTTGTTGCAATGGTTTTGCCAATAACCAGCACTCTCTACCTTCTGCAATTTGGAGATGCTTTGGGGCAGTTTCCACTCTTATTATGTTTAATGAGATAAAGGCAAGGAATCTGCCAGGGCTATATTGCAGTTGCATCACTTCTTGCAATGCAAGAGCTGACTGAAAGCGTGCTCTTTGGGTTCAAAATGCACTTGGAAATGAACAGCGGGGGATACAGCAGTGAGGCTGGTGAGATCCTGCACTGTGTTGCAGTCTCCTTCCTTACACAAGAAGCACATACTGCACCCATCTTTATGGCATGGTGTGGATTTATCTCCTCATAAATCTGTATGCGAATTAAGGACAGAATGTCCTTCTTCAAGTGCCTAAGGATGGATTAAAAGGTTTAAACTTGGGCAGCCACACTTCTGAGACAGTATTGCTGGAAGATCTTCAAATAGCGAAGGTTACTAACAGAAAAAAATATTTATCTGTTCTGATACAGGAGAAATTACAGTGGAGGGAAGTCCTATTTGGACTTGATATACAGTGGAGGAAATGTGTATGTACCTTACGAACAGGTAGCCTGTAACAAAATATTGATTTTAGCTACTCAAAAGCTAAGGAATGCTGAATAGTTGAACGCTGAAGGAAATGCCGATATTTTGGTCTTGATTCTCTTAGCTGTATTTGTCATCAGATGCCTGAGAAGTGAGCTTCTTGGTTCTGCAGCAGTTTATACTTACTCATGCACTGGTGTGAGTGATAGCTAAATAATAGCGTGTTATATTTCAGATACTCAAATCAACATAAGGCGGCTGTCTTTCTCCTATTGAAATAGGTAGGTGATGTTTGCCAAACTGTTAGATTTTTCAGATGCTCTTGATCATATTTGAGGTATGTGCTTGTTTGTCTATCCACATAGGAAAAGGGGAGACAAGTATTAGATATTGCGTGTATTAGACAAAACAATTTCTATCAAGTTTTCTTTGAAACCAGTGGCAAAATTTCACTGTGGTAGTAGTAAAAGTCAGTTTGTGAGAGATGATTATTAAAAAGCTACAGAAAAGATAGACAGATAAAACTTGTCTCAGAATTTGAACTGGGCAAAACCTGAGCTCCTGCAAAAAGCATAGATCCAAACCGCAAAATGAAATTCATGTAGAAAAGGATTCCTGCAGAAGTGTCCTGGTCTCTATGGCCTGCTGTAGCCAGGCAAAATATGCTTATCCATGCAATACAGGTAGTTTTTTCTAATAGCAATAAACAGTGTGTGTTACAGGAGGAAGTCTCAGCTTAAAGAAGTTTCTCTAATGACTGAGCCCCCTCCTCCTTTTTTTTAATAGGGACAAGATACTTGCATGTATGCTAAAATTAAGTGCATTAAATTAGCTGTAGCTTTATGCATTTGCTAAATAGGCCTATGGTATATAATTAGTTAAATTGGGCCTAACAATCAATTTTCAGGGCCTAATGATCTAAGGATTATTAGTGCTAAGGTAAGGACATCAGAACAAATGCATTCTAAATTATCTTTTTGTTTCCTAAGTCCAGTAGTAGCAATTTTTGTTCCTAAGTATTACACAGTATTTAAGTGCCCAGTGACAAAGCAGCCAGCGGAGGACGTGCATAGACTGGATTTTCCAAAGGCCAGTTTTGCTAACTAGGCTGGGACTGCTCAAAGGTGACGTGCGCTGTTGAGCACCTGGTCTTTGGGACTGGTGCTGAGCTGCATGAGGGCCATCTGCTGGAGGCTGCTGAAGGAACTATGAATCTTTCTAAAGCATTTTAAAAAAGAGTTTCAGGAGGCTAAACACTTGACATAAATCTTAATGCAAGTGCTCTTGCTGCTTCCTTCTGAACAGTTACATTTTCACTGTTGTCACCATCTTCCTCAGATAAATCAAGATCAATCAAGGGTGAAGCACAGAAGAAGCAGCAGTGCTTGAGTGTTAGTCTTGCAGGTGAAGCAGCTAAAGTCTCTCMGAATGGGGACCCCTTCCAGTAAAGCCAGCACTTCCTGCGCTCAATGATCCTCTCCTGCCTCTCCATCATCCATGTGATCTGTATTGTCCCAGTGCATTTATATTTGTATACATAGTGTATTTCTGGAGTCCTAGCAAGTGTCCCCCCTTATAGTGGTATGGGAAACTTGCTTATTATCTGTTCTTACACTTTTTCAGGTGCTCATCCTGGGGGGGGGGGGAGGAGGGACATGCTGAGGGGCATGACTGTAYGTACAAATATTCTGGGAAATGCACAAGTCTTTTATAAATGTAAAGTGGGAAATAAATAGCTGTTTTTCATCCCTCTTTCATAGGCAGTTTTCTGTCAACTGTGTGGTTAATTGCCATTCAGACTGTCTCTTTTCCTACAGGATAACACCATTGACTTTCTGGAATATGTGGCTGCTCTAAATCTTGTTTTACGAGGAAAACTGGAACATAAACTGAGGTGGACATTCAAAGTATATGACAAGGATGGGAATGGCTGCATAGATAAACCTGAGCTGCTAGAAATTGTTGAGGTAAGTGGGTATTGCCTAATTACTTATATTTAATCATTCTCTGGCAACAATGATACGCATAGTTCATGCAGTGCATATAGTGATAATCCACTATGTCAAAGCAGCTGTGGGTAGTGATCAAGTGAAAATGCCTGGCCTAAGCAAAAGAGGTCACTTGTGGAGTGGTTTGGTRGAGACCTAATGGGGCTGATGAGGAATCAGTTATACCCTGGGGCAGTCACAGGCCTTGGCCCCACTTAGGAATTCTAATTCCTAACAGGAATTAGGATTCTATGATTAGGAAGCAGCCCAAACTGCAGCAGCCTCGTGCTGCTGGGAAGTTCCCATATCTCTCTGCACTGCCTTGCGTTTCCTTTCACACCAAACTTTGTCACRTGAATTGGAAGTAGAAGGGGGCTTTCGTCCTGTATTCCTTACAGGAGCCAGSTTTCCTGTTTGAGTATACGTGAGAGTGAGAGTAAGCACAAATTTGTACAGAAATCCTTTTCGTATTTCCTTCTGGGTTTTTATGTTCTGCAATTGCTTTTAATTATTGACTGTGGAGGTATGAGAGTGCATGTGTCCTAGTGGTTTAGCACAGAGGGACAGATAGGAGACACCTGGGCTTTTACTGTTGTGTAACTAGGTAAATCTATCAGTGATTGTGTTGGAGTCTCTGCCCCTGCAGCACAGGTGCTGTTACAGTCACCCTTTCACAGCTGCATTGCAGAGGCTTCATCAGTGGTTTCAGCCAATTTAGGCTCTTATGTGAACTGCAATATCAAGAAAACTCAGCAGTTGAATCTTTCTGTGCAAAACAAGTTCTTTTGGCTAAGATGTCAGCAGCTGGGGAAATGTGATCAGTTCTAGCTACCTGCATCACCAGGAAAGATGAGATAAAGAGTTTGGGGAAAGGAGTCTAGGGCAGGTTCAATTATGGTTTTWAGGTCAGCAAGGAATTGGCCAGAGTTGTGTTCTGCTCTTGCTAATCCCCTCTCTGGGAAGACTTCTGACAAAACCCTTCASCCTGATGAGCAAAATTAACAGTGAACAAGTAATTGCTTTGCGAGGAGGAGAGGAATGAATACACAGAGGGAGGAATAGGCAAAATCTGCTACGTTCCAGTGACGTAGTGGAAGGGAAACTATGGGTCAAAATATGTGCTAATAGAAGGTTGTGATTTTGCAGCTTGGGCATAAATTCACTAGGGGAGAGAGAAGTGGTTAAATCCAGGTGTGCCTACTTTCAGATCAGCATGGACCCTGGAAAAAATCATTTAACTTCTAAGAATGATTTTTTTTTCACTGTGAAACTCTTACCTTGCTACTTGCAAAGAAACTTAAGGTTTGACCAATAGACATAAGTAAAATTGATGGGCAGCAATTTCAAAGTACAAATAATGTAATCTGCAGTGTGCATAATATAAGGTAGGAGATTTTATTAGTTATCTGGAGCTTTTCAGTGGCAGATATTTCTGAAAAAGGTTAAAACTGAAGTCCTCAGACCTCTACACTGCTGAGAATATATGTACACCACTGATTTCCATGTGCCAGTCCTTATAATCTGTGAACTTCTTTACAGTCTATCTACAAGCTGAAGAAAGTGTGCCGATCTGAAGTGGAGGAGAGGACTCCATTGCTCACACCAGAGGAGGTTGTGGACAGAATATTTCAGTTAGTGGATGAGAATGGGGATGGTAAGGAACTGATAGCTTAGATTGTGCTTGTACATAATGAAAAATATCTATGCTGGCTAGACTCATTTTAATTTAGGTTTATCAAAAAAAAATCACTTAAGACAATCATATTACTCATATTAGTCATTTCAGGTTARGCTCTGGTCTGTTGTGCTGAGGTTAGAATCTAGAGCAATTGTATGCAGCAGTAGAAAATATTATTACTTTAATATAAAATATACAGGAGTCACTATTCCATCTGGATTTTGATGCCATACCCATGTCATTCTCAAAGTCTCAAGTAGCCAGACTGGAGATTCCAGTCCAGGCATAAATAGCCTGAATAAAGACAACAGGTCTAGTCAAATAACACAGAGTTTGCAGGATCAGACTTGCAATCCTTCTGGAGGAGTGTGTATAAACTAGTGCAACGCTTCCTGTTAACCAGAAGGACAGTGCAGGTGTGAATAGCGTAGTTAACAGGGCGGTGGTTTGTCTTTTATTTAGCTAGCCTAAACTACATAGGGGAATTATGTAGTGTATCTTTTATCTTATTAACACGTTTTCTTCTGATACATAGGACGTTTTTACTTCCTGTGTCTTCCTCTTCATATGTGTCTTACTATCTGTCATGTTTTGTGTCCCTATCCTTTGTCCTTCTCATCCTGTTTACAGGGCAGTTGTCTCTTGATGAATTCATTGATGGAGCCAGGAAAGACAAGTGGGTGATGAAGATGTTGCAAATGGACATCAACCCTGGGGGATGGGTCTCGGAGCAGAGGAGGAAGAGTGTTTTGTATTAAGAGAATCCAATTTTAATGTGACTGAAAATGTGATGCTGGCTACAGCTATGGCTCTTTTACTCCAGGGGGGTAGTGGCTTTCATTTTGAATACAATCTCAGCATCCAAATGAAGACTCCCAGAGGTTTAAGAGAGCATATCTGAGTCTAAAGCCTGTATGTGCATGCAGCAAGGATTGCTGGTACCCAGAGCAATGGGTCCATGAATAAGTCCTTTTGTGTACACAATGCCCTGTTTGCCAGCTCTGGTTTTTGGTTACATCCTAAGGAACAAACTTTTTGTGGTTTCCTGCAGTGGTTTCCTGGGAGCGTTTCTTACGCTGGTGGCAGAAGAGATCAGACAGGGAGAATTCCTGAGAGAATTCCTGATGTTGTGGTACCACTTTTGGTGCAGATTAGTGTGTCTCTGCCTCTATCGTTACTGCCTACAGAGGTATGAACATATCAAACCCAAAATGACAACAAAAGAGGTGCTCTAATAGCAGGCACTATACATTCAGGAAATCTGTCACAACTTACAGTGTGTGCATGCAGTTGATTCTAGTAGGTTATACTACTTTAACAAAATTAATGAACACCAACATATCACTATCAGAAATAAAGATTGTAAGAGAACCAAGACTGTATACAGAGTTGAGGAAAATGTAAYGTGCAGGCTGGACAGGTGCAATACTAACTTACATCTCCCTTCTATGGACCACACTTTGCTGCTTGCACCAGTTCAGATTTGCACAGCCTCTGTTTCTTCCTGAGTCATTGTTYTAGGACAGTTTCCCCTGACCCATGGAGCTAGTCTGAGCTCACTCAGTCTTCACAACTTTCACTGCACTGGAAGAAGCTGGGTGCAATGAGAAGCAAAGGGAGAGCAGAATTTTGCCTGGGAATTTTTGGTGTAGTTGGACTGGTTGGTTTAGCCCTGGTTTATCAGTAGAACCAGCAGAATAGCACAAGTGACAAATTTGGTTGTGTTAATATTGTAGTACAGTGGTTTTACACTGTTTACTGATCCAGTCACAGACTACAGATATAATTTGCACAGCCTATAGAATGAGCATTGCTATTCTTATGGCTAACCCATATGTGTGTGTGTGTGTGTGTGTCTATCGTGTGGAAAGAGAATTTGAATTGAACCAAAACATTGATTCAACCTTATTGGATTATTTAATGGATTTTTTTTTTTTTTGCAAGAAAAATATCACCAGGAAAATGACATGTGTTTTGGTCTGTTTTATTGGAAAATTAAAATAATAAGGAAATTGGTCAAATTCCATGTATGGAGAAATATGAAATTCCTTTTTTTGGCCTTTAAGTATGACAATGGTATTTTTCATTAGCTCACTAGTTTGCAGTCTTGTCACTTTAACTGATTTTTAAATTCAGGAACATGAGGATGTATTTAGAACMAGGCAATCGGTGCTAGAGTTCAAATGCATATACAGTTTATCAGCTAAAGATCTGAGAGAATCTCGATTCTAACATCCATGAGGACCCTGAAGAAAGATTTGCATTGCTGAAAGTCATGACCAATATTTGTGGTAGGATATGTATCTCAATTCCTCAAATTCTGGGATATCAGCCAATATAACACACTTTGTGTTTTGCTTCTCTCACAATTCTTAATTTTAAGTGCATGTTATTTATAGTTACGTACTGCAGTTCTACTTAAAYGCTTTAAATTTTCTTATTGCATTCACCTCACAAGATCAGACACCTCAGGAGTCATTTGGCACCCCTCTAAAAGCAGTCCTCCCCTGGGGTGGTGCAGGATGTCCTTACACTGAGCACTTGTACAGTCATTGTTAGAAGTTTTGTAACACTTGAATTCAATAAAGAATTGTAATTTATTAAAACTTTTCTTAATCTATTTGAACCTTTTTATTTTCCACTTGGAATGAAGTTGAAGGCCTATGTAAGCAGCTGGGTATCTGACCAAGGTAATCTTTGAGTATGACATGATGAATTTAAGAGAAGTTATGGGAGTTAAGTGTAAGAACTAATCTGGCTAAGCCAAATACAGAGCAGCACTGGTAGTGCCATTGCAGATATGCTCTTGTGTCTAGCTTCTAGGTAACACCAGTGAAAAGCATATGTATAAAAAGTATTTTTATGAATAGAATTTGAAATAGCTGCTGTGCAATAATGTGAACTGACAGTGCTGTAATCAGATGGTCCCTATTTTGGCCTTGCTGGGATACAAGAACTACCCATTAAATGCTGCAGAGTTCAGGGCCAGGAGTAAAGCGTCACCTCCTCTGTGCTTTAGGCAGTCCAGAAGCAGTTGTGGTCTACACAATGGATAAATATTCATGCTAGAATAGAGCTGGCATAACCTAGTGGAAAAATCTCTTATCAATCCTGTAATCTTTTGTTGAAAAATCAGAGTGCTTTAGTCTTAGTCGTCTTATCAAATCTGTAAGTACTAAACACTTTGATCTCCTCCTGAACTCAGCTCAACATTCACATCCAGCTATTGATGTCAGACATTGCATAATCCATTTTCCAGACTTACAGCTGAGCTAGAATTGGATTTGCCTGATCGGATTTCTTTTTGGTCTAAATTGGGACATGCGATGGCTCAGAAAAGGCAAATGCTGTCTGACCGTGTGAGCTTACTATCATCTGGTCTGATGTTTGCTGTTCCTGAAGTTGAGTAGGATTGCAGGTGGAATAATCGRGTTAGAAAGCTGAAAGTGTTGCTGTTGCTGAGGCTGGCTGACCCTAAGGGAGCAGGACCTAGTAGAGCATCGCATCCTGACCTATGCTGGATGGGCGTGTTCCCAGGGAAAGCTCCTGAGCCTGGACCTGGCAGAGCAGCGATAACCAGGCTGGGAGGAAAGGGCTGTTAGCAGGAAGGTGATTGCATCTAACTCTGTGCTTAGCCGTACTCTATTCACCTGTGTCCCTGGTGCTCAGACACAAGGATGTTCACAGCTGGTACGCGGAGTTTGGTGGCTTCTCAGAGGAAGGGCCTGTACTGAGGTCACAGCATTCCCCAAACCCTTGTGTGCTGCTTTTGTTGGCAGGTGTTGTGGCATCCCAAACGGCTGTGCAAGGCCCGACATGACCCCCTGGCAATTCGTACAGCGACTTCTTTGCAATCTCCCCTTATTTAGTCATTTTCTCCCAGCACTGCTGCTGAGCGCAGGTGGCACGAGAGAATATTCATTTTCTTTTCTCATCTTTCTTTTCTCTTTTTTTCCTCCTTTAAAGAAATGTATCACCTTTAAAACCTCATATTTAAGGTAGTCTAGAGTTATGCCAGTCTGATTCACTGTGTGGGAACGGGAGCACYGTGCTGGAGGCAGCTGGGCCCCTGGGCTATGAAGGGACAGCRCTTTGAAGCCATCTGCTCTAAAGCTCTTGTTGCTTCACCTCTTTGCCTTTCAGTCCTCACGCCCTTGGGTACCAGGATGTAAAAGGAGATACTTTTGCAACATGGCCTTGTTGGTCCTTCACCTAATCACTGAGCTTATTTTTGGCTTGCTGAATCACCAGCTAGTTCTCCGCATGCCGGCTCTGCCTGAGGCAGGTTCCTTGCTGCCCAGGAGGTGGCACGGTTGCCTCTCTGTGCGGCCAAAACCCTGCACATCTGTATGGCACCTGCGGGCTGGGGGTCAGGCCAACTCCATACATGCACCTGGGCCTTTCTTGTCCTGCCCACATTTCAAAATAAAYAAATTATACATGAGTTGGGGCAAAGAAAGTCACAGTATTACTTTTTAATTACTTTCAATTTGCTTTCTTAGAGCCTGAAAAAGCGGCATTGGGGAGAGATGCTGAGATTTGAAAGATGCCCCCAAGCACGTGCTTGCTCTGAGGCAGCCCCTCCAAACACCCTTCTCTTAAGAGTTTCCCATTAAGCGGAAATTGGGCTTGTCCACGCGATGCCGCAGCTGCTGCGGGGAGAGAGGCTGGGGCTGCGCTCGGCTCTGGGGAAGGAGTCTGYGCAGCGAGCCCATGCTGAGCCCTCCCTCAGCTCCCTGCTAACCTCTGTTTTAAAGGTTAAGTGAAGTAAGTTTCGTGCTGATCCTTCGTGGGGTGTTAGCTGTGCTGCCGGGAGGGGTGTTAAAGGCCGAGCGAATGACTCGCCCCGGCTCCGAGGCACGGCGCAATCTGCCCGAGCAGACGGTGCGAGGACGGGGCTTGCGGCCCCTTCAGAGCGTTTCCCTCTTTGGCCCTTGGGTTTGTTCGCCTTCAAGCAGCTGTGACTCCGGATCGGGCTGGCAGGGAAGGCGACCGCAGAGCTGTAGGAGGAAAGAGTGGCGGGGACACCTCGGGGGGATGCATTAAATAAAGCTGTGCTTGCTCCATGCAAACTGCATTGGGGAGCGCTTGTGGCCAGTCCTCAACTCGAGGAGCTGGGAGCAGCGTCTCGTCTCCGTGGGTTCAGGGGAACCCAGGCCCCTCGTCTCTCCTGCTGCCCCTGCAAAAGAGCAACGCTAACGAAGCCAAAGTAAAGTCCTCTGCGCCTGCATTAATCCACCCTGCTGCAAACAGGTTGGTTGACTGAAAAAAAGCACAACCTCAAGTGATCTTGTAAAACAGCTTTTATTAGTTCACTACAAGATCAGAAGTACAAAAGCTGAYGGGAAAAAAGTGACCAGAAAGTCGCTCATAGGTTGCTAGCATCCAGTGAGGAACAGCAGGTCACGCAGCTAGGCCAGAAGTGCTCCCAGGCGTCCTGCAGCGCCCGGCGCCYTTGCAGCGCGCTCGCCGGAGCCGCACGCCTGGCCTGGCGCGGGCAGCACRTGCCAAGGGTGCCTGGGAGGGTGACTTGCACGAGTATTGAAGAAATTTGTTGTGCAGGTGATAAGATATGCAGGAATATTCCTGCAAGCACATGCAAAACTGCTCCCTTTCAGGTTCCTGCCACTACAGCCCTTTGCCRGAGAAACAGATCACCGAAGTTATTTGTTTCACTGGTTCAGACAGCAGTTGAAAAAGGCACTATTTTATGTTTCTAATGCTTTAAAAGAAAGCAAAGCGGAAAAACCGCTGCACTCACCATGCTTCTTTTGCTAGCTCRTAGGTGATTTTATCTATATCRTGAATAAAGGTTGATTACATAATAGCAATAAATCAAAGAATGGGAGACCAAAATTACGGATCTCGTTTGCTTATTGGGGAAGTACTGAGGCTGCTCTGGGAATACGCACAGAAAGAGAAGGTTCAGATCTGGTTTCGGGGTTTTGCCCCTCTCCTTTTGGGACCTTCTCTCTCCGTGAGTCACCGGGGCCACCCCCTGCATCGTTCCCCTCGGCAGAGGTTGCACCTTTTTGCCGCCCCCCGGCATGAGCTACGCCAAGGTTGTTTCCCTGGTTTGGGTGAGACAGGAGCAGGGCACCGGCGGGCTGCCCCGGAGCTGCCCTCGTCCCTTGGGTGCTGCAACGTGCTTTGCGGCGGCCCTTTGGCGATGGGCGAGAGCCCYTTCGCTTCCCTGCCACGCGCAGACTAGCACTGCAGCTCGCTACCGTGCCCGTGACTGCTCCTCTGGCTTGCTGGCCCCCTGCCTTGCCCAGGGGACTTTTCAAGGTGTACACATTTATTTTTTCTCTGAAGGAGAAAGTGTCACGAATATCTGGAAAATTCCYGAAACATGACACTGCTTCCTTTTACCCTGTGCACCCATAGACTTGCCTGAAATGTGAGTGTCCTTCTGCTCGGGTAGGATGCARTTTGTCCCCTTGCAGAAGGTTCACGGGGTCTCAACCATCATTCCAGCCTTGTGTGGAGGATTTAAGTCCTACCAAGATCCTTTCTATAGACCCCCCTGCAGAGCTAGATTTCACCATTATTGCTTATTTGCTTCAAACAGCCCTATCAAGCCTGGCCTCTCTGCTGCTATGACTAGCCGGAGAACCACGAATTTCAGGCAAATGCTGTAAAGACCCAGCAGTGCCTCCTGTATCCTKTGTACGTGTTCACTGTTGCTTTTACTCTTTATTTTCTGTGCAGAGGGTCAACACAGGCCTTTGCAGCCAGACTAACAATTTATTTGGCCGTTGGGCCAAGTCTGCACCCAGCCAAGGTCTCCATGGAGCAGCAGAGGGTCTCCACGAGGGTCGGGACTTGCTTGTCACTCAGCCTCCAGTGCTGGCCACCAGCCCAGAGTGAGTTTTTGCTGCTTTCCTAAATCCTCGGCTCCCTGCGCTCTGGCCAGCTGGTCTCAAGGGTGTCCTCCTCGCTACCCTCCCTGCACAGCAGCAATTTGCAGAGGCACCCAAACAGCACAGGGCCCTCGCAGCACCGCTGAGGTCCCCTGCGAGCCAGCCCCAGGGCTGGTGTGCGTTTCTGGAGTGTGGAGCCCCTCTTGCTCATCTCTGCCCTTGTAGGAGCCAGACCTGGGGCTCCAGCGTGCGTCAGGCTCATCCTGAGCTCCACCTGCCCCAGGAGTGACACCTCTGGAGGAGGTCATGGAGAKCACGATGCTGCGCTAGTGGGATGCTCTAATGCCTTATCACACTGGGGCTGGGGCAGCTCCCACGACCACAGACTGCTTCTTTTTAATAACATTAAGGGAAAAAAGTGAAGATGAAGTGCACATGTCCCAGCACCTACTCGGCAGCCTCCTCCTCCTCCTCCTCCTGGCTATGGGGGTTCTTCCCATCATTCTGGATCAGCTGAACGATGTGGGTCAGGTCCAGGCTGCGGGTGAGGATGTCGAGCAGCACCTCATCCTTCTGCACGCCCTCCATGAAYTCCTCCAGCGAGAGCTCGCCTGTGAGAAGGGATGTGGAGATGGGGGCCGTGAGATGCGGGCTATAGACGGAGACTGTAATGCAGGGCCCCACTGCGGTGCCGGGTCTGGGTACCAAACCACCCCCAAGCCATTGCAGCTGAAGTGCTCACTGACCCCACGCTGCCTACCCGGGTGTCCTACCCSGGGAGACTCCTCCCGCGGCTCCCGCGGCTGGCACCGGTCTGGCAGACCGAACCGCGGGCAAGGGCAAAGGGAAGAGCAGCRTTTGGCATTGCATAAAAAAGGCCCCTCACCATCTCCATTGATATCAATTTTATCAAACACCATGTTGGTGAATTCCTCAGCTGTCATCGTCTCGTTGCACCGGTTAATAGCACGAATAGCCTGGAGGAAAAGGACATACAAGACAATCAATGGACATGGTACATGCATTTATATACTTATCAATACAAGCGTCTAAGTGATAGGACGTTGGAGGCCAAGCTTTTTTGCAAGCAGCTAGGTTCTGAAAGGAATAAAGAAGCCCATGGGGAATAAAGCCACTTAAAAATGCAATAAATGCATTAAAAGGTCAGGTGGCCTATTGGGATAATTCAGGAGTCATTCAGCTCTGAAAATCCTTAGCTTAAACTCAAGTGCTTATCTCAGCCTGGATTTAGGGGGATGTAGTTAAACAACCTGCAACAGGAATAAAAGGGGTCGGTGCGCGCTGGAGCTGGAAGGCCAACGCGTCCAGCCTGGCCTGGGTGTTCCTGACCGAAGAGCGGGGACCACTCACTTTGATGATGTTTAGTAGTTCTCCCCTGTCGATGCAGCCATTCCCGTCCACGTCGTAGAGCTTGAAGTACCACCTCAGCTTCTGATCCACCTTCCCTTTCAGCACCAGGCTCAGAGCGGCCACGTACTCCATGAAATCGATGTAGCCGTCCTGAAAGCAGAAGAGTGGAAACGAGATTAAGTTAGAAGCAAAGAGTCAGGCAGCAAGTCATTTTCCCCGTCAATTTGGGAGACCCCTCGGAAGGCTTTAACCCRCGGAGGCCTCACCATGCACCCCATCAAAGCTGATACATCCCAGGGTGCGAGCTCCCCTTTCCTCCCTGCCCGTCCTTGCTTGCATCTCCAGCCGGGATTGCAGCACCGATGCAAAGCCGGGGTGCATTGCAGACCATCATCCTGCCTCTGAACACTGAAGCTTGCAAGCAGGCGCAGTGCCAGCTGCAGAGCATTGCGCCTGGGAAAAGGCATGTACTGCAAAGCCGTGCTGAGTTTGCTGGGGAGAATAAACCCGTGTTTTACCACCGAACAAGCCCACTGCACCGCAGAGCCAATTACAGCAAAGATCATCTGCTTTATCCCCAGATTAGGTATAAATAGCCACCAAGCCCCGCTCGCGGCCGGGATCTCCCACRCACCCGCTTCTCTGCCAGGCGCGCATTCAAACGTGGGGCAGCAAGCACAGGTAAAGCCTTAGGCACAGACAAAAGCCCCTGACTCATTCAGGCTTGTTTTGCAAAATTTGCTCTTTACTGCTAACCTRGAAGGAAGCAGACGTTTGTTTAGTGATTTTCTCTCCCTGCAGCTTGGCACCTGCTTTCCGCACGTTTGCGCGCCGGTGCCTGTCGGTTTATCTCCTTTTAAACACGCGGCGTGCGCAGGAAGCAGGGCGCCAGGCCAGGCGAGCCGCGGAGGGGACGCAGCGCCGCGCGGCAGCCAGCCGAGGCGCCGGCTCTGCCCGCTCGGTGCCCAGCACGTACGCTAAAACCAGCRAAGCCGTAATCCTTTTGCAATTTAAAGCAACAGAAAACCAGGCTCCGTCCGCACCGGAGTCGCAGGTCGTGCCGCGGTGAACGGCTYGGGGAGGCAGCGGCTCCGCGTCAACGCGGTGCTGGTTCCCGCAGGCTTGCTCCTTCCCCGCTGCCGTGACACCGGCTATTTCAGGATTAAAGGAGACTTTGTTTTAAGGGGATTACGCACTATCAGATAAAAACCTACAGTTTAATTTAAAGGGAAATACCGAGAGAAGTCTGTTCTCTCTTTCTTCCCTTGTCTTAGCTGGCTTTTTGTGCTCCGAACACACGCACGCTTGTACGTTTGTGAACGTCGTGATGCCGACGCTCCATACSCGTAAACCCGTGCAGCCTTCCCGAGCGAAGAGGTGGAGAAAACACCGAGCGCTGCGGAACAGCCGGCAAGGGAAGAATTTTTGTTGATTATGGCTTTATACTGATTTTTCACATTAAGTAACTATTATTATAGTCTGGAAGTCAATGGAGAATCGGACCATATATATTTAGATCGTATTTCTACACCCAGATATAGCACCTGCAATCCCACGCATGGTGCAGGGCACATCCAACCCAGGTGCAGACCAAGCGGGAAGGACAATATTTACCTTGTTGAAGTCAAACGTCTCAAACATTTGCTCAACGTATTTGTTCGCTGATGGACTCAGGTTTTTCAAGCCAAAAAACTGTTTGAACTCGTAGAGGGTGAGCTGGCCGGAGGGACACTCCGTCATGAACTTCTTGTACCACTGGTGGCATTCGGTAGTGCTCAGCTCCTCCACCGCTTTCCCGTCCATGTTCCCCATTTCCACGCAAAGCGCTGGTCACCTTTCGGCAAAACGGGAAGTTCWGCAGCTGTTTTCTGAAGCCGGGGGGCTTTTCTTAAATTCTGCTTCTTGCCTTTAAAGTCCAAGTGTCCCCAGCRTCGCAGGGATCAGCGTATCGGAGAACCAGCTTGTGCACGGGCTGTCCCAGGTCAGTGCCGGGGGAAAGAGGCACAGAAGACACTTTCTCACAAGGCCAGTTTTAAAGCACGACCCCCCTTCGGACGAGGCCCTGACGTTTAAGTACCTGGCAAATCCTTCCTCCGCCAATGAGGAATGGGGTGGTGACGGGCTCCTAACAGGGGCATCAAGAGTTCAGGGTTAAAATAGGGAAGGAGGTAAAACGGGAAAGCCTTGCAGATTACAGCCCCGGCCRGGGATTAGGACAGTGGCTTTTCTCCATGATGGTTTAAGCTCCTAATCCACTTCATTTATGGTCTTGTCTGCCATCATGAGGGCAGTAACTTCTGCAGTAAAATCAGACCACGAAGAAAGAGAGTAAAACACTCAGAAGTCTCTGCCCTGTTGGTGTCTTTCTGGTCTTCCTTAGTCTTATTCTGGCTGAAGTTCTCCATGTGAATGTCAACGAAAGTGGTGATGTTTCTACCTAGAAGAACAGCGCTTGGAGAAGGACTGGGGGATAAAAAAGCATCTCCTAAGAAAGTGGCATGGGCCAGATCCTCGACGAGCGATGAAATCAGTGCTGTTGCTGGATTTCTACCAGCAGGGAGGCTGTCCCACAGCACTTCTAGGTTTCTCTCTCACAACTTTAAGACAAGCAGCCTGGCTTTTATATGTTGCAGAGCTTGGTATTGCTTCTGCACTGAAGAAAGTTAGGCATAGCTCTGCTAAAATAGGTGGCATTACACAGGCCTTGAAAATGGGATTAGCCCCGGGAGCTTTAGCTGGATGTACTGATGCTGCATTTGCTGGCAGCAGTAGGCACATAAACTCCCTGACGCTCACAGCACCTATGAGCACGGTGCACCTTTGGCTTAAGCACTCAATTTTGACCTATGCAGCCACCTGTCAAACCAGGATAATTTGGGGATATTTTGTACAAAAGTTCAGAAAGGGTTTTTAATATTTAGGCATGCATTGACAGAGGAAAGGTTGCATACTAAAGACGGAGAGAAGCTCACCAAGAGCTGCAAGAAGTGCTTTCTAGCAGCACATTCGGTTCTCCAGAGCAGGCAATGCAACAGGCCAATTTCGGCCCCAGTTACCAGCCCAATTTTCCAGCACCACAAGCAAAATCTATTTTTTCATTCCATATGAACAATACTTTACCTGTGTCTGGAAAAACCTTGTGAAAGAAGGTGTTCTTYGGTTTCTTTTGGCCAAATTTAGGCTCAGCAAAAGGAGCCAGAGAACCCCCCCCAAGTTAAGGCCATACTTTTAGCTGGATTTTTACAACAAAATTGGCATAGCATCTCTCTCTGGCAGGCTGAGTGAYGTGACCAAACTGCCCACTCCTTGACTCACGCACTTATTGCTGGTCATAACCCAAGACAAGAAGCCCAGGACACACCAGCTGCCGGTTTCATTGCTGTGGGTTTATTCCCATCAGCGGTGGTTTCGTCCCCGGGACGGGTCTCCATTTCACCAGGTTGGCGCTCGGCACGTCCATCACCTTCCTGGCGTGGTCGGTGTCGCGGCRGTAGCGGTAGCCGCAGGTGGGCTTCTGGGTGGTGTAGAAGGGGCAGTACGAGTTGGGGCAGCTTGGCTGGTAGAAGAGGAACTGGAGCGGGGCCGGCGTGCAGCCCCCGGCGTGGGCGACCACGGGCACCAGCAGCGAGGCTAAAGGCTGGCGGCCCTTACGGCAGCGCTCCGGGGACTGTGGGCTCCGTGGGGCGCTGGGGACCTCCCGCAAAGCTTCGGCCTTTCCCCTCCCCTGAGGTCTATTGCGGTCTTTGCCGGGGGCCTCCGATGTTGCAGGGCTAGTGACCTGCAAAGCAAAAAAAGCAAATGCAGTGAAATTCCCCCAAACTTCATCCCCTCCTTCGCTGTTTAGAGCCCGGCACGAGAGCCCTGGGCTGGGGCACAGAGGGCGGCGAGCCGGACGAGCCCGGAGCGCGGCCGGGGCGGCTGGCTGCTCCGGCCGCTCGCCGGGCGGTCAGCGCGCAGCCTGGGCGCGGGGAGGTCGGGTCCTCGCCTTTCCTTGGCTAACACTCTAAGGCGGCACTGCTTACAGGGAAAGCTCTAAAGCAAACGACCTCCTGGAAATGCAGAAGTGTCTCCTAGGGCGTAATGAAAATGAAGAAAGCAAAACGCGCCGAGGGAGCGCGCGCAGCCGGCGCCGCAGAGCCCCGGCACGGACCCCCGGCACGCGCCCCGGGCACCGCCGGTGCTGCCCGGCGGCCGCCGCGCCGCTCTGGCCTTGCCCCGATGCCTCCTCAGAGGCTGCGCTTGACTGCAGAGGCATTTTTCCACGGTTATCTAACCATGACTCAGTTATCCGGTTCGCACCGATGATGATACCGCTGCGTCTTAGGATTGCCAGTGGAAACTGGCGCTTCCCCAGCAGTTATCCGATTTGCTCCTGGGTGTCCTAAATAAACTCGCTGCTGCTTCRCTGTATTTTTAACCACGTAAAGAGGTTTCCTGGTTTCCATGACGCTCCGGCTTATTTGTGGCTCTATTTCTGTTCTCCCTACCTGGCTCTGAACACTGGCTCCTAAACCTATTACGAGGGGGACACCGGCAAGTTATTTATAGAAACCTCCCTAAAGCCTTGGAGGGAAATGACCAGCCCGCCCCGATTTACCTCTTCTCTTTGCCACCCATTTCCCAGACACGCTCAGCGCCGGGCCCCATTGCAGGAGYTTTTTGTCCCACCCGAAACCCGTCTGCTCCTGCTGCCGGGGAGCAGGACGTTTATCCAGGCACGGCGCTCACGTGTGGGGCTTGGCCATGGCCCCGATCCCCTGGCCCGCCAGGAGCACGGCGGGCAGAAGGAGGCCCCGAGCTCGGGACGAGCATCTCCACGTCAGCTGGGCTCCCAGCCTTTGAGCTGAGACAGCTCGGGGACCTCTGACGCCGGCTGGCACTGGAGGCCACAAACCAGCCTTCGAAACACAGCCCGCCCAGCGGCAGCGGGACGTGGTCCCGAGCGGGGACCCCCGGTCCGCGCACTAGGCTCCCACCTGCGAGGGCATCCTCCTGGCGATGGGGACACCAGGACACGGGGACACCGGGATGCTCTTTGTGACACCGCGGCGTCACCGGGGAGGCACTGGGTGGGTGGCCTCGGCCCCCGCGGGAAACCAGGCCRGCGGGCAGAGCCTGCCTCCGTTCTCTGCTCCCCCCCCCATTCCACACGATTTCTTGGCTTCTCTTCTCAGCGCCGTTCCTCTTTCCCTGCCCTGTTTCTTCTGCTTTGCCTCGCACACATCCTGCTCGACTGGTTTGCTCAGCAGCCGTGGCCCTGTGCGCCCTGCACGGATGTGGCACCCTGCTGCGTGCCCCGTGCGCCCCGCACCTTCCCCGCCTGCGGCTGGAGCCGCCCAGACCCTCTGGCAGCGACCGGCTCCRGAGCTTCCTCCTGTTTCCACGCTCGGGAGGTGCCAGCGGGGGCACCGGTGGCTCCCCGTCCATGCCAGGGGCTGCCTGGCATGGGTGCTGCCGTGCTGCGCTCTCCACTGCACTGCGCTCTCCTGCACTGCACCTCCCCATGCTGCACCTTCCTGCACTGCACTGCACTCTCCTGCACTGCACCTCCCCATGCTGCACCTTCCTGCACTGCAC
>NW_028186359.1:1189671-1190429 GCF_003343005.1 Rhea americana | reverse complement strand
CCCGCGCTGCACCTCTCCATGCTGCACCTTCCTGCACTGCACTGTGCTCTCCTGCACTGCACTGCACTGTGCTCTCCCACACTGCACCTCCCCATACTGCACCTTCCTGCACTGCACTGTGCTCTCCTGTGCTGTGCTCTCCCGTGCTATGCTCTCCTGTGCTGTACTGCGTTCTCCTGCACTGCACCTCTCCATGCTGCACCTTCCTGCACTGCACTGCACTGTGCTCTCCCACGCTGCATCTCCCCATGCTGCACCTTCCTGCACTGCACTGTGCTCTCCCACGCTGCACCTCCCCATGCTGCACCTTCCTGCACTGCACTGTGCTCTCCCGCGCTGTGCTCTCCCATGCTATGCTCTCCTGTGCTGCACTGCRCTCTCCCACACTGCACCTTCCCACACTGCACCTTCCCACGCTGCGCCCTCATGTGCTGCACTGCACTCTCCCACACTGTGCTCTCCCACACTGCACTGTGCTCTCCCGCRCTGCACTGCACTCTCCCACRCTGCRCTCTCCCACGCTGCGCTCTCCCGCGCTGCACTGCACTCTCCCGCACTGCACCTTCCCGCGCTGCGCTCTCCCAYGCTGCACCCTCCCCAGCCGTGCTGYTTTCCCACATCSGCCCYGCCAGCTGCCGCACGCGCGGGCCGGGCTCGTCCTGTCACCGGGATCCCGGCTGACACGGGCGCCCTGATGCCCCCGCCGTCGGCGGGATGGCTTCCTCCCTCGGCGCGCCCGCGAGCGGCGCGGAGCCACG